>NC_081380.1:16675285-17006674 GCF_030684315.1 Stegostoma tigrinum
TAATAAGAGAACAGTGCTATGGTCAGATAGGACCATGGTGATTTTATGTGACTCCCATTCAAGACCTGCGATGTTGTCTCACCAAATGACAGTTTGAAACTGAGCTACGTGTTTACTTCAGTTCTTTCGGTTTACTCAAGCATACCATGGATCTTCCCTTTGTTATAAGTTGACCACATTGCCATGTATGTAAAGCCTAAAATCAATGGCGAAACCATTAAATTTAAACCATGAGAGTTCCAGCATGATGTCCAGGCAGTCACTTCTCGTGAGCTCAAAGTGAGTCACAGCCAATTCTGCAGCTACCAACAATAACTGTTTCCAAGCTGAAAATACCAAGCTCAAGTGGTGGAGATCTCTATCAGAATTGACTTGAATTAGCTGCTGCCTGCTGATCGAAATAACCAGCTCCACCATTCAATTTCTATTTTGTTTTTCCTTTCTTGGGAGGCCAGATGTTTGAGGTAGTAATCAAAAGAATCAGAGAGAAATTCTTCTATCGCAGCAAATGCATTTTTTTTTACAAAGTGGCTTAGCAGGTTCAGTCTATACGTTCAAACTGTGGAGTTTCACTTCTGCTTCAGGCCATTTTTGACTAACTGATCAATTACCACAAGCTGAGCTACATTCTTGCAGAAATGCCAGAGCCATAAGCACAGCCTGTTTGACAAGATTAATTCTTGAAGATAGTTCCTGCACAAATGATTGAAAAAAACTCTTCCTTATGAGCACCCCAAACAATGAGTCAGACATATATCACTTCAGACATTCCAGATAGTGTCAGGGAGTGCTCTTTATTCTTGCAGGAGATGTATAGGCCAGCATTTATCGACATGCTTAATTGGTCTTGAGGAGAGGGTGGTGAGCTGCCTTCCTGAACTACTGTAGTCTGTTTGGTGCAGACACACCCAAGGTGCAGCTCAGAAGGAAATTCCAGATTTTGGACTAAGTACAGTAAAGGAATAGTTCCAAGCCAGGATTTATTGTGCCCTTCCGAGGGACTTAGAGAGAGTTGTTCCCTTGAGTAGAAGCTACTATTCTGGAATCTGAGCAGGAAAACAGAGAAGAGGGAAACAACAATAGAAATGAAAATCAAAAAATAAGAAGCAAAAGCATGGAAAAAAAGAGCAAGAAACAAATGAAGCCATAGTGGGAAAATGAAGCTAAGATGGTTAACAAAAATGACAATTTTAAAGACTTTGTGTCTTAGCAAACAAAGAATTCCTAATTAAGTAGATTCGTTAGCAGCACAAATAGAGGTCCTTAGTTATAGTATAATTGCAATTATGGGGACATGTCTGCAGGGTGGTCAACAGAACATACAGCAGTATTCAATAGTTAGGAAGGAGAGACAAATAGAGGAGGGAAGTAGGTAGCGTTGTTAGTAAGGGAAAACAATGCAACATTGAAGAAGCATTTTTACTTGAAAATCACAATGTGCAGAGATATGATACACCCAGAGGCAGAAAATGTTGGTGGAACATGTCTATGGACCTCCAAACAGTAGCAGAGATAAAGAAGGCATTACACAGGTGATTAGAGATACATGCGATATAGGTACAAACTGTCATCATGGGTCACTTTAATCCAGGTATAGATTGGATAAGCTAAGCTGGCAATAATATTGTGGAGCAGGATTTCCTGAAATGTATATGTATGTTTTTTTAGATCATTGAAGAACCAACTGGAGAGCATGCAATTCTTGTCAGGGTATGGGGCAAAAGTAAGGATTAATTAACAATCATGTTGTGAGGTGTCCATTGGGAAAGAGCAATAATAAAATAATAGAATTGTTCATTTAAGATGAAGATTGAAGAAGTTTAATCTAAAACTAAGGTCCGAAATCTAAATGAAGGTTTTGAGGCACAAGTTGGCAATCATGGGCTGAGCAGCTCACTAAAGTGGATTGGCAATGGCTAATATTTTGAGGAACATATGCATGCATTACAACAAATACTAATTTCTATCTGGTGCAAAAGCAAAACAGGAAAGGTAGTTCAACCATGGCATCTAAGAGTAAGTAAGACAAACATTATATTCAAACAAGAGGTCTATAAAATTGCCAGAAAAAGAAACAAGCCGAGGGATTGGGAACATCTTAGAATTCAGCAAGAGAGGACCAAAATATTGATCAAGGGGCTGGGAAAACAGTATGAGAGTAAACTTGCAAGGTCCGTAAGAACTGACTGTAAAGGTTTCTAAACATATGTGAAGAGAAAAAAGATTAATGAAGGTAAGTCTAGGTCTGTTACTGTCAGAAATGAGGAAAATTACACTGCTGAACTAAGAAATGTGCGAAGAATTAAGCACGTGTATCTGTTTTATCTTCACAAAATAGGACACAAATAATTTCCCAGAAATGTTGAGAACCAAGAGTGTAATGAGATGGAAGGAAGAAAATTAATATTAATAATGAAAATGGTGCAAGCGGAATAGCTGACAATTCTGCAGGGCCTGATTATTAAAGTAAGTGGCCCTGGAAAATTGGATACATTTATGGTCATTTTCTATTCAACATACTCTGCAGCAGTTTCCACAAATTGGTGGGTGGTAAATGTATCCCCACTATTTCAAAAAGGAGCAGAGAAAAACAGAATTACGGATCAATTAGCCTAACTTCATTTGTGGGGATAATGTTAGAGTCGATTGTAAAGGACATAATAATAGAACAAGTTGTAGAGCTGGATGAACACAGCAGGCCAAGCAGCATCAGAGGAGCAGGAAGGCTGACATTTCGGGCCTAGACTCTTCTTCAGGAAAACATTAACAAGAATAGACAAAAATCAGCATGGGATATTGAAAAGAAAATCATGCTTAACTAATCTTCTGGGATTTTACATAGAACATAGAACATTACAGCACAGTACAGGCCCTTCAGCCCTCGATGTTGTGCCGACCTGTCATACCGATCTCAAGCCCATCTAACCTACACTATTTTATGTACATCCATACGCTTATCCAACAACGACTTAAATGTACCTAAAGTTGGCGAATCTACTACCATTGTAGGCGAAGCGTTCCATTCCCTTACTACTCTCTGAGTAAAGAAACTACCTCTGACATCTGTCCTATATCTTTCACCCCTCAATTTAAAGCTATGCCCCCTCGTGCTCACCGTCACCATCCCAGGAAAAAGGATCTCCCTATCCACCCTATCTAACCCTCTGATTATTTTATATGTTTCAATTAAGTCACCTCTCAACCTTCTTCTCTCTAACAAAAACAGCTTCAAGTCCCTCAGCCTTTCCTTGTAAAACCTTCCCTCCATACCAGGCAACATCCTAGTAAATCTCCTCTGCACCCTTTCTAAAGCTTCCACATCCTTTTTATAATGTGGTGACCAGAACTGTACGCAATACTCCAAGTGCGGCCGCACCAGAGTTTTGTACAACTGCAGCATAACCTCTTGGTTCCGGAACTCGATCCCTCTATTAATAAAAGCTAAAACACTGTATGCCTTCTTGACAGCCCTGTCAACCTGCGTGGCAACTTTCAAGGATCTGTGTACATGGACACCGAGATCTCTCTGCTCATCTACACTGCTAAGAATCTTACCATTAGCCCTGTACTTTGCCTTCCGGTTATTCCTACCAAAGTGCATCACCTCACACTTGTCTGCATTAAACTCCATTTGCCACCTCTCAGCCCGGCTCTGCAGCTTACCTATGCCTCTCTGCAACCTACAGCATCCTTCATCACTATTGCAACCAACAGCATCCTTTGTCACATTTTTTGAGGATGTACCTAGCAGAATAAATAAGGGAGGACCTGTGGACATGATGTATTTAGATTTCAAGAAGGCTTTTGATAAGGACCCACATAAGAGGTAAGTGGATAAAATTACAGCATGTATGATTGGTGGTAATACACTGGTGTGGATTGACAGACCAGAAACAGAGACTGGGAATAAATGCAACTAAAGACACAAAACTAGGTGGGATAATGGGCTGCAAGGAGATTTCCACTTGATCTAGGCATGTCGAACTTGTGGGCAAACATGGGACCGATGCAACATAACATGGAGAGCTATGAAGTTTTTCACCTCCATGTGAAATACAGGAAGGTAGAGTATTATTCAAATGGTGATACATCGGGAAAAGTGAATGCACAAAGCGACCTGGGTATCCTTGTGTACCAGTCAATAAACTTAAATTGGCAGGTGGAGCAAGCAATTAGGAAGGCAAATGTGTTGGTCTTTAATGCAAGTGGCTTAGGGTTCAGAAATAGGATGGCTTACAGCAGTTATACAGAAACTGGAGTATGCAATTTTTGTCTCTCTCCTTTAGAAGGGATATATCTGCCACAGAGGGAACACAGTATAGTTTCATGGGACGGCATTACTGTTGTATGAGGAAAGATTGGTTTGACTGTGCCTTTACAGTTTAGGACAATGGGAGGGGATTTGAATGAAACATAAGATTCTAACAGGGGGTGGACATACTAGATCCTGGGAGGACATTTGGTTTGCGAAGCCTGGAATGTGGAAACGCTGTCTCAAGATACAGAATAGGTCGTTTAGGACAAAGGTAAAGAAACATTTCTTCAGGGTGGTAAACTTTCGAAGTTCACTAGTATGGAAGTCTGTGGAGGCCAGACCACTGAACATATTCAAGAGATATGGAGAGAAAGCGAGTATTTGGCATTGAGTTAGAGAATCAGCATGAATCTATTGAATGGCAAAGCAGGCTCGAAGGGCCAACTGGCCTAATCCTACTCCTTCTTTCTATGCAATAGAGAGGCTGCAATGGAAGGGGGACTACAAAGAGGCTATAAGTTTAGGGGAGAAGGAGAAGCTGCAATGGGTGAGATAGCAACAGACTTCGGGTGGAGGGGAGAGGCAGGCTGCAGAGTGAAATCGGAAGGTGCAAGGGATAAGATAATAGTTTTAAACCTGTCAACAAAGGAATGCTCAGTGAACAGAAAACTAGGAAATTCTGAAATCATTGAGGTAATCAATTCCTTATAAATGAATACAGAGGCTACAACTTGAAGCTGTGTATGTTCAGGAGCTTAAGGAAAAATGTGGTGGTTACTTCTGTTGCAATGAACATTGCCCATTGTCAAATTTCAACCAGAAATCAAGATCTGAGGTGCAGTAAAAATCATACTACCGGCCTGATTAAAATCTTCTTGCAATGGAAGATCACTAACTTCTGTTTGTAAAAGGCATGTTTAGGCTGATTTTTTTTTCTGTGCCTGTCAGCTATCATGGAAAATTTTTTTACTAACTTAACCTCATTGGCTTGCGCAGTTTAAATGCTGTTATGACTAAAAGAAAATGTTTTCTTTGTATGTTTTACTGGTAATTATTGAGGAACTTGATGGTGTTTTTCCAATTGTTTCCGTGTGATTCCATATACTGTATAAATCAATACAAATCTAAAGGTTAATGCTACTATGTAACTGCGGCACTGAACAAATTAGTTACAGAGAATAAAATGAAGATCCTGAAAACTAAAAGCTGCAAAATCTGCTTCCAAACTACTAAACTACAAACTCTGGCCTAGGAATTTCCCACATATCGGGTAAGCAGTTATCTCGCCTAGCCTACATGTGACTCCAGACTGACAGCAATGTGGTTGACATTTAATCGCTCTCAGGGCAATTAGGGATGGGCCGTAAATGCTGATGTAGCCAGTAATGCCCTCATCCCATAAATGAATAAAACAAAGTCTCTGATCAGTTCCTCTTAACTTGAGGAAAAGTGTCATTGAGAAAATAGTCAGCATTTAAACAACAAGTGATCTTGAGCTTTTGGGAAGGAACCTCATATTCTGTAAACTATGTACCAAAGGTTTGTGCTTATATCGCAATTATTTCATGTGAAAACATCTCAAGAGTGCTTCACATGCCACAGGTTTGCAGGATTCACAATTAAAACTGATATCCAGTAACTCAGGACAATTTAGCTCAAGAGGCAAAATACTGTCAGTGAGAAGCTTTTAATTTATTTCTTAAAGGGACAGTAAGGTGGGTGGGCTCAGGGAGGAAACAGCAGAGTTGGTGTTGAAAGGCACTGCTGCCGATGATGGGGCAAGTATGAAAAAGAATACTGTGGGAATGGGATCATTTCAAGAGTTCCTGGTAAGGACTGGCACAGTCACAATCTGTGCTGCACGGTCCTATAGGCTGGATTTTACAGGTGTTGCAGTGCAGTCCTGCTTCTTGGCACAATGTTGGTGGCAGTACCAAGTGAAGTCACAAAGCTACTCTGCAGGTATTTCATGCTGGAAGCAGCATTTGTTTTTGTTTTAAGGCAAAACTTTATCTACTTTTTTAGGTGGAGTGATGCCAGACAGAGCTACAGGGCAATCGTAAATCTGTCAGTGCAGTACTGTGGGCAATGATAGTGGGAGCACCCTGGGACTACAGGCAGTCTCAAAAACTGAAGATCCCATTTTAGCATGGTGGAGAAAAGGGGTTGATGGTCTTCGGGAGGGAGGCTGCACCTTAAATGCACTCACATGTCCTTTCCTTCCTCCTTGTTCAACAGCAGCCCATACAGGCAGAGAAGTGGAATTAGGGTTGAGATGAGATGGTATTGAATGGTGGAGCATACTTGAGGGGCTGAATTTGCCTACTCCTGCGTCTAGTCCTTAGAAGACCATAAAACCATAAGACATAGGAGTGGAAGTAAGGCCATTCAGCCCATCAAGTCCACTCCACCATTTAAATCATGGCTGATGGGCATTTCAACTCCACTTCCCTGCACTCTCCCCGTAGCCCTTGATTCCTTCTGCGATCAAGAATTTGTCGATCACTGCCTTGAAGGCATCCAACGTCCCAGCCTCCACTACACTCCGTGGCAATGAATTCCACAAGCCCACCACTCTCTGGCTGAAGGAATGTCGTCTCATTTCAGTTTTAAATTTACTCCCTCTAATTTTAAGGCTGAAACTGCTCTGAAATAAACCCTATGCCAAAGATGTCAAATTCAGTCCAACAATTCTAAATGAAACTAACATGGTCAGTCTCATATTACCTTGCAGTGTACTTCAACTCATAAGGACAGGGGCTGACCTGTGCAGTGGGCATGCATTAACTACATGTTAAGGCCTCAGATTACAACAACATAAGAGCAATACATCTGTTGGACTCTAATGGTGAAAAAGTAGCAGAAGTGGTCTTAAATTTATCTAATCCAACAAACCTTGGGGAAGGGAGTTGCAAGCAGTAGCTATCCAGAGCAATGGAAATTTATACCTTAGGTTGGGGACCCCTTATCAGAACTGATGATGTCAGATGTTTAGATGTTAGGTTGTAAGTGATGATGAGCTTTTAAGCAATTGCAGAGACAGTGAACAGTGAGTGGAGGAAGAAATGATTAAAATTAAATGTGACTGAGACACAAGAACTCCTTTAGACATAAATAAATGTAACGTTAGGAACAGAGAATCTTCCCAAACAAGAAAACAAAAAGTACTGTATCGATTGCCATATATTACTGCATACTTTTTGAAAAAGCTAATCCCTCTTTAAATGGTAGAAAAAAACTTAAATATATGGCATTCATGACACTCCATTTTTGGACTACTTCAATTTGGAAGGCAGTCAAGCTGAGGTGTTGCTTCAGCATCTACTACTGAGGAGATATTTAGAATCCCCTTAACCCTCTGACAACACAAATTCAGTCCTTTTGATGTGAGCATCCAAATCTTCTGAGAAAAACATGAGTTGGCAAAAACCTTCCCAGGGAATTCTAGCAAAATTGACTATTATTTTTGTGGAGCAGTGATTCATCGAATGTTGGTTTGGTGGCTATCATACGTTTTTATTTGTAGATAGACTGAGATGCCATTCTAAGCAGAACTCAAAGAAAACCTCCCACCATCAGAGAAAGTTAAAAAAAAGTTTCACAATGTTTAGGAGGGGGACAGCAGTGGAAAAGAAGACGAGCTGGTTAAGCACTGGTCAGCTACGAAAGGCTGCAAACCTGCCAAGCTATAAAAGTAAGAGTTTTCACTCCCTTTCAGAACATCTGCAAATTTCAACTAATCACCTACGGAAGTTGTCACAGTTGCTAATTTTTACGTGAAGCTTTCAAACCCTTTACTTCAAACAGACAATATTCAAGTAAGTGAAAGGCTGCAATGACAACACACTGATTTTCCTTACATGTTAATATGTATTGTTTAACCATTTCTGCTTTTTTAAACATATCTGTATTTTGGCTCTTTTACTCAGGATTTTCTAGCATTGATTGTGCAGTAAACTAACAATTGACTGGTTTAAAATGAAATCTTTGCTGCTGATTTTTTTTAACAACTGAAACTAAAAGTCTAAAAGTGAGCGAAATGAGCCAGATAAATTCCGGCCCTGCTCTGTAGGCAGGTCCATTCTGGGCATGACAATTGTTTGAGCCAAAAGCCAGGTTTGTATGAAAAGCCTGAACTTAAGCTATTGTGAAAATAACAGATTTTCATCCACAAAGAAATTGGGAGTTTAAGGGGAATAACAATTCATACTGGTTAAAACCAAAGCAGACATGACATCAGAGATAGTAGGAACTGCCGATGCTGGTGAATCTGAGACAACAAGGTGGAGAGCTGGATGAACACAGCAGGCCAAGCAGCATCAGAGGAGCAGGAAGGCTGACGTATGAAGAAGGGTCTAGACCCGAATCATCCAGCTCTACATCTTGTTGTCTCTGACATTACATCAGTAAGTTTTGTTGTAAAAGTTCAAATATTAATATGAGATGGCAACTTTTAATGCCTAAATGTTTTAATTCATCAAGAGAATGTAATGATCACAAGCATTTTTCATAAGGATTTTCCACCATACTCTGAGTGCAAACCTTGGAGACACATTGTAAAATCTTGAAGGTGCAGTGGGTTCTTATTGAGACACTATGGAAATTCTGCCCTGACGTGTTTAAGCAGACTATTTCTCCAAATCAGTTATAATTTGACTAGCTGTTTATTCCGGAAGACAAATCAAACAATCAGAATCTTCCATGATTAAAGGAGCAATGATTTTACTTCTGCCGACAATTACCAGTGGCAAAGGGAATCCTGAATATAGTAAACCCCTCTTTGAACCTCGTGGAGTTGTAACTCCATCTTCATATTCAGGTGCGAGCCATCGTTTCAATGGGGTGTGAGCTGCTCCAAGTAAAGGATGCTTTCTGAATGCAAGAAAAAAATAATAGTTTATTTTGACACCAAATTCTAGAATTGCAGTCAAGACTTCTCCATCTGAAAAAGAAATTAATGTTTGCACAATCATGTCACCAACAATAAATTTAGAACTATGGTTTTATTAGGCAAAATAGGCATGGCATATTTTTGTGACAGTGTCTTGCAACTTGTGCAACGTTCACATATTATGACACAATAAAACCTTTTGTTTCCTATATTGTTTGACAATGTGTACAGAACCGAGGACGTTACTATGTATCCTGTTATCTAAAAACAATGCGCCAACAAGAGCCTTTTCAATGTTCTGCAAATAAACTTGGCAACCAAAATAAACAGAACTCATGATACCTTTCTCACTAAAAGCTAACTCATAATATGTATAATGCCATACCTTTGTATTACTTGCGTACCCGGGATTTGGTGACACTTAACACTTTATAATGATTCCTTCAGTTTCAACTTTGTGCAATTCAGAATAACTTTTGTTTTCTCTTCTATTCCTTAGCAGGGTAGAGATAATCTTCTTATTAGTTGATACTTAATATTGTGTAGCAACATTAAAAATGGTTAATTTTGACATCTATTTCACTGCTAATGCAACCTGGGAATAGTGTCCACCTGGCTCAGTGGTGGCTCTTTTAAGCGAGTCAGAGGCCACCTGGTTCCAGGTCCACTTTAGACCTTAAGCAAATACAGCATGCTTGGTGGTGCCACCTTGGCAATGAGAAGTTAGACTGAAGCTCTGCCAGCTCTCAAATGGATTCAAAGGGCGCTATGAAGAAACATTGGACAGTTTCCAGTAATCATCACTACAACAATGAATTCGTTGAACTACTACATCTTAAAATGTTACCAGGACCTGACATAAATGATTATTCTTCAAAGGCTCTGAAGCACTTTGAAATAGCATGAGAAAGTGAGACTTCTTTAACGGTACATGGTTAAATTTCTAATGTTACTGCACTGGATCTCTATTTCTATTGTTTTAATTAAATTAATAGACTCACCCAATTACTTTTCCCAGTTAACGAGAAACATTATTTCACTTGATTCATTTCCTTTGGCTGATTTCCTTATTACTAATTTTGTATTTCTCCTATTTAAAAAAAATGTGTTGTTTGTTGTTCTTATTATTGAATAGCAATCCAGGAGTGCATATGCTAGTTGATTTTATTTTTATCTCTCTCTAGGCCAGGAATGTGCTAACCACTGCAAAATCCTAATTCTGCCTTTGGTGAACAGCGGTAAATGCTGTTAGATAAAATCTATGGCATTTCTGATCTATATGGCTATGTACAACTGAGAGTTATTTGCTCTTAATCGTTCAGTTTCCCTTGCACCTTACTAAACCTTTGAGTGTGATCCCAGTTCTACGATAAATACTTATGTCATGAGGCTGACAAGTAATGAGTACCTACAGCGAAACAGTTAATTAGAACCGGGTTCACAACACAGCACTTTTGCCGGAAAGTTTTTCTGTCCCCATTAGTTCATACCTGTTGTTGCACTGACCATTGATGGTCCTGTAGAACTCAGTTTCTTCAGTGCAGACTGGAAGCTCGGTTAGGAGTGAACAGCCTGTACTTTGTAAGATGTGGCTGAGGTCATTGTTTGTTAGAACGTCTGTGGAATACACAAGTAGATATTTAATTGTGGGAATTGCCAATTAAGTTTACCTATTTACAGTACACCGTAATTATTTTTGGGTCATGTCATTGGGAGGAGGGGATCTTAGGGAACAATAAAATCATTACCTATTCATTACCATGTGGGAAATGGGAGATGAATTTGAAGTAAATTCCGCCAATCTGAAGGCATAATCTCATGATTATTTTCTGCAGTCTTAAGAGAGAGATCCAATCCAAATAGAGTTGACAACGTGTTCAAGGATTTAGAAGCACTTAAATTTGTTTAAGAGTTTGATCTAACTAGCTTAAATAAACTGAATAAGTCATATCCTGATGAATGAGAGGATCAAAACATGATTAGGGAATCTCAAGTAGGTATCTGTAAGAAGGCAATACTGTGCCATTTCAATGAACAGACATTGACCCTTAACAAACATTCAGACATGCACAAATTAGAAAAATGCATAATTCATGGATGAGCTCACGTAAACCTGAAACATGGTGTACAACTCCCTGAAAATATTTGTTATTGGCATTCTTCAACTTAGCTTAAACCTATGAGCTATACGTTATAGTTGAACATGCATCTGACACAGGAACTTCTCAGTATTAAATACTGACTTGGTCAGCTAAGATAAATGCTTTCTCTTTTGTTTGTTATGAGAATGGCATCTTTCTTCTTTCAGTTACATGGCAAGACCACAAAGGTTATCAAGGTGAAACACTGGGCTGCATTTAATGCAACACCATAGTACCAACTCTCCCACCTCTGCCTGCTAGGGAAATGAACCCATTCCTGTCCCACTGCCCTGCAATCGTGTAGTGGCTGAAGACATGGAGTTGGGATGGGACATCTGCCTTGAGAAGCAGAAGGTTCCATCTCAGAGAGTGGTTTTCAGGGGCTGGCAAGTCTTCGATGCCAGCAGTACCACACATAGCAGTGCCGACTGGTGATGCAACAGGAGGATGAGAGGAAGTAGGCAGCATGGGATGGAGAACGCTGACTACATCTCAATGGACCCAAGGCAGCGAGTCCATTAGAGGGGGATCTCTACCCGGCTGGGTGATTGATGTGGGCCTCTCTTGTTGCCAGTTAAATCCAAAGACAACGTGGGATGTGATCCTTGAGTTGGACATAATGTGCAATCCAGGCCTTCAGCTGGCCCAGTGGTGGGCAGGATCCACCCTTCTCGCTGCCTCTGGTCTAATTGTTGGGGAGTGATGGGAGGGATATGGCAGTGATGGGCATAAAAGACAGTAACTGAATTTAATGTGCCACCCCCGACCCCCAGTCTGTTTTTCTGCCATTGGCTGCTGCCTAATCTTAATGCTTCCAGCTTTTTCTCATTTTATTGTTATATCAAAACCTGGCACTTGCTGTTGATGGGCTTGGCACGTAAATGGATGAATTGGAAAACACCGGTGATTGTTGATGGGAAAATAAAAGTCCAGTTATGTGTAAAATCACTTCTAGATATAAAATTTAAAAAAGAGAAAAGACACTTGGTGCCCAGTTGGCACACAGCCAGCTCCTTCAATTACCGATTGAATAAATGTCTAAATTAACTGTTCCAGTGATATCAGATCAGAGATAAATATGATCTAGGATAGGAGGACAACTCTCCTGTTATTCTTTTTTGAAAGGTGCCATGGGATATTTTGACTCTGCTTATGAGACCAGATTGTCCAACCTGTCCAAGTTAGGTGGATTGACCATGCTAAATTGCCCATAGTGCCCAGAGATAGACAGGCTTGGCGGATTAGCCATGGTGAATGCAGGTTTCCAGGGATAGAGTACAAGCCTGGGTCTGGGTGGGGTGCTCTTCAGGGCATTGGTGTGGACTCAAAGGGCTGAATGGCCTGCTCCACACTGCAGGGATTCTATGATTCTATGACCTCAGTTACAGATGTCATGAGAAACATGAAGGTCCAAATTTTACAAACTCTGAAGCGGAATACTTGCAGCGCTCCAACTGATCACTGTGTGGTCCCCTTAACATGCTTGTGTCGTTTTCCTACTCAAGAGCAAAGCCCAATTGGCAGCTGAGTGTGGTTCAGTTCTTGCTGTGTAAGAGCCTGTGTGAAAAGGTAGGTGTTCACTCTGCCGGCTTTTCCATCGGGAGAGATGAAGGGAAGGGTGGTAGAGAGGAGAACAGCATGTGGCAAAGGGAAAGGAGGTGACCTCTCTCCACCACTCAACAATTCTTTTAGACATCCCCATTAAAATCTCAGCTGGGGTCATACAATGACTGGCACTTGAAAATGGGCTGATAATGGTAAAAGGGTTGGGGAACATCAATGTCAATGGAAAACCAATGACTAAAGACTTTGAGGACTAACTGCACTGAAGAAAACTACACCAACTCACTATATTTCAGTGGCATTTCTGTAAGAAATACGGGGTAATATGTAAACAAAGGCATAATCCGCACAATTCGAAAATGGAGAATTTGATGGCTAGCACCTGTGCATTCTGAAGCTATTGAGGCCCCTCACCATGTGCTGACCTTTAAATGAAGGATAGCTTTATAGGAAGTATTTCTTCCGGATACCTGCAACTGGAAAATTGACAGTACGTAATTTATATCTATTGTGATACTTTCCCAGCAAAGACAGTGTTTTTCTCCTTTGTGTTGACGATGAGTATTCCATTTCAAGGTAAATATAAATAATACAAAAGTTTGAGACAACAGCACATGTACGTTCCTTATTTATTGCCTACATCCAAACCTGGGATCAGAACTGGCTTTGATGCTGACATCCAGGCTTGCTCTCTAAACTGCGTTGTCTCTGGGTTTTTACCATTCACTGCCCGCTTTTGTAATCTATGCAGCAGATTCAGATATTTTTACTGATTTGATCACTAGAAGGTGGATCGATAGAATTCTGGTGTTGTGGACTTAACACTGATTGGACAACCTCAATTTGGGACTTGGTTTTGTTCTTTGAATCTGTCGGAGGGTAACTCTATTCTGACCTCACGGGAATACCATCGACAACGTCCACAGTCGAATGGTGTCTGCTGTAGGTTTCTGTTTCATAAGAACATAAGAACTAGGAGCAGGAGTAGGCTGTCTGGCCGGCCCTTTGAGCCTGTCCTGCCATTCAATAAGATCACAGTTGATCTTTTTGTGGACTCAGATACACTTACCCACGTTTTCACCATGTCCCTTAATTCCTTTATTGTTCAAAAAAATCTACCTTAGCTTTAAAAACATTTACTAAAGTAGCGTCAACTACTTCACTGGGCAAGGGATTCCATAGATTAACAACCTTCTGGGTGACGAACTTCCTTCTCAATTCAGTCTCCCTCTAATCTTGAGGCTAAGCCCTCTTGTCCTAGCTTCACCTGCCAGTGGGAGCATCCTCTCTACTTCTATCTTATCTATTCCCTTCATAATTTTATATGTTTCCGTAAGATCCCCCCTCAATCTTCTGAATTCCAATGAAGGTAATCCCAATCTACTCAGTCTCTCCTCATAAGCCAACCCCCTCAACTCTGGAATCAACCTAGTGAACCCCCTCTGTACCCCCTCTAGTGCCAGTACATCCTTTCTCAAGTAAGGAGCCCAAAGCTGCACACAGTACTCCAGGTGTGGCCCCACCAGCACCTTGTACAGCTGCAACATAACCTCTCTGCTTTTAAACTCAATCCCTTTAGCAATGAAGGACAAAATTCCATTTGCCTTCCTAATTACTTGTGGTACCTGTAGACCAACCTTCTGTGATTCATCCACAAGGACACCCAGGTCCCTCTGCATAGCAGCATGCTGCAACTTTTTACCTTTCAAGTAATGATCCTTTTTACTATTACTCCTATCAAAATGTATGACTTCACATTTATTTACATTGTATTCCATCTGCCAGACCTTTGCCCTCTCACTCAATGTATCTATGTTCTTCTGCAAAGCTTCACAGTCCGCTGCACACTTGCTCTGCCACTCATCTTAATAGAGGCACATCACTAGTCACTGCTTGCCAGCCAGAATAGCACTCATTTATCCCCACTCTTTGTTTCCTGTTAGTCAACCAATCCTCTATCCATGCTAATACTTTACCCCTAACACCATGCATCCTTATTTTATGCAGCAGCCTCTTGTGCGACACCTTGTCGAAGGCCTTTTGGAAATCTAGGTACACCACACCCACTGGGTCCCCATTGTCCACCTTGCTCGTAAGGTCTTCATAGAATTCCAAAAGATTTGTCAAGCATGATCTGCCCTTCATGAATCCATGCTGCGTCTGCCCTACAGGACAATTTCTATCGAGATGCCTTGGTATTTCTTCCTTGATAATAGACTCAAGCATCTTCCTCGCTACAGAGGTTAAGCTAACTGGTCTATAATTCCCCATCTTTTGTCTACCTCCCTTTTTAAACAGTGGTGTCACACTTGCTGTTTTCCAATCTGCTAGGACTGCCCCGGAGTCCAGCGAATTTTAGAAAATTACCACCAGTGCACCTGCTGTTTCTCCCACCATCTCTTTTAGTATCCTGGGATACATTCCATCAGGGTCATCAATCCTTATCAATCCTTAGCTCAATTAGCTTTCCCAACACTAATAATGATTGTCTCCAGGTCCCCACGTACCTTCATCTCTTTGTCAATTACTAGCATGTTATTAGTGTCCTCCACTGTGAAGACCGATACAAAATATCTGTTCAATTCCTCGGCCATTTCATCATTTCCCATAACTAAATCCTCTTTTTCATCCTCTATAGGGCCAATGTTTACTTTAGCCACACTTTATCATTTTATATATTTATAGGAACTTTTGCTATCTGTCTTTATAATCTGTGCTAGTTTTTTCTCATGTTCTATCTTACTTTTCTTTATAGCTCTTTTTGTGGCTTTCTGTTGGCCTTTAAACTTTTCCCAATCTTCTAGTTTCATGCTGTTTTTGGCCACTTGTTATGCCTTCTCTTTCAATTTGATAGCCTCCCTTATTTCCTTAGACACTCACGGCAGATTATCCCTTCTCTTACAGTTCTTCCTTTTCACCTACATTTTGTGAAAGGGTTTTCCCTTAAACCTCCAACAGTTTCTGCCTTACTACTCAGTTGCTCTTCCACTAAGTCAGATTTCACCTCCACTTCCCCTTGGTCTGATAACATTTTGGATCCTCCTTTAAAGTTGCCATGAAGGTACTAGTTCATTAGATCTTTGATTCTGGCTTGTCAGCTTTTATCTTCTTTTCTGGCTGTTGGCCTAACTCCTTCGGTTTTGGTACTGACCAATTTTGCTGACTTGACTTCAGCTCTGTTTAACTCAAGTGTCTTTTTGTGAGCTATTCCAAATCTCACAAGTCTTCCAGGCCCTTACATGGATTCTGAATTCTCTCGGTTCCCGGTGTTTTGCCAGTTCGTGCTGATTTAATTCAATTAAGCCACTTGAGCCATTCTAATTCTCACAGGTTTTACTGCCACCTGTGGGGCTTCTGAATCTCTTTCAGTTCCTAGCCTTCCTTCCCAGGCCTTCTATCGCTCTCTTCAGCTTTCCCAGCCTCTCTCGATTGACCTTTTCTATTTGCAGAAGATATCATTGCTACCAGACAAATTATTCCCCCATAAGATATCTAATCCTCCCAATGCTGTCAAACTGGGAACTGCACTTCACAATTACAAGGCCCATAATAAAGTTTAACCCATGGCACTTCTAATGTTCACCACATAGGCCTTTTTATCAGTGCGCTGGAATTTAAATTACTTTCAGGTAGAAAGTCTGTCACTTTAGCTCTAGCCATGTCTGAGCACTTGGTACCTCAGAAGGTGCTGCTTTTGGCCTCTGTTTCTGGATGTTGAAAACAGAGTCAGTGGTCACCTCTCCTTTTGGCATTAACTCGTGATGACATCCTGTCAACAGTCATTCCTGAGTTGACACTTTTAATCTTTAAATAGAGTTTGGGTTTTCTGAAGATTACAAAAGCAACAATTTTCTGTCACATGCTCTGGTTTCCAAGAGTGGAAGCACTAAAGCCCATATTCCACCTGTCTTCTATTCTGATCCCAACTTTTAATTTTTGGGCACTATTGATTCCTCAGAAATATTTCTCAACCTCAGGAGTATTTATCTCACTCATATCTGTCTCTTTCTGGCCTGTGATGCCTTCTCGACTGTAGCCTGGCTGAATTTATGTGTCTGTGTATTAAGTTATGCCTTGGCCTGATAGCCCCTATTCTGCATGCATCCAGATTGGAGCGGTTATTGATCCTTTGAGCTCAGAGAAGAATAATCTCATAATGGTTTTCCAAAATGACCTCAATTTAAAATGTCTGTACTCATTGGTCAAAAGTGAGCTGTTAAAACATTCAAATTCCAGTTTTTTTGAAAACAAGTCACACCGGACTTAAAACATTAACTCTGTTTCTTTCACCACAGATGTTGAGTTTCTCCAGCATTCTCTGTTTTTTTTTTCCAGGCATATCTTGTCATTTGTTGAGGCTATGGAATATTTTCCTACATATCTCTGGCAAGAAAAATTATTCACTTAAAATAGCCCAGTTAGCTGCTTGTTGCTAGTTGTATTATTCTCAGGTAAAAGGGAATAGACTTCATAAGCTTTCCCTGTCAGCCTGTCCTGCATCAGCGCACTGTTAAATTAGTCATTTTAACTGCTGTGCAAGCTACTGAAAAGGTGCCCACCTTTTCTTCATCAAACTTAGAAATTAAATAGGCAACTCTGAAGACCTCAGCCTTTAAATCTGACTTAAGTGTGAATCCTTCACCAGACTTGTTTTCAATGGAATTATCCCATCTCAGGTCAAGCTATCTCAGTTAGAACTTCCTTTCTCTTTCTAGGTCTGCTATTACAAGGCTAAGTTTCTTCTCCCTGTTTGCTGCTTTGCCCAAGAAGCTATTGAAATATGGTTCATTTCTGTATTCCCAGGTCTGGTTTCATTGTACTTCTAAACTGAATAGTTGCAGGCGTCATTTTATATTCAATGTCCTAGACAAGTGTACATTAAAAGAGGTAATGTGAATTTCTTGTTGCCTAAATCAGAATCCTATTGCAGAGTTCTACCTCTTTGGATAATAAAATTTTCCTGGTTCAGATGATTTTGTTTATTCCACATTGATTTCTTGACTTTATCTCAATCTGTGCTCTGCTGATCACTACAACTATTTTAGGTCAAGCTTGTTTTTTTTCCCTATTTATAACAACTTTAGCTCATGAAGGTCTTGAATATTAAAGTTAGATTATAGAGGCTGAAACTTTATAGTCCACATTTTACCACCATCATGGCAAAGTAAAGGAATGTTACAATGCAATGAGTGGAAGAGCCTTACTTAGATACTAAGGAACAAACAACTTCAGGGTCACTGTATGTTCAAAAAAACCCTAGTTGAGAGAGTACACCTGGTTGCTATTTCAATGCGCGAATACCAATACTAACTTAAAACAAGATAAATCACAAAACTGAATTGTTATGGGTGAATTTTGTTTCAATCATAACTTATTCAACAATCACAATATTTTCTATTGATTTGAATGTTTATATTTATGACGAATGGATATTTTGGCAGCAGGCACTTTTTGGATTGGTTTTCTGGTGAAATTTAGTCAAAAATCCAGCAAAAAATATTCATTTATCTTTATCTTGCAAAGAAATAAACCTCGGCTCAATTTCAATAAGTAGATTTCAAAAGCAATATTTCAGTGCAATGATAACACATGACAGTTTCAGATACAGTTTCAAATCTAACCTGATATGTTCAGTGAGCGTTTGTGGATGTGATGAACCTTACGTTGGGTGAGACTCGGTGCAGTTTGCATGTACTCTGTAGACCACATTGCTGTCCTGGTCTCTGTGGTGGGCTGCTTGAAGAAGATCATTAGGTCCTTAAAGCTCGATGATCTTTTTTAGGAGTTTCTGCTTGATGCTGAAATAACAGGAAACCATTCAGTAGCAGAAATAGAATTATATTTATAAGACACACAGTGTAGGGTTGATTCAGAAATCTAAAGGGAAGAAAAGTAATGTTGGTGACTGACCTCCTGGAAAGAAAATGGACCTTGCAGTAAAGTTTGCAATTTGAAATGAGTTTCAGCCTGAGCCTAGTTCCTGACAGATCGGAACTCTGGTGCAAAATAGTCCCAATACCGGTCTCTACCTCAAAGACATACACCAACAGTATAGATAAGAATTGATAAAGGGAGATCTGATGGCTAAGAAGGATGTGTTCAATAATTCCAGTTTTGCTCAGTCTTTCTACTAGCAACAAGTAAACAATCATCCATATCCCTTAGTTCTTCTCTTGTTCAGCTCAACAGGGCTACCGTCAATGGTCTCACTTGTTACATACTGGAAGATAACTTTTTAAACTGAATCCTCACTTTTCATTTAACAACAGTTCATAAAGCTCACAACCTACTGATTACGAGCTCTCCATAGTTATATACTTTCTAATCAACCTGTTTAAAAACATTATTACACAACTCTGGACCAGGTAGGACTTGAACACAGGCCTCGAAGCTCAAAGGGAGGGGCACTACCACTACACCACAAGAAACCTCCACCCAATTGCTTACAAACAAAACAAAATAGAGACAATTACAACAAATTGTATTTCCTTTTCTCTTGCATAATAAAATTGCGAGCATCCTTTGTCCAGTATATTCAACAATTTCTTAGATCTTGCTCCTTTTTTCTTAAAGCAGTCAGATAGCTGACTATTTAAAACAAAAAGTACTGCAGATGCTGTAAATCAGGAACAAAAACAAAGTTTCTGGAAAAGCTCAACAAGTCTGGCTGCATTTGTGAAGGAAAAAATAGAGTTAATGTTTCGGGCCTGGTGACCCTTCCTCAGAACGCTGACTATTGCTATCCACTCATTTCAAGTTGGAGATTTTTCTGTTTCACAGCATTTGTTTTGAAAATGCAATATCAATCCCCAGTCTTTTTCAATCATATATTCTGTGGAGCATATGTTCTCCCACATTGACTCTTTCTCAATACGGCACTCAGTGATTAGTGCTGTGAATTCTTTTTCAGAATGTCACCTAACATTTTTGCTAAGAAAAGGTGTCACACTGCAGTTGTGAAAAAGGTTTGTGACTCTGCTTTCTCTCCACAGATGCTTTCCCAGCAATTTTTGTTTTCGCTTTTGATTTTCAGCATATGCAGTTTGATTGTTTTGGTTAGTTTTCAATCTTTACTGAGATCTTTCCTTGGACCTGTCCTTTCTTTAAGTCCCTCCTTCTAACAATATACCATGGCTGAATCTTATGAGGGCCTGAATGATTTGGATTGTGTGAGAAATGCCATAAAATTATGAAAAGACCAGTGAGGCTGATTTTGAAGTCTAGAGCAACTGGCTTCATCTTTTAACTAGGTTTCGGGCGTAGTTGAGAGATGTTGACTAGGCCACAGAGAGTATTTAATGACCTTATTAACTGCACATCTCACTACATCAATATGCAGCTTCCTATCCTACTACCCAGCGCTACGACTAGATGGCGAGAATTCTTGACATGGAAGTCTGAGTGGGTACCTGGTGATTTCAGCAAGGTAGTCTGCCTCCATGTTGGTCTCTGTCCTGCAGCATGTCAGGGCACAATTCATGGGTACCGGCTGCACCCACTCATTGTCTACGAGCATTAGCACCCGATAATGGCCAACACTTCAGAATCCTCATGGATCCAGTTGCAGGATCCTTAATAAGTACAAATTTGCTGTGTAGCACACATCAGTATCTAGCATCGAACGAGTGTTGCAAGGATACTTTGTATGCAGGAACAGGCACCCACCTTGCTGATTGGACCAGGATGCTCACTTGTTCTTATAGTGCTCAAACACTTGGCTCCTATCTGGATGCTCACAGCTTCTATGGCTTGGCTGGTTTTGCCCATTAGTACATCATTACCAAGCAACTGGCCTTGCTGATCAGCAGTCCTCAGTTATGGGGACAAACACACTGCATGTGCAGCAAGCAGACAGCCATGTTTTAAAGTCTTAGAGAAGTAGTCCTCATGGTTTGTCCCATCCGTCGGGGAACCTGGCACAGAAAGTCCTGGGCAACCTCCCATTCCAGTCCAAGGAATTGGCTACAGTCAGGAAGATGGTCAGAGTGTTCTCAGTCAAGGGCCCATGCCTCTGCTGTCCAGGGAGTGGGTCACAGTGAATCTTGTGACTTTGTAGCAGCCAGGCTAGGAGTAGGGCTAGTGCAGTCAGGGAGATCTACAGGCATAAGTCAGGGGTCTAGGCGCTTCTTGCTTGGGGCCATCTGGTTAAGTAGCTTAACGGGCTGGGCCATAGTCAGTCCATTGGATCTGACCACAAAAAAACTAAAGGAGAAAGGATTGAGGGGGTACAAAGTAGGCCACTGCCAAGGGACTAAGACTCAGGAACCAACATGGAAGGGAACAGGATAATGTAAGAGGTAATAAGGTGTGGAGCTGGATGAACACAGTAGGCCAAGCAGCATCTTAGGAGCAGGAAAGCTGATGTTTTGGGCCTAGACCCTCCCAGTCGTGAACCATTTCAACTCCCCCTCCCATTCCTCAGATGACATATCCATCCTGGGCCTCCTGCA
This sequence comes from Stegostoma tigrinum, assembly GCF_030684315.1. Lineage (NCBI taxonomy): Eukaryota > Metazoa > Chordata > Chondrichthyes > Orectolobiformes > Stegostomatidae > Stegostoma > Stegostoma tigrinum. The sequence continues at coordinate 16,696,586 of NC_081380.1, forward strand.
GTGCCACAACGATGCCACCCGAAGGCTGCAGGAACAGCATCTCATATTCCGCTTGGGAACCCTGCAGCCCAATGGCATCAATGTGGATTTCACAAGCTTCAAAATCTCCCCTCCCTCTACTGCATCCTAAAACCAGCCCAGCTCGGTAGGCATCCCTAACCTGTTCTTCCTCTCACCTATCCCCTCTTCCCACCTCAAGCTGCACTCCCATTTCCTACCTACTAACCTCATCCCACCCCCTTTACCTGTCCGTTCCCTGGACTGACCTATCTCCTCCCTACCTCCCCACCTACACTCACCTCGACTGGCTCCATGCCCACCTCTTTACCTTGTCTGTCTCTTCTCCACCTATCTTCTCCGCTATCTATCTTTGTTCTGCCTCCCCCTCTCTCCCTATTTATTTCAGAACCCTCTTCCCTTCTCCCATTTCTGATGAAGGGTGCAGGCCTGAAATGTCAGCTTTCCTGTTCCTAAGATGCTGCTTGGCCTGCTGTGTTCATCCAGCTCCACACCTCATTATCTCAGATTCTCCAGCATCTGCAGTTCCAATTATCTCTGATACAATAATGTAAGGGGTGGTGTCTTGTCCATACCAGGAGCTCTCTGGCATAGTCTCCTCAAAAGCCAGGGGCTGAGGGGGAAAGGTGTAGGAAATGTGCTGGAAATCAAAGCAGTGCAATGGGAAAGAGAATAGCTATGACCACACCCAGAGTGGGAGGGGTATTTGTCTGGACCGTGGAAGGAGGGTATTAAAAGAGTCAGTGATGCAAGTCCCTTTTGAGGGCAAAAACATTATACACAGATCCACCCACAGCACAGTGATACAGAGCTGTAACTAGATATTGAGTAACTCCAAGCTCCTTCAGTTCATTGGAGATAGAGGGCTTCACTTACAGGAATAGAAAGTACCTAAACTCATTACTGCTCCAAACCATGACACTTCAACCCAGATGTTAGGCTTCTCATACAAATACTAGTCAGGCCTTGCGTATAACAGACACAAATCTGTCTGTACAAACAAAGCAACTCAGAGTGTGGGAACAACATTTTAATTAAAGGCCATAATCATATTGAACGGTGAAGCAGGCTTAAATGACCAGATGGTACTCTTATTTTTTCCCCAATTTATTATGTTCTTATGTTTAAAACCAATGGTCCAAGCCACTGTGCTATTCAGATATGGACATCTGTCTAGGTATCTTGCTTACCAATCTGCCCATGTTGACTCATGAACATGTAGAATCTCATTGTATTTAAATACAGCTAAACTCTGACTTGAGAATATAGGTAAGTTTGCGTTAGATCCTGGGCAAACAGGGAAGCCTGGAAGTTTGGTTTTGAGTATACTAGTCAATATAATATCAGTGGAACCCCCATCAAAAATGGTGAAATAACACTTTTTTGCTTCCTCAAAGGGGCTTTGGCCACTTGTTTCCCAAAATTACTACAGGAGATTGAAATAGGTCATGTTGACATTTGCACTTGGGTTCATTGTATGAGATTAAATGTAATTATTGATCAGGAGGGGCTCATCAAAGACAAGCTGTTAGTTATAGACTATGATAGATATCTATGAACAGTAGGTTTGAAAATAATGCAAGCAAGTACAACTTAGCTTGTGATATTTGCTTGTTTGTTATTTGAAAGCTCTTTGTACACATTCAAGAAAGACAAGGTTTCTGATTGACTTGTATTTGATTAATTGGAATAGACCATTGACTCTGAATGGGCAAATTTCAGTGTACAAGAAGTGCCATAGCCTACAATACCTCTTATACTCTCCCCCCCCAAACAAACCTTTCTACAGGTTCTTATCTAACTCTTTGTGGAATATACTGTACTTTGTATGCCTCTTTACATAATTATTTGAGTGAGGCGATAGTAAGTTATATCCTAGAAGGCAGTTGTACTCTGGTCCTAACCAGTAATGCAGCAATTGATGGCAGACAGAACAGGAAGCTGAAAAAACACAGCAAGCCAGGCAGTCCCTGGAGGAAAGGAGCAGTCAGTGTTTCGGGTATTAACCTGCTCCGTTCCTCCAGATGCAGCCTAGCTTCGTGTGTTGTTCCAGCCTCCTAACTGTCTACGTTGGATTCCAGCATCTACATCATTTTTCCGTCTCTCCTGCAACAATTGATGATGTTTTGGATTTTAACCATTCAGAATTCTGCTTCCACAACATAAGAATATCAGTAATCTCTAGGATCTAAAAACACGTTAAAAAAAGTCCCTTTCATAAGCTCTTTCTTCAAAGTCAATTTTACCAAAGGCAGCTCCTCTGTAGATTTCAGCAGAGGAGACACAGTGCATATAGTTTTTAGCTGTTGTCAGCTTTAATTCCCTCTGCTCTCTTACCCCTTCATTTTGTTATGATCCCTTTTACACGTTTCTTCCTGGTTCTCTGCATCATTTAAGCAGTTCTTTATCAATATAAAATTATAGACTGTTGAGAAGTCAGCCCAGTTCAGTTCCGGTGCCTCATTTCATGCTAGGAAATATCGAACCCAATAAATACTGTAAAACGGAACAACAGCCAAGAGCTCTTGCAACTTTCTCTGATGCATATCATGTGCCTCTTTACTCACAGAGCAAGCTGCTCTGGACAGTCCCAGTTTCCAGGTTTAGATGAAAGTGCACTAGAGTTTGTCTCTGTCTCACTCAATGTGTTGCTTTGTGTGTTGATGAGAATTTGATCATTCAGTGCAATACAATTGGGAAAAGTGAAGTGGTTATTTATTCAGTCAGAATATATTTCATATTATGACCAACATTACAGGGAAAATTTTAAGTTGGTTAAGAAAGGAACATTCAGAATTCCCTAAATTCTTTTGCCTAGGTGGCACCTCCAAAGTTTAATGTGCACAAACAACATTCTAGAAACATCAACCAAATAAGTGTCCATCGTGTGTCATCAGTGTTGCTATAAACAGTGAACAATTAGAAAATTGAGTCAGGATAAGTCAGGATTAATTATCCTGGCCCAAGGCTAATGCACCATAGGCAATAAATAGATTAGACAGGTCCACGTCAGAATGTTTGCTGACAAGACCAGCGAAGGTGAAAGGAGGTTCACTAGGTTGATTCCAGGGATGAAGGTACTGTAGTATGAGGAGCAGTTGAATGGCCTGGGCTTACACTCACTGGATTTCGGAAGAATGAGAGGGGATTCTGATTGAGGTATATAAAATCCTAAAAGGGGTTGCTAAGATAGAGGTTGAACAGATGTTTCCCCTGTGTGAGACAGTCTCGAACATGAGGGCATAGTTTATAGAGTGAGAGGAGGTAGGTTCAAAACTGAGATGAGAAGAAACTACTTCTCTCAGAGGCTTGTGAATCTGTGGAACTCACTGCCCCAGAGTATAGTGGAGGCAGAATAAATCAACAGATTCAAGAAAGAAATAGATATATTTCTGGTGAAATACAAGATGAAGGGCTCTAGGGAGCAGGCAGGAAAGCGGAGTTGAGGACAGGATAAGCTCAGCCAAGATCATGTTAAATGACAGAGTGGGCTCAAAACACATAATTGCCTGCTCCCGCTCCTTCTTCTGTCGTTCTTGTGTATGTGTTCTAGGAAGTAAAGGCATTTGCACTGAAGGAACCATTTTGGTTTTCTTTGTATCACATTTGCACATATCTTTGGCAAACGTGAGTCTGCAAAGCCTTTAACTCTGCAACGTTCCCTAAAGCCAAATACAGATACTTTTTAAAACTGATGCATGACATGTTTGTGAGTACATTAAACTAAATTTAGAGAACAATATAAATGAAGGTGCATGGATGCGAGAGGTATTGGGAAAATGGACCAAATGCAGGGAAATAGGACTAGTTTAAATTGTGAAAACTGGGTGGCATGGGCAAGTTGCCCAGAAGAACCTGTTTCCATGCTGTAGATTTTTATAACTGTAAGACTCTAACGTAGGAATTAGCTGATTATAAATATGCAAAGGCCATCACATCTAGCTCCACAACCCCTGTTATTTTTTTTTTCTGTACTACTGCCATGTTGCTTTTAACATGGGAAGACAATGCATGTTTGCAGTTATGGTGCGAGCCAGGGCAAATGTCATTTCAGGGAGAATGTTAGTGCATGTGCAAGGAATGTGTCACACTGTTTGAGGTCGGTCATTTGAAGCTCTAACTCCTTTTCTCCCGTCTCTCTGTAACATCCCAAAGATGAGCAGGAGCAGCAAGGCCATCATACTGTTCAAAAGGGATCATCAACTATTTACAAGCTAACTGTTCATTCATTTCTGCTTTTACTGAGACCAGAGAAAGGTTAATTGGTGTCTGGAGTTGTTGGAAGTGACTGAGGTTTACAAAGACTGGCATTGCATGTGCTGGTCCTGATTACTGCAGAATTGAATGCAGTGACATGCAGCCACTCTGGGCCACAGCACTCCAGGAAGGCTGAGCAGAAGTGACATTGAGCAGGGCAAGCTTCTGGGAAGAGGGGGAAACAGAAAAAAGAATAGGGGTCTTAGCAGGAGGCCACATCCACCCAGTGTGTGCAGAGAACAATCCTCCCACTTACATCTCAGTGAGGAACAGTGGGATGGGAACAAAGCATGGAAGGTGGTGCAAGGAGAATCCCTTGCCAGGCACCAGTGCAATTCCATTGAGACCAACCCTGGGAATCCCAATGTGATTAAGGGAGGTTACTTTTCAACAGGACTTGCAGAGCTGATTGTCCCATCTCCCGTCTTTTTTTTTAATTTAAAAAAAACTTTATTCCAAAAATATCTTTTCTTAAGCTGCATTGTCCCGAAAGCAGTTCAGTTCTGTACAGTAGCATGTGAAGTAACAAACAAACATTAGAATTTGACTGTATCCAGCAAACAAACCAAAGGCATCTCTGATAGGTACTGCCGACGCTGGAGAATCTGAGAAAACAAGGTGTAGAAATGGATGAACACAGCAGGCCAAGCAGCATCAGAGGAGCAGGAAAGCTGACGTTTTGGGTCTGGACCCTTCTTCAAACCCTTTTTTCTGAAGGGTCCAGACCTGAACCATCAGCTTTCCTGATCGTCTCATGATGTTTGGCCTGCTCCGTTCATCCAGTTCTACACCTTGTTATCTCAAAGGCATGTCTGACTTGTACAAGATTATAATTACATATATTTGAGGCATCAGAGAGTCTGATAACTAAATGGACTTCCCAATATGACCTTGCAAAAGAATTCTTGACAGTAATGCTGTGGCTTTTATTGAGGTTTTTCTCGAGTAGCTCCTTGATACTGGATTTTGTGCTCTACAGCCTGTTCCCTGGGGTGCACACTGAGACAAATGCCAACTGCACCTGGAGGGCCATCATCTCAGTGAAAGGCCCTCTTTGGTCTGTCTGAAACTTGTTGATCTTCCAGAGCAAGGAGTTGACTGTGACTGAGTGTTACAGACTGGCACATTCCAAGGTCCAGGACTACACGATGAGGGATATACTAAAGCTTGGGGCAGCTGCCGTCAAAGTGCAGTTGGGAAAGACCATTCTTTGAGGTCTTCCTGCTAAAGTTAAATGGGGATCCATTCAGTTATTAGACCTGCTGATGCCTACCTCCTATCAATCAACCAGAGTCCAGCGGCTCTCCAACAATGCTGTTGGTGGTTGTGAAGCTGCTACTGTGGTAATGAGTCTTGAAAATCAGCGCCTGAGAGGGAGTTACTGGTATCTCAGGTCTTTTTAGAATTTTTTTAATTCAATATGCTCTGAAATATTCGCCAAGTTCGACTTAGCAGCAGCCACTCTTCAGTCTCTTCACCATGTGATCTTGTGCATCACCAAAGACATGGTTATTATTTATTTATTTGAATATTAACCCTTCACTCAACAGTGGTCTCAGCCAGAATTACAGAAAGTTCTGAAGTGGAAACAACCACGCAGCCCCAGAACCCAGGTAAAATTGGACAGGCTCACTGGGACATGGCCGTGGAAAGTGGACAGCACAACTGGATATTAGCATAAGGTACTCAGGGTTGTTTTCCTGTCGGATTGGCACTGGTTGTCAGTGGGCTCCTCTCTTGGGCACAAAGGAGGGACAACCTCACAGGTCACTGGCAGATGAGCCAATATGGTCCAATTACTGGTCCATATGGCACAACCTCTTTCTGCTGCCGCTGCACCTTGAACCCTGTATTTGACCCTTCATTGGCCACGTTAGACCTGATTGGGCTTTAGCTGAGATTCTATCTTTGAGTCAACCCACTTTGGAATTAATTGAGGAGGGCAAGAAAGGTGACACCCCTCTCTCCCTCCTACTTAGCTGCCCCTTTTAAATGGCACTTACCACCAACCCCAGAACCAGTCAGTTTGCTCCTGCAGTGGCACTAGATATTACCTAATGTGTCAGTCATCTCCATTTGAAAGGGAAATGCTCTCACTGAACTCTGACATTGGCTACAGCTCCAGCTGTGGAGAAGGGAAAGGTCAGCACTGTCAACATCTGTGAAGGTGGCTGTGACTGTTGTCGCAAACATGCAAAATATGCACCATTCACCTTTAAACCCATTGGCAGATATAATACTTCAAACCTCTGCTGACTGAAAGTGTTTTCAAAAGAGACCAAAATGTTCGTCATTGAAATGTCCGCAGGGACCGCCTGACCTGCAGGACATAAGAACAGATGGAGGTTGTTTAGCCCCTCTGTGCTGCCATTCAATGAGACCATGACTGATCTATGGCCTACCTCCATGTACCTGCGTATGGCCGATATCCTTAATATACATATAAGTGGGCCACATTTCATGAAACTAATGTAGGTCACATTGTCATTGATCTAAACTGATAACATTTCCCCAAAGACAATGAAAGCCATCAGCCAGGCCCCAGTGAACAGTGTGGAAAGGGCCTTAACTCCTATTGATTTCCACCAGAATGACAACCTTCATATTGTTGGAAATGAAACCTCACCTGTATCTACTGTGCCTGAAAATATAACTTCGGCAGACAGGAATACAAACAAGTTGCTGTTTCAGGAGTTTCTTTTTGACAGAGGAGGTGCATTTAAGGATGTGGAACACAACACAGACTGAGGAGGCTCTTTCCCGTCAAGAAGCAAAGCACTCAGTTTGACAGCACTGACTGGAACAAAAGCATTGGAGAACTGAGAACTTAAAAGATGAGTGCAATACTGAGTTTTGCTGATGATCTTAAACTAACTAATTAGTCAGTTAGTTTAAGATCATCTCTAACTCACCAACTGGGTCCCTTCCAGGCTGAAGCTGGTAACATTTTCAATCTCTCCTATTTCTTCAGGGAGTGATCACTAAGCTTCGAGAGGATTTGAGGCCTTCCTGTGATGTAGGATGCCATTAAGCGCACACACTTTCTTTATGTGAAAGCTATACTGAAACCATAGGAGAGTGCAATCCATATTCAAAGGAATGTCAGCAAACTGTGACTATGAGAAAACACTGGCCTCCAAAACAAAATAATGCAATATTTCCCAATGGCATCTTAATAAGAAAAGAGGGATATGTGGTAACGTCTGTACCTCTGAGCCAGAAGGTCCCACTTCAAGTCTCATGTAATAATATTTCTGAATAGATTGGTGATACAGCATCTATAAATAGGAAAAAGATTGTCAACTGAGGACTGGGGCCAATTAGGGATCAAAAACAAAGGATTTTCACAGGAGGCAGGGGTGTGTGGCTGAAGCATTAAGTGCGTACTTTCCATCTGTGTTCATTAAGCCTGAATATGTCACCCAAAACAACATGAAGGAGGAATTAAATGGGATACTGTATGGGTTAAAATTTGAAAAAAGCCTGGTGTCCAAAGGCTGTATGTTCTTAAAGTTGACAAGTCAATGGGACAAGATCAGAAAAAGTTGAGTTAATTAAGGATGGGCATTTCAAATCCCACACAGTGGAATTAATTTACAATTCATCTTCTATACAGGGCTTCTCCCAGACGACTGAAGAATGTTAAATAATACACCCCTGTTCAAAAACTGCTCTAAAGTTGTATGTAAAAATTAATTGTCAGCCAGTTTAACCCCAGTGATGGTAAAGCTTTCAGAAATGATTATTTTGGCACATGAGCAATTGTGGCTTAATTAAGGAGTGCCAGAATGAATTTGTTCAGTGAAAGTTGTATTTAAATAATTTGATTGAGCTTTTTTGCTGAGGAAATAGAGAGGTTATTTAAGGATAATGCACTTGATATAGAGTACAAGGTTATTTAACTCAGTGTTACATAATGTGCTTGCCAGCAAAGTTGAAACTCATGGTAAAAAAAGGGATAGGGACAACATGTATTCAAAGTGGGCCGAGTGAATGGAAACAAAAGTCGTGTTGCAGTTGCTTCTTAAGCTTCAAGAAAAGATACAGTTGGCTAGACCTGAGTGCGCAATGCAGTTTCAAAATATATAATTGACACAGAAAATCAGGCATATCGTAAACTGTGAGGAGGACATAGACAGTCTGGTGGAACAGACGCTATGCTTGAGCAAGGGTGTGAATGTATTGAGGGAGTGAAAAGAATTTACAAGAATGGTTCTTCGATTGAGAGATTCAGTGTATTATAAAGGCATATACATGTCAAATATTAATTCTTAAGTCACTGCTGGACTTTTTAAACATGGGCAGCTTTTAACTGAAACAAGGACACAGAATTAAACTAAATAAAAATAAAGCTTGCATTAGTAAATAATTCCCTCTCCACTCAATTGGGTTTGTCTCACTGGATCTAAAGGGATCACCCTGTCCGAGACAATACATCACTGAATTTAAAAATAGCTTCATTTCTACCGAAACACAAATTAAGATTCGCAGTATGAAATCATGGAAGAATGCACCAGGTTGAGGTGAATTGCTTGAACAAAGGACCTTATTTATTTATGGTGACTGTGTAGCTAATCAAAGCGACCATTTGGAACACATAATAGATTATTAAATTTCCAATGACAATTACAGTGAAGCCAACATTGGGTATTTTTGATTGGCAGAATATATCAACAGCAGTGAAGAAAAGCTGTTCACCGTCTCCAGGCCTCTCTATGTCGTGATAATGTATAATACAGAATGATGGCCTTGAATTCCTTTGTCCAATTTAAATGGGTTTAAAAAGGGACCAAAACAACGAACTTAAAGTAGTCACAGGCATCATCTGACCCACACAGTTTGACCAAATTTCAGGAAACCAAGTTAGATTGTCAAAAGCCAATCTAAGCTGAAATTAACATTTTACCAATGGCAATGAAACCATTCAGCCCTCTCTTCGGAGGCGTGCAAAGAACTTCATCTCCTATTTTCATTTATGACATTCTGGAAGATATATTGAAGACAGCATGTTGAAGATAGACCTCAGCTCAATTATTAAATCTGAAAACATTACTTCTGCAGACCCAGAATATACTGCTGGCTCGTATTACAAGGCAATTATTTGGCAAAGCAGTGGTGATTGATTTTTGATGCAGATCTGAACACAGATTCTCTCTCTCTGTCTCTGAAGAAGAAAAATGACCTTATGTCATGGTACAGGCTTTTGTCCCAAGCAAGGTATTTGTACCAGGGTATTTTTAACTATATTGGCATAGTTCATTTGTCCAGATAACTGGGCTATGAACCAAAAGAAACAGGTTTTCAACTTGCAAAAACCACATGCTTCAGCCTTTTTGTAATGCATCCACTTCCAGATAGCGTCTTTCCTCTGGTCATAGTATTGCAGTCTGCAAGATGCTTCTGACAATCTATCTGGGAGGATCAAAGACGTACTGGTGGCCTTCTTGCTACACATGAAATGTGTCCTTCTAAAACAAATCTCTCAGAAGAGGTACCTTCTCTCCAAGTTTGGGACTATCTGATGAGAGGAAGTTGAAAATTCTGAGATAATGTCACAAATTCTCTTTATCCTGCAGGCTCGACATTTGTTTAACAGCCTGTTGTTTGGATCAGAATGACCTAATGGGCAAAGTAAATGGTCTCAAGAAAGATGGTTGATGTTGGCCTGGCACGTTATTTTGTGAAAGGCCAATTCATATCATTGTGCTGCCAACGTTATCTGAAGGTTATGGTTTGATGCACTTTGCCCAACTGTAGTGACAACTCTGGCTATACTGAAAATGTGCAATTGTTATCAGCTGGTCAGTATGACTTTATGGTGGTTTCCTTCTTCACGCAATGCATCAATGGTGTGGATTTTTACTCACCCAGAAATCAGTTTCAAGGTGACTACCAATTTATTTAGCATCTCTGAGAGTTCTTCTTCAGAGGAATCTTGCTTATGCCTTGTGGTGTGGCATCTTGTGACAAACTGTTCAATCAATTCTTTGGATTTATGTATAAGAATTGGAATCCATTATTCCTGAGATTCATTCTTACTTTGAGGTGATTTTCAAATACCTCCAGATCTTTACTGGGTGTTCCCTGCACAGATTGGTTAATTAATGCTGTAAAGCCCCTCCTTTCTAATTTAGATCTGTAATAAGATGTTCATAAATCTCTTCTCAGGATCATTTATTGCTTGATCTACAGAATAAAGCTGCATATGTTGCTTCAATCGCTGTAATTCAGTGAAAATACTGTTGTCTACCCAACCCATAACTAATTATTTGCCTTCCATTTCTCCTTGAAGGTCTGTTGTATTTTTTTTAAAACTTGAAATAGAGTGCAGGGCTGGCTTGTTTTGCATGTGGCTCTGTTCTTTTTGTTTTTTTTTGCTTTTTTAAAAACTCTGCATTAATTTTTGACCCTTTACTGGATTTTGATGACTTTGGGATTCTCCCGTCAACAAATGCAGCCCCGTGGTAGCAACCCAAGTGAACTTGTGCCAAATAAGAAATGATGGGGTCACAGACTTCCCTCTACTTTAATGCTAAATTGAAGAGACAAAATGGCAGAACCAGCCAACACAAAGGTAAAGCCCCTTAGCCTAGAATTCTAGGTTTTAGTGTTTTAAGAACTGTTTTTTTTTAAATTCAGGGAGATTAAAATATAAGAAGCCTTTGATTGCCGTTCTTTTAAATCAGACAGGCAGTCTAACCTATGTTATAAACAGCTAAATATACAGTTGTTCAATTTTCAGATCTATACTCACAGAAATTGGTGCTGTTGGTTTTCTGAGTGCTTTGCAGTTTAGGGCTATCCTCTAGCTAGTCTTCAATGAGGTTTCTAAGGATCTACCACCAAAAACTTAGATCATTTTATAACTGGCCATTGCTGCTTCCTACAGTACTGCAGTCATACTTTAGTGATGCCTTCATGATTGAGCTTTCGCCTTCAACTAGATATCTGTACCTGGTGATGCAGTGTTTACGCTCGTTCCTACACTATAAGAAATATATGTGGGGAACAGAGTATGAAGAAATGTAACAGACATTTATTAGGACTCTTCATATATACATATCTTACAAATACAGGTGCTTCAGTGTCTAATAGTAAATTATGTAGTCACAAAGAGTAGCATGCTTTCATCAATGGCCCAGTTAAACTGGAGATTGAGGCTTTTAATACCCTTGCATTCACAGTTTATGAAACAATGAGGATATTATGAGTATGTGTCTTAAAAGATAACATCATGTCCTTATTGTTTTTCTCAGGTTTTGCGAGCAATGTGCTTATTCTATTTGCTCTCCAGCGATAAGTTCATTCTTGCATTTGGCTCCTTAATGCGATAGTAAATGTTAGTCAGCTACATTTTTAATTAGACAATTATGCTCTCATGCTAAAAAAGAAGTCAAATCTTTGTTACAACTGACCAAAAAGGTTTGACAGAAAGGAACGAGTTCACCACTTCTCACCTGTTTCTAATAAAACCTCCCAATTAAGTCAGCAGTCTTTTAACTGCATTTGGTGCATCAGAATTCCTGCAGGCAGACAGAAAATTCTACAAAATGATTTCAAGCTGCACAACTGTGTTTCGAGAAGAGGAGAGACATATCAACCGGAACTTAAAATTGCCTTAGCTTGGAGACAAAATCTCTCCATGAAAATAATTGAAATTCTATTTATTATTATATCTTTATCGAACCTTACTTTGGCCCAAGATAACCTCTGTTACTGTGTAACTTGCACATATGCATTTTTAGTTTGTGGGTGTGTTTTTGTGCATGTGTTGTACAAGTCAGGACATATTTTCGCAATCTTACTGTATTGAGATTTTTAACCGAGTGGATTGTAGATTGATTTGTTACTTGTTAAACTCAAGGAAACATTTGTCTCCTTCTTTACAAGCCACATTTAAAGAGATAAACAAACACTGAGCTGGCAAAGTGTGTCTGTTTTAAAATCAAAACCCGATTGAAATCAAAAACAGGAGCAGGGAGAAATGGAAACTATTCTACATCTCCTCGCCAGATCAGGTCAAGAGTCCCAGGTAGACTGAGAGGTTGGGGTTGTTTTTTGAGAAGGGGTAGTTGAGAAGAAATTAGATAGAGGTATTCAAAATGCTATGGGTCTGGACAACGTGGGCAGGGAGATATTTTCTCCATTGTCAAAAGGATCACAACCAAGAAGTTAGAAGGAATGCATGTTACTCATCTGCAGTTAATCTCTTGCTCTCTGATGTCATAATCAATCCAAATGTTGAGTTTCAATTTCCTGCTCATAATGCCATGTTACTCACTAAACCTGATAGAGAGCATTTTATTTGTGCATTAAGTGATAATCGACCCGCAGGCCTCATGTATTCACCATTTTCTTTCTTTTCTGTGCCTTTGCGCCATGTTTCTAGTTCTGCCTGGATATTGTCCACATGTACCATTGAGTCCCTTCAACATGTATTCTTCTAATCATGCTCTTCAATAATTATCTGAAACAGGATTTATCTGATTAGTCTTTAGTACAGTACGCAGTCTTGAAGCAGCTTACTCAATGTTTCCTTCTCAGCTTGCAAGCTCTCAGTCCTGAGCATCTTCAGTTCCTGCTTTCACTGATGCTGGGTGACTTCTAAGAAGTGCCTTTAGACTCTAAGCTCTGCTGCCAGTGCCATATACCTTTCCACGTCAGCACGAGTCATCCTAAACAAGTTGGGGCTGGGGTGTACTCTCTTTATTTTGTGTAAAGCCACTTTATATCACCAAACAGGATTGCGCTCATAGTGGAACACCAGCGAGTGTCAAACTGAAGCCCAAAGCTCTTTGGTATAGCTGCTATCTGTTCATTATGTAAACTAGAAAATGTTAAAGAGTTTTCAAAGTGACAACTGTCAGACAATGGAGCTGCAGTTGTCCATTACCTCAAATAAGCATGGATAGTGAGAAGCAAAGAGAAATGTAACAGAGATTTCAGCAAACATTTCACCAGAGATTGCATACTCTGTGCAAATATAACTCTGATGTTCATCCTGCCAGCCTCTCAATCTAGATATGGGGATGCAGGACCCAAGGGTGGAAGCTGACACTGAGTTAATTTTCACTTATTATACTCACTGCCTTTTTGGGACATTTATAAACTGAAATGGATTTTGTTCTAGTCTCTGTTACATTACTAATATGAGGGCAGAAAATGGTTGCAAAAGATTAATCCCAATGACATGCCAGCCCAAAAGCCATGAAGCAAATAATAAATGGAATCTGCTGTCAGTCAGACTTTCCGTTCCTGTGAATGCCAATAATAATTTGAGCTGTGAACTGGTGCAAAAGTGAACTAATGCATTTTGAATTCAAGGCACTGGGGCAAGCCATTGTGTGTTTTCCTATTTCAACAAATTGAAGGATTAGAAAATTATTAGCAAATTTCTGCCCAAGGAGGTGACAATTTTTGTAGATGAGTTTGATGCCGGATGAGGTACAGAAATAAAGAAAGAGAAGGAAGGGAAATTTGATTAAGAAACAAAATTACAAAAAGATAAAAGTAATCTCCAGCCAGTACAGCAGGAAGGAAAGAGAATCTGCATCAAAACAATCAATACTGGAGAGCTTGGCTTGCTGCTATGGTTTTAAATGGGAAATTAGACTAAAATGAGGTAGAATGAACATGGTCTAAATTTCTATCCGTCCCCACCTACCAGCAACTTCAATACACATTGTGTATAGAAATGGGCAGCTATCCATTAAGATACCTAATTTGTTGGACTAACAGCAGAATGACGCAAATCCAACAATGAACTTTGTATTTTGGATCATTATGCATTTACCCTCACTTGAAATTAGTCAGCCATTTGCGCCTAAATAATAACAACTGGACAACGAATGGAGCCTGAGTGATGTTGTCTTATTCTCTAAATAGACAGAAACTCCACAAAGCTCAGTCTGCAAATTCTCAAACAACTTCAGCCTCTGCATGAATAATCTTTACATTGATGTGAGTGAAATATGCAATGTAAAATAAATTGATTTCTAATCAGATAAATATGCAATGGTAATCTTATCACAGTGTCCGGTAAGTGTAATAAAGGTTCTATGTCATAAATTGTTGGTTCAGATATTTTGAGAGTAAATGAGTATTCCTGGTTGTGGGGAAGATGAGATCAGTTGATAGAAATGACAGTCAATGTTGCATCTGAAAAAATACTTCCTGTGTATCTGCGAAGTTTCTAATGTTGGGAAAGAAGTTGGCCATTTGGTCTCTTGAACCCCTTCTGTACAGAATGCTGCAGTTTGAATCCAAAAGCTAGTGTTTTTTTTGAGGTCAGCTCCACAGGTATTTCGGAAAAAGTCCTGAAAACTCAGGTCTGTCAGCAGGTCCCCACCCCCCACCCCAGTTTCTCATCTATAAAAGTAGTCAATGTTCCAGGAAGAAGAAAGAAAACATTTCAAAGACGCTCTGAAGCTTTCTTTGAAGCCTAGCATCACTAACAATATTAACTGGGAGGATAATCCTCTTTCCAGTTGTTCAAAATGGCAACAAATTGTCCATCAAACTGCCTCATGTCTTGAAACACACCTTACTGAGAAAACAGATCAGCAGTGGAAAGGGATGTCTGGCAACATTTGCCCAAAGATTTGCGGGTCAAGAATCACAGCAATTAGATATCATCCTCAAATTGACAAATTCTTGGATCCATAGCCACAGAAAGCCCCACATTGCCATCATCCTGACCCTTTTCTGGATCAACTAGTCCACTGTCCCAGACCATTCAGTTTCAATAAACTTATCCTTGCTTTGCATTTCTCTACTCCACTCTACCTCGGTGAATACGTTCAGCCTTATAAGACTGAGTAGCTGATTCAAATCCTCTGGACTTGAGTAGTATTTTAAGTGATATACCAGTGAGGACACTGTATTTGATTCACAGTGCATTAATTTCAATAAATGGAAACACCGAATCACTGGGAATATCAGATCAAGAAATCAGAATCTAGAAATTCACTAGTCCCAGTTTCTTCGCATTTCTCTTTCTAAATCTTTCCTTCATAACTTAGCCCTCTTAAATACATAGGACCCAAAATAGCAGAATATTGCACAATCAAGCTCTCTCTTATCCAATTGTTTCATTCTTTCGATGTATCTGATTTGTGAAGCACCTGACTTTGGATGCCCTAGTTGTGATGGGCACAAGTTTACCTTTGATGAACAATAGGAGCCCCAAGCCTGGAAATACTAATACTAATGTTGTCATGCTGGGTAAAAAGCAGGGCAGGTTGGTGGCTTGTCAAAGAGTTGTTGGGAGTCTTTGTCACCTCTGATGTTGAAAACCATATACTATTCAGTGAATAAACCCATTCTAACTCTACTGAAATTCTAAGCAAATTAAGGTTTCCAAAATGTGGGCTTGGAGCAGTTAGATGTTCCATTGCTGATGACAAAAGCAGGAGCCAACACTACGACCCCCCCCCACCCACTACTCTAATGGGACATGGGACACTGGGCAGCTATTTGTCAGTAGTAGCCAATAAATGACCAACACAGTGACCACTGACTACTTGAGGATGGAGGGTTGTCTCAATTGCATATTCAGGCTTGCAGATTTCTGCCTTGAATCTCCATGGGACTAAAGGGGCTGATTCTTGGCCCACAAATCTTTGGGACATGTGAGTGGATCACCCACTGAGTAGTGAGATGTAGAAAGTAGGATTTACTTCCTATTCTTGCCCTCTCTGCTGCTGATCTGTTTCTGTCGATGCATTTTCTTCCCTTTTCCCTGAAACCTTGGTTATTTGAGTCATTCAGAGTGATGGTTCCTCAGTTGCATCACATCTCACCATGGCAGAGGCTACATGGTGTAGCATTGTGTATTTTTGTACCGGTGCACAGATCTCCATAGCTTGTATGCATCATCAACTTTTGGGAGGAGAAGCCAGATATGGGAAAGCCAATCGGCACATTTTGAGCTTCTCAGAGGCAGCAAAACAGCTTGATTGTGCAGCGTAGAGGTAATGTTGGCTGCAATCCCAAGGGAAGGGAACTTCAATGCTGAAATTCCCGAGAAACAATGGCTTTTGGGGTGGAGGCTGGCAATCTGAGGTGGCAACAGGTGTGGTCATTTCAATTTTTAAAGGACACAGGTCAGCCAGTAAGATATGCCCCATCCCTAAGAACGTGCTGTAAAGGTTCCTGGTTTTAGCTGGTGATCCCCCAGGTATCAGATGGCAGCGGGCAGGAGGTGATGTTTAACTGCACCATGAAGTGGATCAATTGGCTGCCATGTGGGAAGGCCATGATAGTGGAAAGGTATTTGGCAGCAGCCCTTGTGTTGCATTCTCCCACCTATTTTGCTAAACCCCTGTCCATTTCCAAAGAACCAGGAAAATTGACTCTTTAGTAAAACCTAACAGTGTCACCTGCATACTCTGTGATCATTCTTGCTGAGGAACTTCCTTACCTGTCTTGAGCCTTTCTGTATGCCTTGTCCACCGGTCTGATAGTTTCCTGTAAAGAGCTGTTTGTGAAGGGACTGCCCAGAGCTTCATCTGAACCTACTGACGCAAGAAGAAAAATAGCTGCTTCATCCAAAGTTTAAACTCTTGAGAAATGTTATGCAACCTTGTGCTGCTCTTGACTTGAAAAGAAATGAAATGAACAGGAACAATTAATCAACAGTGTTATAAATAACTTGGGCTAATCTAAAACTTAAGCTATGCCAACATGTATATCTGACTATTGTTTCGACCCTCTCTCCCCTAGAATGGCAAATACTGCCTCTTCCCTCTGATATTTATAGCTAGGCTGTGAAGTGGGGCTCAGTTCTGCACAATCCCATTAATCCAACATGCCATCAAGCAGCTCCTCACGTCCTGCATTGGAAGTGAGCCCAAGGCCCTCACAGGAGGTGAGTTCTCTTCCTGTCCTGGTGACAGTGCAAGAGCCATTATCTTTCATCTTGCTATAGTGCCAAAAGCCTAGTCTGTCGGAAGATTGTTTCCCTGCTAAGAAAAGTTAGCGAATCTGTGAGAGACTGTCAGATTGTGGTTGACATTGATTCCTCTTTCTCCTAACTGCTCCAATGCCCACCCCAACACACACACACACGAAATCCCTTATCTCCTCCCACCACACTGTCCAACCGGTGATACTGCCACATCTAAAATGCGTGCTTGGCGAAGTCTCTGTTCCTCATCCAGTCTATGGCTTCAGACACCAGAGAAGGTCCATAAGACATAAGCCGAAGAAAGGAGAAGAGGGTAAGTAAAAAGAAGTAAAACAGAAACAGCGAGATTGCAAGACAGGAGCAGTGAAGGTATTGATGAAGGAGAGGGAGTGGACTGGAAACAGAGGAAGATTGCTGAAGACAAATTTGTGAAAGGAGTTAAAAGTGAGATTGGTGAAGGGAGGAAGTTTGTGAAATAAGGGGAGGCACTAATGAATGAACGAAAGTATAAATCGGTAAGGAGAGCTTGAAGAAATGAGGGAGTGGTGCAGTAGAACGTAATACAGACTGGTGAGAAGAGGGAGAAATTGAAGTGAAGGGAAGCAAGTGACTTGAATAAGAAGTCAAAATGGTGAGATAATCCTAAAAATCAAACAGAACTTGTTGTCTTATGCGTGTGCCGTATCTGGGGCACCAAACCTTATTTGTCCATAAGGTGTTATGTTGCTTAAGAATTTGATTATAGTTATTTCTCTGACAATGGCTGAGATAAATATCATAAGACAGATAAGGAAGATCATGTCATGATTTATTTATCCACAGTGACACATTGGAACATTCTATGCCTTTGACAATTCTATATCAGGAAAATTAGGGCTGTTACTTACCTGTTTTAACAGTTTGAAATAGAGAATACCCAGTGAGGAACACACCCAGTAACCAGACAGGCAACATTCTGTCAGAGGTGTATTCGAGCACAAGACCAATCTGGGCTGAAATGGAGACGAAATGGAAAATAAGAAATTAGCTATCAACTATTTAGGAAAAAAAAACATTAATGCAGTAACTTGTAAAGTGATTCAAGATGGAAAAAAATTAGTTTGGCAGTTCCTAACATTCATACCATTAAAGAGAACACCAGCTTTTCAAGTGATAATTTAAACCACCGTACCCAGGCTAGTCTTCAAGAGGCAGTGTAAACCATGTCATCAAACTGTATCCAAAGGACATCTGTGGCCACTCACCTTGAACTCTCCAACCCCTTGTGAATCTGTGACTGATATTCATGACTTTGAATGCTCTATTCCTCCAACAAACTGCCAGCTTGCCTTACTTGCCCAGTAAATTTCTATTGTTTACGCCAGTCATGTCGTACACCAGTGGCGTCAGCTGCTCAGCGATATTTTCAAAACAGCTTCCTATTTTGTTAATCAAAGTACGTGATAGCATTTAGATGGGCTCAAGTACTTGAATAATGGAGAAGTGATAACAAAGAGTTATGGAAATTTTCATGGTGTGCCAGTGGAAGCTGCCAGCATCGGTAAAATTCTGCCAAATAGTCCACAGGATGGAATGAATTCTTTGGCAATGTTAAGAGGAGAAAGATGTTTGTCCAGTTTTCTGCAAAAGAGCATCTCATGGTATTTCATGTTTGCAAAACTAATTTGGGCAAGTTCAGCTTCAAGAAATGTGCTGAAAAAGTGTAAGTTGGTAAAGTGTGACAAGGTTAATAACCCATGTGCGACCCTGGAGAGTGAAGGGATCAACAGTCTATGTTCTGCATTAATGAAATTTAATGACAACAGGGTCCATAGCTTTTATATCCTCTACTTCAGCACGGACTCAGATAACATTTCTCATTCAAATTAGCATCTTTATTGCAACAGTACTTCATTAAACACAGAATTTCTAGTTATTCTTTCACCAAAGTTTTCAATAGAATTAAGACTTTTAATAAAATCATAAATCTGTCCATATATTTAAAAAAGGCATGAATTTAGACATTTTATCAAGCACTGTGTTTGACTTGTTTATATAGTAAGAGAATATGAATATTAGTTGCAAAGGCAGGTTTATATCTGCTGCTCTTCTCAATATTAATCAACGAGTAAACACTCTAGTTGCTTGAAATTTTAGGCACCGATCGTTGAAGAAACCAGTTCCCTGATACCAACCTAGCTCCACAATGAGTTAATTTACCCCGATCTTTCTGCCTCCAGGCAGTCAGGGACTGGATACCGGGAGCTCTCAGGTATTGACTACAGAAGCATAAGCTCACAGTAGGAAAGCATCTAGAAACTTCTTGCAAGGCAGCGGCAAGTTGTCAATTAAGGAGGATATTTGCTTGTTAAACACCTTATTCAAGCACTCTTGCCTTGCATTTCCTTGCATTGCCTTGCCTTATTCAGCAATACCAGGTTCGTATCATTTCTGTCTTGCCTTGCTGTTTAGAGGAGAACACAAAGCCAGGGAGCTTGTCATGATTGCCAGCAGGCCTCAGTCAGTTAGATCATGTGAGATAGCCTTTACTCAGGTGGTCTCAGCACAGTAAGTAAAGGACAAACTCAGATAAAAGTTCAAAGGCTATTTTCTTTATTCTCTCATGGAATTGAGCATTGCTAGCTGGCCAACATTTATTACCTATTCCTTTTTGCACCTGATAGGGTGGTTCTGTAGTCTACCTGCTATTAGGGAGGGAATTCTAGGATTTTAAACCCAGCAACAGTGAAGGAATGTTGATGTATTTCCATGTCAGGATGATGAGTGGTAGGAAACGAACTTCAAGCTGGTGGTGTTCCCATGTATCTGCTGCCCTTGTCCCCCTAGAGGGATGTGGTCATGGGTTTGGAAGCTACTGTCTGAGGATCTTTGGTGAATACCTGCAGTGCGTATTGCAGATAGTACACACTGCTTCTATTGAGCGCTGGTGTAGAGGGTATGGTTGCTTGTAGATGTGGTGCCAATAATGTGAGCTGCTTTGTCCTAGATGGTGTCAAGCTTCTTGAGCGTTGTTGGGGCTGCACTTATCCAAGCAAGTGGGGATTATTCCATCACAGTCCTGACTTATGTCTTCTAGATAGTGAACAGGATTTTGGGAGTTATTTGCAAGATTCATAGCCACTGACCTGCAGTTATACGCATTGTGTTTATGTGGTGAATTCAGTTGAGTTTCTGGTCAATGGCAACCCTCTGGATGTTGATAGTGGAGGAGGGGGTAGTGGAATTCACTGACAATAACACAGTTGAATAACAAGGGACTGAGGTTAGATTGTCTCTTATTGGAGATAGTGTTTGCTGGCATTTGTGCAGCACGAATGTTACCTGCCAGCCCAAACCTGGATATTGTCAGATCTTGTTGCATTTGAGCACAGACTGCTTCAGTATCTGAGGAGTTGTGAATAGTGCTGAACATTGTGTAAACATCAGCAAACATCCTCTCTTCTGACTTTTTGATGGAGGGAATGACATTGGTGAAGCAGCTGAAGATAGTTGGGCCTCGAGCATTACCCTGACTCCTGCAAAAATATACTGGAGATGAGATGCTTGACTTCTAACAACCACGGCCATCTGCCAGTTATGGGCCTAACCTGCAGAGAGTTTGCCCAATATCCATTTATTCTAGTTTTGCTAGGGGTCCTTAATGCCACACTTGGTTGAATGTAGCCTTGATGTCAAGGGCTGTCAATCTCACCTCACCTCACCTGTGAAATTCGGCTCTTTTGTCCATGTTTGAACCAATGCTGTAATGAGGTCAGGAGCTGAGTGACCCTGGCAGAACCCAAACTGGGCGTCACTAAGCAGGCTATTGCTGAGCAGGTGCTGCTTGATAGCACTGTTGACACCTTTTATCACTTTACTGATGATCAACAGCAGACTGCTTGGGCAATAATTGGCCAGGTTGGATTTGTCCTTCTTTTATGTACAGGGCATACCTGGACAATTTTCCATATTGTTGGACAGATGTCAGTGTTGTAACTGTACTGGAGCACTAGTTTTCAGTACTATTACTGGAATGTTGTCAGAGCTCATTGCCTTTGCAGTATCCAGCTTCTCCGACCATTTCTTGATATTATGTGGAATCAATTCAATTGGCGAAAGGCTAGTATGTGTGAGGCTGGGACCACTGATGGGGACTGACATGGATCATCCACTCTACACTTCTGGCTGAAGATTGCTACAAATGCTTCAGCCTTATCTTTTGCACTGTTGTGTTGGGCCTTTCCATCATTGAGGATGGGGATATTTGTGGAACCTCCGCCTCCAGTGAGTTGCTTAATTGTCCACCACTATTCATGACTGAATGTAGAAGACTGCAGAACTTAGATCTGATCTGTTAGTTGTGGGATTGCATAACAGTGCAGATGCTATTTGGCATGCATGTAATTCTGTTTGGTAGCTTCACTAGATTGACACCTCATTTTTAGCTATACCAAGTGTTGCTCCTGTTATGCCCTCCTGCACTCTACACTGAACTGGTGATCTCCCGGCTTGTTGGTAATTGTTGAGTGGGAGATATGTTGGGCGATGAAGCTACAGATTGTGCTGGAGTACAATTCTGCTACTGTTGATGGACCACAGTGCCTCATGGATACCCAAGTCATGAGTTGTGAGATCAATTTGAAATCTGTCCCATTTAACACAGTGCTGGCTCCGCATAATATGATGAGGGAATTCTCAATGTGAAGGTGAGACTTCCTCTCCACAAGGTCTGTCCAGAGGCCATTCTTTCGAATATTGTCAAGGACTGCTACAGCAGATTGGTAAGGATAAGGCCAAGTATGTTTTTCTCTCTTGTTAGTACCATCACCACCTGGTGTAGGCATAATCAGGTGGCATGGGTCGCTCGGGTGGTCAGAGTCAGGATCATCTCCAAATGAGGGCTGAGGAGCTGTATGTCAGGCAGCCCAATATCTGTCTTGGCTCTTTGTTCTCCCATTGTAGGCTGTTTCCCTCCTGGGATGAGAGAGAGGCTGATAATAATTGAAATGAAACTGTGTGGCACAACTGATACTTTCAGTGCAGGTGGGGAGCTGTCTTCAGTAAGCTAGTAGTGCATGCTAAGAGGCATTTTGAATCGGAATGAGGGACAACATAGAGGTAGGTACTTAGTTTATGATGCACATTTAGTAAGATACAGTGAGAAATATCACTGAGCCCGATGGTGAGAAGCCCTCCACAAAACCTAATGCAACTCACATTTAGTGAAAAAAATGCAAGAATTTATTGATTTTATACCGATATGCTATTTCGGTAACTGTAAGTGTTGCAATTTGTGTTTATTTCAAGGTATCAGATTGGTGTTGCTGAGTTTAAATAATCCATTAAATTGTGAAAAAAAAACACTTTAGCTGGAGCCACTTTAAAATTCTAGCTATTATAAATTACATATAATGCCAGACCTGATATTACAGTGTTATGTTCCTAGTAGTACTGGAAAAGACAAGTCCCAGAATGCAACCTGGCTTGATAGACATCGGGTAAAATCTTCTCGAGGTCTGAGTGGTGTGGTTAGTGGACAAGGGAACCAGACCAAACACCTGGCAGATTCAGCCTGTTGCTTCCTTCAGATGATATTCATACTGTTCACACTGGGCTCAGGGTAACAAAATCTCAGGGCAAAATCCACAGGCACCAGCCACATGCAGCCTTGATCATGGGCATTGGCATCTGACATTCCCCGAACTTCTCATACCCATTATGGCACTTGTACCGTTCACTGACAGTGCGCTCTCGATACACCTACTTGCATTGCGAGGAGCACTGGTAAATAACACTGTAAGGTGGAAACAGTGACAGTCTGAATGCACAGGCAGGCACCCAGCTCTCAGATTGGACCAGGCTGTATCTCAGGACTGCTCACTTGCTGTTTTAGCACTCACTCACTTCGCCTCTACCTGCTCATACCTGCTTCCCTGCCTTGCCTTGCCTTGCCAATTAGAGCAATCATAAAATATGCAGCTTGCTTTACTGTTAACCAGTCCTGGAATGGATGCACATTGTGCTGTATGGTCGTATGCTCCATCAATCTCACACCAGGGCCAGGAAAACACACTACATGCGCAGCAAGCGGGCAGCCATGCATCCAATTGTTTGGGGATAGTCCTCAATGAAGTCGTCAGAAGGACCAGTCAGTCAAAGATTTCTGCCACGAAGAGTCAAAGCCAGTCTCCCTTTCTATTCTGGGCAATAGGCCTCAAATCAGAATCCGGCTGGGGTATTTGAGGTCAGGGGCTCTGCGCCTCAGGTCGACAGAGTTGGTTATGTTTATTCCATTGTTGCAGTAAGTCTGGGGTGGGGAGTTGGGATTAAAACAGTCAGGGAGATACACACGCAGCAGTCAGAGATGTGGAACACACTCACACTGCTAAAGTGTCCCTCAGTAGGTTTTCTTATTTCTCTTCTTCCAGCTGCCTCTCAGTATATTCCCTAGTACCACAGTTGAGGTGGACAGAGCTTACTGAGACGTGGAGCCCTTTGGCCCCCGGAGGTTTGGTTGGCTGACCTCGGGGGTACTTGTGGCTAGGCAGGCTAGAAATGCCGAGGGTCTGTGTCACCTGACACTTTTAAAGGCCATGGCGTCTAGCAAGGTGGAGGTGAAGGGTCCAGTGTCCTCTGCAGTGTCCAGAGTAGAACGTACAGAGGGGCCTCTGTCTGGGTGCTTCCTGGAATTGCCCTGTCTTGTGAGGACGAGGCACCTTGGCTGGACTCAAGAATTCCACCCCCACCCCAACATTCCCCCCTATCACCATGTCTCCAGTTCAAAAAACAAGACACAACTCAAACATAGCCAAAAACATGTACGATTCAGCCTCATCAGTTTTTTTTTATTTTGGTTCAACATGGATATCAATCATTGAACATATTCAAAAAAGGCTGTTGATGTACTTTTAACAGTGAAACATTAACATTTATTTCACAAACAAAAAAGTACAAATTACATTACCGCAGACAAGAGATATTGGATGTATCACTAAAATCCATTTGTTCCCCATTTTACATAGAATACATAGAACATTACAGCACAGTACAGGCCCTTCAGCCCTCGATGTTGTGCCGACCTGTCATACCGATCTCAAGCCCATCTAACCTACACTATTCCACGTACGTCCATATGCTTATCCAACGACGACTTAAATGTACCTAAAGTTGGCGAACCTACTACCGTTGCAGGCAAAGCGTTACATTCCCTTACTATTCTCTGAGTAAAGAAACCACCTCTGACATCTGTCCTATATCTTTCATCCCTCAATTTAGAGCTATTTTAGATTTAATATATTATCAAATTTCATGATAATAAAACAAAGAAGACCGTATGTTGTGGATATGTGGTCTGTGGAATTTAATGAATATCGTGAAAAACCAGGCACCACTTTAATACAAATGTGAGATGAATAATATGAAATTACTATTTTCCATGAGAAACTATGATC
The DNA here is from genome assembly GCF_030684315.1 of Stegostoma tigrinum. Lineage (NCBI taxonomy): Eukaryota > Metazoa > Chordata > Chondrichthyes > Orectolobiformes > Stegostomatidae > Stegostoma > Stegostoma tigrinum. The sequence goes on from NC_081380.1 coordinate 16,721,198, forward strand.
AGGAGTAGGTTATTCAGCTCCTTAAGTCTCAAACTGGCAGAAAGCTAGCCACCAGGATACCTGAACATCAACTAGCCACAAAACGACATGACCCACTATCACTCGTATCCTTACATACAGATGTGGAAGGACACCACTTTGACTGGGACAACACATCCATCCTAGGACAAGCCAAACAGAGACACGCACGAGAATTCCTAGAAGCATGGCATTCAAACCGGAACTCCATCAACAAACACATTGATTTGGAGCCAATCTACCATCCCCTGAGAAAAAGAACAGGAAATGACATCACCAACGCAGGAAATGACATCACCAACCCAAGGAAACCTAACCAGATAAATAGAAAGCGGGATATAACACCAGCACTTCGTCGGAGGCTCACTGATGATGTTACCTAGAATGGTGACGAAACGTCTGAAAATGAACCTTCCAGCTCAGTGAGCAAACTGACATCCAGAACCTCAACCTGAGCTACAAATCTTCTCAAAACTCACTAAAATCAATATGGATTTATGAAAAATAAATTATGCTTCCCTCATCTTCCGGATTTGTTTTTTAAGATGTAACTAGTACAACAGATGAGGGAGAACCGTTTGATGTGGTGCATTTAGATTTCAAGAGGCTTTTGATAAGGGCTCATGCAAGAGGCTAGTGGATAAAATGGGTTTGGGAGAAATATATTGGCAAGGATTGAGAAGCGATTGACAAACAGAAACAGAGAGTGGGAACAAATAGGTCTTTTCTGAGTGGTAGCTGCTGCTTGTTGTGAACCATGAGGATTAGAGATATTCATGCTATTCATGATATATTGAAATGACTTGGATGAGGTAAACACGTGCAATATTTCTGCTTGTGCTGATGAGACGAAACTAGTATGACTTGTGAGGAGGATGCAAGGAGACCTCAGGGCAATCCACACAAGGGGTGTGTGTGTGTGTGTGTGTGTGTGTGTGTGTGTGTGTGTGTGTGTGTGTGTGTGTGTGTGTGTGTTTGGGGGGAGGGGTACAGAAACATGCCCGATACAATATTATGTGGATAACTGTGTGTGGTTAAAGTGAAGAAAATAATTATTCGCTGAGGGGGTGGTCAAATTGTGAAACCGGCTCCCACAGTAAGCTGTGCAAGCCTTGTCTCTGACCATTTCCAAGAAAGAAAGTTCATTAATGTCTTTATAATAAACACAACAAGCAGTATGGAGACAATGCCAGAAAATGTCATTGAGATAGAGGATCATGTTGAATGATGCAGCAGGTTTGATGGGCAGAATGGATCCCTCCTGCTCTAAGTTTCTATGTTTTGTATGTTTGGCAGCATCTATTGAGAGAAAAACTGGTCGTGTTTTGAGTCTAGTGACTCTTCTTCAGAACTGGTCCAAAGAAGAGTTCATGGATCTGAAACATTAACTTGATTTTTCAAACCACAGATACTATCAGACCTGCTGGCTTGTTCCAACATTTCCTGATTTTATTTCAGAATTCCAGCATTTGCACTATTTTACTTTTAACACTCTTAAAAACTGATTAGTATCACTTACCAGATATTGCTTTTTGTGACAGCTCGCTACGTTACTCATAAAACAATGACTACTTTTAAAATGTATATTAATTGCAAGGAAACCTCTGTGATACGTATCAAAACCATTTTAGCATATTAGATAATTGAACCCATCATCTTGCAATTGTGCAAAGTGGTTTTAAGCTATTAATTTAGCTATGGTTACAAGATACTTGGAATGTCAACAGGAAGTAACAACAAGATAGTGCAACTGGAACACAGAATTGACACTGTAATAAAAATACTGCACCTCCTAAACAGGCCAGGATATCAAGGTAGTTAGATCCTGTTAGGTAACATTTTTGCTGGTGCACAAAATAAGCAAAATTTTAAATTAGAAAATAGTGTTTGTTTCAATGCAGGGTTGTGCTCAGAACTAAAGAGACACATTGCAAGAGAACTTGTGGAGACCTCCTCCCATTTACACTGCACTGCAGATCACTACCTGGGAGATCCATGCAATATTCATCATTGGCAGCTTGAGGCATGTTTCAGCACATGTGTCAGCTTTGGAAACCCAGTCAAAATCATGCATTCTTTAAAAATTCATTCACAGATGTAGGGCACCACTGGTAAGGCCAACATTTATTATCCATCCCTAATTGCCCTGAGGGCAGTTAAGTGTCAACCACATTGCTGTGGGTCTGGAGTGGCATGTAGGCCAGACCAGGTAAGGATGGCAGTTTCCTTCCCTAAAGGCCATGAGTGGACCAGATGGGTTCTTTTCCTATCAATCAACAATGGTTTTGTTAAAAGTTATTGGATATAGATTCCACCAATGGCTATGGCAGGATTCAAAAATGGGTCCTCAGACCATTATGAGGGTCTTAGGATTAATAGTCTAGAGATAATACTGCTAGGACATCCTTAAACAACCCCTTAAACAATGGGATGCTGACGTTGGTAAGCCTGCAGGAATAATAGTCAAGGCAATTTGAGACCAATGGCGTGGACATGAGGGGCAGTCCTGGCACTACAATACATCAGTAGTTGAGGATTTGGGAATGCATCAAAAGTGCAAAAATCGGTAAAGCGTGAGGCCAGAGGATCTGAGGTGCTTCCTAGTTGTAACACTACCTGCTTAAATCTCTCTCCAATGTACTTTGGAGCAGAAGCAAGGAGGAAGTAAGCAAAAAATATACAAGGGAAAAATTCGGAGTAGGAATGAGGAACAAATGTGAAGGAAGCTAGAAAGAAGCAGCAAAGGAAGGTTGAACTAGAAATGTGAGTTAATGAGGAAGATGTTTGAGTCATCTTCCCAGGACTTGAATATCAAGCATGCAGCAATTTGTTTCTGGAACATTAACCTGACCTGCAGGAAGTTCAGTCAAATTGGGCCTTTAGAAATATTTAACAACCACTTGCTTTGCACCAGTTTGACTGAAAACACCTGGCAAAACCTTCCCAGCCATTGGCTGTGTTGAGACATTTGGGACCAAAGCACGAGAAATCGACTGAGGCCTGGCTTAATGCTACAGCAACAAACTGCATTTTCCACTGAAGTTCCAGTCATCGAGACGAGATTCTTGCCAGTAAACAGCAAGAGGCCTTTCTGTGGTTATTATAGCTCATCCTCACCCTCACTATTATTTAATTTCACCTATTCTTCCACCCATTGTATGGGCCAAACCATCTTCTGCTACTTTGTTTCTGTCTTCTGTTCATCATGTGTTGGTCATTTCGACTAGCTTATGTGTTAAAGACACTTTACCTGAGTGCTCTAGTTGGTGAGACGTACAAAGGGGCATAGAATTCACTTTGTGGTTCATCTCAATTTCCTTAACAAAATATTCTGTATCAAAAGACCATGTGAGCATTTCCTAAATTCCCACAATATTTACTCTCTACCTAGCTCTATCTATCTGAGAAAGGATGTTACCCGTAATGGTGGTTGAGCTGGGCTGTTGGAACCTCCTTCCCCTCCGAAGTAGAACTGGATCTCTTCCACAAAGGTGGATCTCATAGGTCAGGGCAGATCTCTCTCTCGATCTCTCTCTCTCTCTCTCTCTTTCTCTCTCTCTCATAGCAGCCGGACCCCTGCTTCTGGGCCAGGTCGAGTCTTCACTGAGGGGGTGGTGTCTATGTGTGTGTTCTTATTCCCTCTCACCCCTGACCTTCGAGAAAGTTCTATAGCCTTTGGCCAATGAGATTATGAGCTGGGATCAAACCGTAAAATGGGGTTGTGTCAACAACCATCACTTTCGCCCAGCTGACAAGTGTAAAGTGATCATTCCCAGGCAGTCAAAATGCTGGAACGTCTGATCAACACTTAAGTATCATAGAGTCATACAGTCATTCAGCATGGAAACATAGCACCGTTTGGTCCAACCAGTCTACGCTGAACATAATCCCAAACTAAACTAGTCGCACCTGCCTGCTCCTGGCCCATATCCCTCCAAACCTTTCCTAGTCATGTAGTTATCTAAATGTCTTCTATATACTGTAATAGTACCCACAACCATCACTTCCACAGGAAGTTCATTCCACATGCGAGTCACCCTCTGTGAAAAAAATTGTATCCCTCATGTTTTTTTTAAATCTCTCTCCTCTCACCTTAACAATGTGCCCCCTAGTTTTGAAATCACCCATTCTAGGGAAAGGACAACTACCATTATCTCTTTCCATACCTCTCTTTATTTTACAAATTTCTATGAGGTCACCTCTTAACCTCTTATGCTCCAGTGATTAAAGTCCCAGTCTGTCCAGCTTTTCTTTACAAGTCATACCTTCTATACCCGACAACATCCTGGTAAGTCTCTTCTGAATCCTTTCCAGCCTAATAATATCCTTCCTATAAATGGACAACCAGAACTGGACACAGTGCTCCACAAGAGGCCTCACCAATGTCCTATACAACCTCAAATGATTTCCTAACTCCTGTACTCAAAGGACTGAGCAGTGAAGGCAAGCATGCCAAATGCCTTTTTAACCCCCTGTCTGTGATACTTCTCCAAACATGACCCTTATTTGGTTGTAAAATGTGAGACTGGATGAACACAGCAGGCCCAGCAGCATCTCAGGAGCACAGCTCCTGAGATGCTGCTGGGTCTGCTGTGTTCATCCAGCCTCACATTTTATTATCTTGGATTTTCCAGCATCTGCAGTTCCCATTATCACCTTATTTGGTTGTATCTTGGCTTCCACTGTTCTCTGTGGCAGACAGCTGCTGGATGCTGTTTACTGTTTAATTTTATTTTGGCCAATTTTCTGTCAGGCTTGATTTCACTGGCTGTGGGTCAATTTACAATGTCCAATTTTGTGCCTATGGTTGCTTCACCACACTTCTCTCCGTTATAAGGTTAGAATTGGGGATGTTCACTGGTGATTGAGCAATGTTCAACACTACTCACAACTCCTCAGATACTAAAGCAATCAATGTCCTAATGCTACAAGACCCAGACTGAGAAGTGGCAAGTAACACCTGCACTACTCAAATACCAGGCAATGATCATCTCCAATAAGACACAATCCAACCACCACTTCTTGACATTCAATGGTGTTACCATCACTGAATCCTCCACTGTCAACATCCTGGAGATGACCGTTGACCAGAAACTGAACTTGACTAGTCACATAAATACAGTGACAGTACCTTCCAAACTCACAACTAGAAGGACAAGGATGGCACTTACATGGTTGCATTTAACACCATTACCTGCAAGTTATCCTGTAAGCCATTCACCATCCTGACTTGGAAATATATCACCATTTCTTCAGCGTCACTAAGTCAAAATCCTGGAATTTCCCTCACTAACAGCATTGTGATTCTCTGTACAACACCAGGACTGTAACAGTTCAAGAAGACAGTTCACTGCCACCTTCTCAAGGAGATTGCAGGAATCAGCAAGAAATGCTGGTGATGTTAGTGGTGCCCATATCCTATGAAGGAACTTTTTTTTCAAAAGAACTGATGAGGGGTGCCTCAGACAGCCTTTCCAATACTTCATCTGAGGCTTCCATGCTCTCATCCACAGAGGTGGAGAGGGCCATGTCTTGCAGGTGGGCCTCTTGACAGGGGGTGTCATGACCATTCTGATGCTGCCTGCAGGTTACAAAAATGAGAGCATCGTGCCCAAGGGATGGGAGTACTAGCATGTTAAGATTAACTGCACAGTGGGTGCAATGGGAAAATAGCACAATGAACAATGCTTCTCACTTGGTTAGTGGGACTTGAAGGTTTCAGCATACACAGACAAATTCTGATCTTTACCAATAAAAGCCAGGATATCCTCCCCTCAGGGGATGAATATCGGAATCGCAACCCCTGTTCTGGCCCTTCTAGCACTCTGGTGGATCATTTTCTGTTGGGATGAGAGAAAGGCAGAAGTTGCGTGAGATGAAAATAGGTGGCATAGCTGTTTGTGCTGGAGCAGGTGGGAGTAAAGTTGATGAGGTGTCCTGGCTGACAGAGTAGACAGTGCAGAAGGCATGCCGAGTGAGTAGTTGAAATAGCAAGTGCAAGTGAGGAAAGGTGTTGCATGTAATAGCAAAACTGATAGATCATGAGCCCTGGAGTTTGTTGGTTGTATGGTGAAAGTAAATTACATATAGAAGAGATCAACACATGGCAGTGATGGAACGGAGAGACACTACCACAGGCTCTGCACCCTACAGCCGGCAATATAGCTCAAGGAGCCAACAAGACCACATGAAAGAACAGGGCCCACAGTAAGAATCCAATTGTAAGGGACAAGACTTGGGAATTGGTAGCAAGATGCTTAATCTTCCTCAGTGGAAAAAATAGAGCTGGTTCAAAATAACACTGTTCTTTATTAATTCTGCTTATAAATCCTGAGTCAGTCTTTCTGACAAGTGGAACAATTCCCAGTGTGCAAGACTGTGGCTGAACCCAGAGCCTAGTAATCTAATCCAGGGCAGTAAAAGTGAAAGGAAATTATAGGGTGGAAGGCAACTCACCTCCTCTCATGGTGTGGATGTACTGTGGCTAGCCAATGCCACCACCATTGGACCATTACCTTCCTTAAGACATCTGCTCTATACCCATTGATGAAAGTACTAACTGCTAATGAAAGACATCAAAGGAAAAGATCAAAGTCCTGGAGCTGTCCGATCGTTACGATCTGGCTAATTTTAGTCGAGTGGTGTGTGGGTGCAGACCTTTGACTAAATGGTGAAGACGGAGATATCCCTGATATCTTAGGTCCTTTCCATCAAGTGAGCAAGTGGTGAAAGGTAACTAAAAAGACCCAAAGAATGTCAGGCCCCTTAGATGCTAGCTATGACTCTCAAGTAAGCAGTAAAAGGGATTAGGAGGACAATTCCTGGCTGGAGTCTGGGACGGTTGTACTTTGGACCCGAGAGGTGAGAATTGGTCTCAGTTTGGGGGAGGGGAGAAATTAATGGTCTGAGTTTTAATTTTTTTAAACTTTGTGCTTAGAAGTGTTCTCCTGCTCGAAACACGTAAACATATGTGGGGAATTTCCTGCCAGTTTGCAGCACACTGGGCAATATGATTACATTTTTTACAGAAGCATGTGGGGAACCAAACATTGAGAACATACAGGAACAAATTACTGTTGATTCTGCAATCTGTACTGAAAACAAAAATTGTTGGAAATCACAGCAGGTCAGGCAGCATCTGTGGAGACAGTAAGCTAACATTTTGAGTCCAGCTGACTCTTTATCAGAACTTAATGAAGGTTCTGATCAAGGGTCATTTGGACTCAAAATGCTAGCTTGCTCTCTCTCCACAGATGCTGCCTGACCGGTTGTGATTTCCAGTATTTGTTTGATTTCAGTGAAAAGATAGACATGTGAGAACAGGTTACATAAAGCACAAAGGATTTAAACCTAGACATTATTAAACCCTGGCTTTAAATCTTCTTGCTCCTAAGTGTCAGAGCAAACACCTTCAACTGCCAGTAAAATGGGCACTGGCAGCACATGCCAAACTGACAGTAGAAGCTCAGGAGACCATTTCATGCCAGTTTGTGCTTAATTTCTATGCCAGTCTATGCTAAGGTAGTTACCAGTCCCAAACTCCAGTTACCTCTTTTGATTCTGAAGAAGAAGCCTGAACCTGTCCTTGGCCATCAGCCCACTACATTCAATTTCCAAGTGACACCACTGGAAAATATTCAAAGCATGTGCACACTGGTCTGCATTTTGATAGACCTCCAAGTGATCAAATGAGAAGCTGCAGCCAGTGTGAGCAAATTCATTCTTCCTCAGTCACAGGTCACAAAAATGTGACTCACGGCTGTTTTGAGGAAGAACACCAGGAAATGTTCCTATACTGGTGAGAATGGCATCTCAGAGTGTTCTTACATTTTGTTCTAGATAATATTTGGCACAGTGCTTAGTTCCTGTTGTGTTTAATAGCAAATGAAAAGTCCACCCTGGGTGGCAACGAATATATTGAAAGGGGCAACATTCTTGAAAAGATGCCACCAATTGTGACAAATACACAGAAACAATGAGTACAATGAAGAAACACCTACAAGCAGTCAAACAGATGAACAGCTAAATGTGAGCCCAAAGAGGAAATGTGCTAGAATAAAGGTTGCTGCTTTTGAAGTAGATGTGAAAAATAGACCTAATACTAGAAAAAGACACAAGGACCACAATTTGGTTTTGGGCCATTTTCATGATTTCTTGATCTGTCCCTGCCCATTTCAGTTAAGGCAGGCAATGCTCATGCTTGCATTCATGAAGGCAGTCAACTGCTGCAGTTTGGGGGCAAGGACTGGCAGTGGTACCATAGGAAGTTAAATGTTTTTCTTTGAGTGCTTCAGGATGATAGAATGTATCTTCATGTTAACCCCATTTCTCACTCCACTATTCTACATTCGTCAATGTATCAGATTCTCATCAGTCATCCAGCAACTTTCACCGCCACTCAAGGCTCACACCTCCCTCGAATGCCTTCCAATCTTGCTAGCCTCATACCCCACTCCCATTGCTTCTATGTATTCTCAGCTATAAGAGGCACATAACCTAACCACTGTGCAGCTTAAAGTTGACATTTTATCCTGCCTCTTGCAGGATAAGGATCAAAATAATACAAGGGAGCAGAACAAAACTAGAGGAAGATGTATTGTTGACTCCGAAGTAGTACGTGGCTTTCCACATCATAAAGTCAGCTACTGCAAAGCCTATGACATCTGTTCTTGCTCTCAGTGTACTGATATCCAGCTGTATTTTTGTTCTTTCACTAGATGTGGCTAGCCAGCATTCATTACCCCTACCTTGTTGACTTTGAGAAGGCGGTGTTAAGCTGCCATCTTGAACCACCACAGACAATGTGCTAAATGTAGACCCACAAGGCTGTTAAGAAGGGAGTTCCAGGGATTTTGACCCAGACGGTGAAGAAGCAATGATTTATTTCCAAATCAGGATGGTGAGTGGGTTGGAAGGCAGCTTGCAGGTGGCGGTGTTTCCATGTATCTGCTGCTCTTGTCCTTTTAGATGGCAGTGATCTTGATTTTGGAAGCCATTGCCTCAGGAGTCTTGGCAAATTTCCTATAGATAGTGCACACTGCTGTTACCGGGCATTGGTGATGGAGGGCGTGGGTGAAATTACTAAATCTCCACTTTTTGTTTGCTACCAGCTCCTAGACAACATCCATGCCAAGCCAATACTTGCAGCATTCCGCAGGACTTTGATTTCCTGATGGGATTTCACATTTGTATATTAGGGCCTGATGTCTGTCTTGGGCTGCAGTTTGAGATAGTGCATTCATCCCACACAATTTAAAGTTGGATCCCTTTCAAGAATCTTTTGTATGCATGGTATTGACCAAAATGTTACCAATCTGTGCAGTTCTATGTTTTTAAAACCAGGGCAGTGATCTCAATTTCTATTCAGGTTACCTGCTAATTGCACCATCTACTCCCCACTCAGTAAGAAGAGGCTTTGATCAGCAGGGTCTAGATTAAATTTGAGACCTGGTCCAGGCGATGCTTGACCCACTGATGCCTGAGGACCAGCATTAGTTAAAAACAGTTCTACTTGTGAAAGAATTAATAATCAAATATTGTCGAGGAGAATCCTGCTAACTTTCTCCTTATCCAGTGGATCATCTGAGTACATTTGTTAAATTGCAGTTAAAGTGAACCAAAAATAGAATGAGGCCAGAGAATCTGTTGTTAAGAGCTTTCAGCTTTTGGAAAATGCAATATTTTGCTTCAGTTTCTGTCTTTTTATTTTTCTATTTCCCCATGGAGCAACTGTCAAGCAATGGGACAGACGCTGACAGCAGATCTTCATACTGATGTATTCAATCAGACATGATATACAAAAAATATTAGCACACTATAAAGTGATAAATTAAAACAAGTTAATAATTCATTAAAGCAAAAATTCTATTCACCTGAGGTCGAGATCAGTTTCTCAATTATAAATGCAATCTAATGATTGCAGCAAAAGGGATATTGTTTTATAAAGATCATTTATAGAATGTTGACAGTGTTGACAAGGCTAGCCTATATTCAATCAGGCTTGCCATAATTACAATGGTTAGCTCTCTCACTTCACAGACTTGGGCATTCTGTGTGGGAAAAGAATCACCATGACCAGTCTATGGGGTAAAGGGGTCCACTTCCCCACAATGCATTTGTATATCGGTTGTTTTCTTTTGAATCACTAGATAGTTCAATGGTAATTTTACTGATTTCAAACTATAAGGAGCAGTGTGGAAGAGCGAGGTTTGCAGGCATAAGCTTATGTTGAGTTAATGTTGGAGTTTAACCAGCCATATATCAGTTTTAGGAGATGGTACGTTTCCTCACGCTTATCCAACTCGGCCTACATTCAAGCCTTGATCTGCCTCAATAACAGAGTTACACTTTCTTTTTGTTCTGTCACAAGATGTGAGTGTCACCGCCTGGGCCAGCATTTACTTCCCATCCAGGTAATGGCTCATCAATCATCAACAATTCTGCAGACTTGCTTGACTCAGATATTGATGATTTGGTTTGGCCACAGATTGTTAGCTTGGCTTTAATCTCCCTACACAAACAGCATCATCTCAACCAAATCAACACTAAGGGACCTTGCCTGTTTCATTTAGCAAGCTGTTGCATTGTGGTATCGCGACTGTTTTTCAGCAAACTGTCATTCCTTTAGAAGGATTCACTCAGTTGAGCTAAATTTCCACCCCATGCCAAAATTCACTTCTTAAAATAAACATTTTGCAGAGAAAGACACAGCACATGGGTGTACTTGGCACAATTTAGAGGTCTGTTTTGGTTATCATGACCCTCCTTAGACAAATCAATTTATTTAGAAACATAATGCATTTTAAAAAAAGCCAAATCTAAACACTCCAGCCCATAAATTAACCTTAAGGTGCTTTCCTTTCTGCCAATAGGATGTAGATTTGTAATCTCACTTGGTGTCGAACTGTTCATTTCTTCTCCTTTGTTTCAGTTTTCTTGTATTTTCTCTCCAGTAAGATTTGCCCCACGCAGCAATACAATTCAATGGTTGCCCCAACTGTCCACTCACTGACCTGAATTGTCATGCTTAATGATTGAACCTGAATAACATTGTACATACCACAATGGAAAACAGAATGTTCTATAAATATTCAGCAGGTCTGGCAGCATCTGTGCAGAGAGAAATAAAACTGAATCCAATGTGGCATTTTTTTTCAGATTTTCCGAAGCGCTTTGCTTTCTGTTATATAAATTAACCTGTTTTCATACAACAGTTACTCCAATGTACTTCCCACTAAATGTTAACCATTAATTGATTCTTCCTATCTTATTTCCTTCCTGAGATCCTGTCCACTATTTTGATATTTAGCATTATCTAACCCATTTCTTTGGTGTTATGGGCCTGACATTTTCCACAAAAAACTGTAATCGCAAATTTCTCAAGGTGCTGGAAATCTGAAGCGAAGACTGTCTTGAACAGATCTCTCCTGCCTCAGAAATTGTCCCAGTGCTCCAAGAATTTGAACGCCTCCCATGTGCATCAGTTCTCCAGTCACATATTACAATATCCCCACTTCTTTGTGGTGTAAACAGTAACTCAGAGACTTATCAGGTACTGCTTAACTAACGCCAAACATTCCAATCCTTTCTCTTCCTTGGATCCAATATGGCTGTTGCCCTTTCCCTTTATAAACACAGGGCTCCTACTAATGGTTACAGAAATGCCTGTTTGTCTCCTTGACAATTGAATTACCTAAAACAACAGTGTACCTACAGTGTGGTGTATCCTACTGGAGGATCCTTTGCCCCATGGAGCTAAACACTTTCCGAAGCTTTTAGACACTAACTGAAATTCAATACCGAAACCAAGTAGTGAGCATCAGATTACCCATTACAAAAAACTGCATCTATTTATTTAGTTTTGATCATGTACTGAAATGGTGAAAGGTTTTTGAGCCCAGAATGGAAGAAGGGATTGCTGCCATTTTTAAAGACATGTTCCTGGGTCCATTGTGAGTTTACGTTGCTGCTTTGTAAGTAATAGGGGACATGTGGTAAGACAGTTCAGCATCAGAGTGAGATCCATCCAGTAGCAGATTGCTGATTGGCTTGTGTAATTGTACCCATGATATGGAGATGCCAATATTGGACTGGGGTGGACAAGGTCAGAATTCACATGATTTCACCTGATGGAAGGGGCTACGGTCCGAAAGCTCGTGATTTCAAAGAAATCTGTTGGACTGGAACCTAGTGTCATGTGACTTCTGACCATACAATTGTAATGGAGAGGCCATGGTTACTGGGAAGGGGACCAAGCTGGTGTCTGTGAATGATACAGAGGCAGACAGTCTCCAGACTGGAAGAAGCAGGATCTATCTCTATATCTCTGCAGCAAAGTAACTCAAGCCTGGGGATAGTCAGTTCTTCTCTCCCTCCATTTACTAGAAGATGTTACTTCTAACCAGTGACTGTGAAAATGAACAATTCATGTGTAAATCTCTGATATCTTCAGCAAAGAACCGAATGAAGCTCAAAGGATAGGGATTAGAGAACAGAAGGTCTTGGGAAGAAAAATAAACATCTCAATGAAGTCTGGGAAAGATAAATTGGGGTCTTTGCAGAATCTGATTAACTCTTGAACACTTGTGGTACTGGGCGTGTGCAGGCTCGTGTAGATGTGTTTGGTGGTGACCTGGATTCATGCAAAGTCTATGGGCTGCTCTGAAAATGCAATTTTCCCAGTGCTTTCCCCTTCGTTCACAGCACTTTTTTTGAGTTTATTGGTGTGTTATAGAAGTGTTAAAAGGGACCTAGATTTTCAGCTAGGGGAATTATATGTCAATGATTTAACCTTTTGTTTACCTGTGGCTAGAACTTGTTTATTTGTAACAAACAATATAAAGAAACTTGGTCAATGCTCCCTCTAAACTGTGCAGCTCTGTGCATTTGACATTGCTAATGCCATGCCTAGCACCAACACATGGTTCCAGAAGTTGCTGCTGCACACAGGCCTGAGGGTCCATCAGGAGGATAAATAATTGGAGGGAAAGTAGAACCTGATAGCTGTGTTTTATAAATGCAGTTCCATTGGAAAGGTAGGTTGGGGAATGTGCATACTGTGGGCAGGTGCAGCCTCATATAATTGGGCTCTGAATCAATACAAAGCCAGTGGGGTAACAGGAAGGGCTACCATGAAGGGGATCTGGGTGTTTGAGAGGTCTCTGATACATTAAGGTGGAGGCTGTGAGCTGCCGGCCAGGGAGCACTCATTGCTGGAAACTGAAAGTGTGCTACAGGAAGAAAACGGCCGCAACCACATTCGCAGTGTATAGTGAGTCAACCAGGACGGGAGGAGTCAACATTGGTGTTTGGACTTGTAAGGGAAGAAACATTAAATACAGATCTACATACTGTACAAGTCAGAGCCCTGCAGAGTCTGTATTTCCTGGCAATCCCAATGAACTGTCACCCTGTTTGTGTTTGAATTTCCTTGCCCCAGATATCATTCACACAAACACGTTTGGACAGAGAGGTAGGCGAATAGGTGTAGGACAGAGACTAACTGTATCAGCTGCACACACAGCTCTTGCTTTTTGACACTGCAGCAGGCTCTGTAGACAGATTCCATTGTCTGTGCCCATGGAATTATGCCTCACGCCGCAATAAATCACATTCAGAGCTACAAAGAGCGATGGTCTACCAGATGTCAGGTGAAATTATTTGTAAAAGCAGTGCATTATCATCACTGTCATCAAAATGCCTCAATAAATTTTCTTCTTCTTTCCCCCTCCACTACATCTTATGGTTCTCTCTGATTTCACAGCCTGGATGGAGGGACTGTGCTCAGCAGTGGAGCCTATTGATCCCAGGGCTCTGTTCAGTCGATCCCAGGGGCAGCTTCTGTCCAGACAAGCCAGATACGCCGAGGGTTTTCTTGCCAGAGGCAAGCTGACCCTCCTTGGTGAGAACTTCCAAGGGTTAGAGGGGGGCAGGCAGAGTGAAGGTGGAGGGCCCAGTTACCTCTAGAACATCATGAATGGAGACCTCTGAGGAGGGCTGGGTGTGTTTCCTCCTCTGGCTGGATGTCTACTGGCACCACACTGGCTCCTTGTAAGAAGGGGGCGCTGGAGTGGGCAGCACTTTCCTCCTTCCCCTATCATCATTCCTTCAGTCCTGTGGACCAATAGCTGGAAGATGGAGAGCAGATTTGTGCTCTCACCTGCAGACACTGATGGTGCTGCTCTGGCTCTCCATGACAGCTGACAACTTGTCCGTGTGCAGAAACTGGTTGCAGTTTCTGGACGATCAGAATCAATGAGTCACACATCCCTGCCTGTTGCTCCTGTCCTTCTGTGTGCGTGAGAGCAAGGTCTCTGATTGTTAGCACCATAGGGCCTTCTCCTGCTTGGAGCGGAGCAGGTAGCTGGTCTCCAATATACATTTGAGTGCCAGTGGCCTGGGACATTTCTTCTTCAGTCAGCTGTGGAGCCGTTGCTGTGAGGAGCTCACCAGATTGTGGCCCCACACTCTCTAAACCCAGTGCTCCAGCTGAGGTGTCAGGGACAGATCCAATGGGGGTGCAGGAGGCAGCAGCCCTGATACCCCTTTGAGGCCTTGGTATCGTCAGAGTAACTGAGTGACTTCTGGGCAAGCCGGGCATTTTGCCAAAGGGCCAATGGTGACACTGTTGGCACCTCCAGGACACAACATAGAGGAGACCTGTGGTCTCTGGTTAAGAGGGTGGGCAATGAATGACCCTGACAGTGGGGCTACAGTGAGAGTTTAGCTCAGTTTGTTGGATGACTGGATTGCGATGCAGAGTGATGCCAACAACATCGCTTTCACCTCACAGTGACAGTCGTTACATTTGACTGAGTGTGGTATCAGAGAGCCCTAACAAGACTGGAACCAATGGGTATCATGGCAAACTCTCCCCAGGTTGGAGTTGCACCTGGCACATAGGAAGATGGTTGTGTTTGCTGTAGTTCAGTCATCTCAGCTCCAGGAGATCTCTGTAGAGGTTTCTCAGGGTAGAGCCCTAAGTGCAACCATCTTTAGCTGCTTCATCAATGATCTTCCCTCCATCATAAGGTCAGAAGTGGGGATGCTTGCTGATGATTGTGCAATGTTCAGCAACAAATCTCTGATATTGAAGCTGTCCTTGTTCAAATACAACCAGATCTGGACAATATCCAGGCTTGGGCTAGCAAACAGTACATAACATCAATGCCACACAAATGTCAGACAACAACTATCTCCAATCTAACCACTGCCTTTGTAATTCAATGGTGTTACCGGCACTGAATCCACAATTATCAACATCCTATGGGTTACCATTGACCAAAAACTCAACCGACACACCACATACACAGCAGCTACAAGAACCAGTCAGTGGCTCAGAATACTGCAGCGAGTAACTCACCACCTGACTCCCCAAAGATTGCCCATCATCTGCAAGGTACAAATCAGGAGTGTGGTGGAATACTCCCTGACTGCCCCTGGATGGGTGCAGCCCCAACAACACTCAAGAAGCTTGACACCATCCAGGACAAGGCAGCCTGCTTGATTGGCACTACACCCACAAGCATTCACTTCCCTCCACCATCGATGCTCATCAGCAGCAATATGTGCTGTCCACAAGATGCACTGCAGAAATCCACCAAAGGTTCCAAGCCAGCACCTTCCAAACCCACGCCCACTTCCATTTGGAAGGACAAGGGCAGCAGAGACAGGAAACACCGCCACTTGCTGAGAGGTGGCAGAGACAGAGTGAGTGCGAGGTATTGGAGAGAAAATTGTGGCACTTATGCTGCAGGAGGGTGGAGAAAGTGATTGATGTTCTTTCTACAATGCTAGGCATTCCTCCAGATGGCTGGGACTGCTTTAATAGAACATAGAACATAGAACAGTACAGCACAGAACAGGCCCTTCAGCCCACAATGTTGTGCCGACCATTGATCCTCATGGATGCACCCTCAAATTTCTGTGACCATATGCATGTCCAGCAGTCTCTTAAATTAATCTTGGTGGAAAACTCAGAAGATGGTATGATATGGTGTTATGGCCCCTACTGCTGGCCCTGGGGGAGAAGACAGTTACACATTGGCACCACCCCATCCATTAGGACTTCCAGCATCCTGCCTGCAAAGTGGGGTGCTTATTTCACCTTGTCTATTATCTCCTGGGAAGCTGACAGTGTTTGTTCAGGTTCAAAATGGGCTTTTAAAGATGGTGTGGACACAAGGGATGCCAACGTCTTGGCATAAATCCGGTGAGTTGGAAGTTCTTCTGTGAATGGCATGCGGTAAAACAGAATAGAAATTAAACATGAGAGAAGCCATTGGGGCAGGGAAGGCCAATAATGAGCTGAATTTGTTTAAATACAGTGAAAGTCCTCACCAGGCCTTGCAGAAACAAAGCCTCTGGAAAAATTCAGAGACACAGACTCAACCAAAAGAATGTAGGATTTTGCCCATTGTGTCCGTTCATATTCAATGAGTAATTTTTTTAGTAGCTTTAACATAATGAAGTTTCTCAAACCACTCCACAAAAATGACCCTGAGCCCAAAAAGGAGTAATTCAGTTGAAAGGCTAAAAGCGAGATAAAGGAGTTAGACTTTAAAAGAGCAAGGTATTTTCGACAGTAAATTGTCACGTTTTGGACACAGGTATTGTCACCAATTAGGGAGCAATTAAAATCAGGAATGGTCACCTTTTACTGTCACTATGAACATGTTATTTATGTCAGTTCACCCACCCCCACTTTTCAAGTTAGTTTGTGTATATTCTTTGGTCAATGCATGGATTTGTACTTACACACAAATTTGCCATGTCAATTAATATCACTTCACTCTTGAGCTGCAAATTATACTTAAGACATTCGTTTGCCTTCTGTTTTAACAATGTGAATAAACTTGCTGTGCATTCCAATGTCTCTAATAACTGTGTTTACCTTGGCTTCCTTGGCATTGATCCACAGAAACTGTCAGAGCGAGAAGTATACGGTTGAGTCACGCAGCGACAGGCACACGGATTAAACAGAGTGTGCTGCCTCCTCTTGGTGGATCAGGTGCATTGCCAATCGTCCCCATGTATTAGCAGGGCAAGCAGCATCAGAGGAACAGGAGAGGGTCTGAAGAAGGGTCCAGACCCGAAACGTCAGCTTTCCTGCTCCTCTGATGCTGCTTGGCCTGCTGTGTTCATCCAGCTCTCCAGCTTGTTGTCTCAGAATCTCCGGCATCGGCAGTACCTACTGTCTCTGTCCTCATGTTTTGCCGGTTAGTCAGCCTCACAGACACTGAGTGATTTGAATGAGAGGATAAACAGATTTAGCAGTTGATTGAAAACTAATACAACAGTAAAACCCAACAAAATATTAATAAAAGATAATAACTGCCTTCGGGGAGAGAACAACCTGTAATTACCGAGAATATAATTATTCAAGTGATCGGGACAAGGAACGTAAGGAACTAGCGATTGTACTGTTCATCTCATTGTTAAATAGTGAAGCGTATCGTATTTTTGTAATGGCACAGAACGAGCTATTTGAGCCATTGCGGCTCGCGGCTTTTCCAAATGAGCATTGTGCCGGAACGTCAATCACCCGCTTTCTCCCCAGTTGTTTGGAGTCCACGGCCCTCTGGAATCTCGTTCTTGAATTTACCTCCACCAGACTTGCAGGCAATGCATTCCACACCGTAATTCCACACATTCCCTGTCTGGAAAAATAAAGTTTTCCGTCGTAAAGGCATTGGAGAATCTCTCTTGTAAGTATGGATCCGAGAATGAGAAACTTCAGCTCCGAAGACAGCTTGGAAATATTGGGGCTTTTCTCCTCAGAGAGAGAAAGATCAGAATGAAATGCCCATGCTGAACCTTTTGTATTCCGCGTGATTTTCAGTTGTATTCCTGAATCATGTGCCGGCAGTTGCATGGAGAGTAAGAGGGCAGATTTAGGATCGACAAGTGGTGAGTCATTAGGCATAAGTAAGCCACAATCAGATCAGAGCTCTCGGGTGGTAAATTGGAACAGAAAGTCTGCTACAGAGGATAACGGTGACTCATTTAAGAGGTGCCTTGATAGATAAATAAATAGACATGTAATAGAAGGATATGGACCTTGTAGGGGCAAAACATTTTTGTTTAGAAAGGTGTATTGTGTCAGTCTTGGTAGGCTGAAGGGCTTTTCTTGTGCTGTACTGTTGTTCTTCATATTTGAGGTACACTTCCTGATTTCTATTGCTATTATTATTCCAAATTTGCACCATATGCCTCCGTTAACTTCTCTGTTTTTTCATCAATATCCTTAGTCATGCAGAGTATCCTTGTGCTGCATTCCCATATCTATTTCTCATGGGTATGCATCTTGCTTGCACCCTATTAATCTCTTGTTTAAAAGAGAGGCCAGCAGAAGTGGGTGAGAACCTTGAGGAATACTTTGCATCAGTACTTACCACAGAAAAGGACATGGCTGTTGATATGATTAGGAAGGGAGATGGTGATATTAGGAAGGAGAGATGTTGGGGTTCTTGAAAAACATGAAGGTAGGTAAGCCCCCAGGATCCGATGAGGTCTGTCCCTGGATACCGAGGAAGGCAAGGGAGGAGATCGCTGGGGTCTTGCCAGAGATCTTGTATCCTCTTTAGCAATGGGCAAGGTCTCAGAAGACTGGAGAATGTCCAATGTTGTTCCTTCATTTAAGAAGGGCAACAGAGATTATCCAAGAAATTATTGACCAGTCAGTCTTACCTCAGAAGTAGGGAAGTTATTGGAGAAGATTCTTAGCAATAGGATTTGTTTGCATTTGGAAAAGAATGGACTTCTTAGTGATAGTCAGCATGGCTTCGTGCAGGGAAGGCTTTTCCTGATAAATTTGATTGAGTTTTATAGGAAGTGACAAAGATGATTGATGAGGGTAGGGCAATGGATGGTATTTGCATGAACTTTAACAGGGTCTTTGACAAGGTCCCGCATTGGATCACATCAGATCCATGGTGAATTGATAAGTTGGGTGCAAAATTAGTTTGGTCATTGAAGATAGAGGATAGTTATGGAGGGCTATTTTCTGGCTGGAGGTCCGTGACGGTGGTTGTTCCACAAGAATCAGTGCTGGGGCATTTTGTTGCTTGTAAAATATGTAAATGATTTGGATGAAATTGTAGGTAGTCTGATTAGTAAGTTTGCCGCCAACACAAAATTGGTGGAGTTGTGTACAGTGAGAAAGATTGCTAGAGGATGCTACACGATAAAGATCAGTTGGAAAGTTAGGCAGGGAAATGAAAATTGGGTAGAGAAATGGCCGATGAAGGTTTGCCATTCTTCGTAAGGCACTTTTAAAAAATTATAGACTGGAATGGTGTAAGGACTATTTTAAAAATCAAGAACTGTTGGAAGGATTGCTGTACATTTTAAAAAGCAACCAAGCTGACACGGATTGCAAGCACTGTTTACACAGCTGCAGGTTCAAGCAAAAGTGGAAAACTAGTTTGCAGATGGGCTGGATTCAAAGTGTGCATTGAATGGAAATTTCATTGGCAACAAGTAACTAATCAGTCAATGGACTAGTAACCAGTTATCATTTGCCTGTCTACAACTATGAACCCGATTTCCAGGTAGCTGAACAGCTTGGAGTGTGAATGATTTAGCAGAAACAATTGTTTTGTAAAGGAGAAGGAACTGCTTTTATTCTGTAGTAAGAAACACCTCAAGCTTAAAGATAACCCCATTTCTGTTGCTGTAACCTGTGACTGTTAAATGATAAGTCAAAGGCCTTCATAAGTATGTACCAGTCAGCCTGTGCCTTCTACAAACAATGAAAATAGCAGGAGAAGGAAACAGCATGCTGACCAACACAGTTATCATCCCAGAAAAAAACAATGTGAACAGGGAACTGCTTTCCCAGTCTTTCCTTCCATCCATAACTCCCATGTTCCTCCGTCTCTCTCTGTTTGTATGTGCGTGCAGAGGGGCAGTTACAAGGGGGTTAGACTTTTAACTAGTAGAGTTATTTGTCAACAGTTCACAATTGTTCACCTGTATGTAAAATCTATTTATTTGTAATAAACAGTCATTTTTGGTAAGTACAAAAATTGGCGCATGCTCTTTTTTGTCAATGTGGGTCTAAAAGTCAGGTAAAGTCAGTTATTTTGTGTACTTTCAAAATCTTTAACTTTTGTGCTGACTGCAAGAAGGGTAGGTATTGATAATCAGCACACCACCCCTGAAGCATAACAGTCTTTAAAAATGTATTCAAATATAGAGATGGTTGGTAAGATTGAATTATTGATTGCTGTGTTCAGCAACAGCCTGACAAAATGAGTGAAGGGATGTTTGAGTCTATCTATCTGGTAGGCTGTGCTCTGTCAGCTTCACCAGCTGACCTATTAGTGTATTACATTTAAGTAATTCAAGAATATTCCTCACCACCCTGAGTTAGTCCAAACCAAAAACATCATGAATGTCCATGTCTAATTCTTCACTCCCTCTGCTTTACCTGCATTTCCATGGACATGCTTTCCACCAAATTGTACTATACATTCAACTGCTCAAAATTAAGTCAATTATACATCATCTTACTCATTTCCTAGAACCATGATTACTTTCTCGTCTTCTATCATATCTGCACCAGCAATTATATCTTCTTTATCAGGTCTTCCAAAATATCTTTCTTCTCAGCCAAAAATTCTTCTGCACTGTATTTGACAATGCTTCAGAGTGCTTCCATCTGATCTCTCACACGTGCATCATTACATTTCCTCTCTTTCCCCGAGTATAATGGGACTTTCTACATTTTACCTTCTATATCACCAGCCTCCATTGTTAACGGATGATCTTTCACTATTTGTGCCACCATCAGTGAATGGCTAAGCACATTAAACACATCTTCACATTTCCTCCCCTTCTAATAACCTAATGAGATTATTCCTTCCATGACAACCTGGTCCAATGCCGTTAATGTCCACTATCCCTCTTTAGAGTCTTTACTATCCGAGCTCAGGAGTTGCAACACCCTGTTTTTACCTCCACTCTTTTCACAATCAGGTGTCAAGATGAAATACCTATTTGGAATTTAAGATGTGGTCTTTTCACTAGCTTGCCATTTTTATGCTCCATTCTATACTAACTTCCTTGTTTTACTTTCCTACACAGGGAATCCCAGTGCAAGCCCAAGAATGAATCTTTATCTTTTGAGTAGACACTCATTATCTAAACGCCCAGTTAAACAAATTTAGATTTCACATGATCCCTTGAGGATGATGGTGCTGATATGAGAAGGTACCTGCCCCATAGCTGTTGGGAGCAGAAGAGGTTTGGATCGGCACTTGGAATGATGATTCCCTATAAAACTAGAATCTGATCTACCTCTCTGGGCCATGAGCGAAGGCAGCCTTCCTCCTTTACCAGCTTTTGTATGCATCCTTTTGGCATTCTACTGAAATTTACATCTCCTTTGGATGTATCTTCATTCAAATTTTGTCTCATTTTCTCTCTTTTTTCCATATCATCCCCTTCACCCTTGCCCTCCACTCTATTGCAGACCTCTTCTTTGTGTTTTTCTTCCTACCTCTGATTTTTCCAGCTCCCTGTACACTTAAAAACTTTTGGATCTCTAATAACTTCCATTTTTGATGGAAGGTCATCAGCCTAAACATTCATTCTGTTTTTGTCTATTTAAGTATTCTGTCTGTCCTGCTGAACGTTTCCAGGATATTCTGTTTCTGTCTCCCAACATCCTAGTAGACTAGCTTTTGTTTAATTACTCAAATTGAGAAAATAAACTCACTAATCTCAATGGAATAAATCAATTTGAATCTGACACTGATGAGAGTGCGGAATTCTTTATTGTGTATCTTTGAAAAAATTTCCATACAGGTTGAATTTTCACAGGAATCGACATTTAAGAAGGCTAGTTCCAGCAAACTGCTTTGAGTCCAATAATCTACTGGGCTCCCTAGTACTCAAGATCAAAAAGGTGATTTGTTACAATTGTTCAGAACATTCTGAATGTTAACATTACAAAATATATCTGATTAACAAAGTTCAACCAATATTATTACTTTCACCTTAATGCTTGGCCGCAATCAGTGTTGTGAGTCAAGTGAGATGTCCTCGAATTGGACAAATTTGGATAGGAAATGAACACAAATGGAACAGATTGTGTTTTACCTTTCCTACAATGCGTTACCAGTAACACTGCATGGTAACTTGTAGTTAATGAGGTCCCAAACTGTGAAGGGCAAGAGCTGCCGCCAGTGATGTGCATTGTAAACTTGTAAACTCATCGTCAATCTGATGGTAAGTTATTTGAAAATCTGAATCTTGGACATCCATCAAATAAAGACATCAGGTAAAGGATGGCCATGAAGATTGACTGTTAACTTTCAGAGCAGCTGCTGTGAGACTGCTGTAATAACAGGTCACAGCTGAAAATTCATAAAAATGGACAGTAATGAACTGGCACACAGCCACAGTTTTGTTATAATAAAGAACAAATATGAGAATCATCATCATTCTGAAGTTAAACAACAGTCTAACCCATTAGGTTCATTCCCTACTTACGATCTTTGGTTACTGCTATTATATGATGAGGGTGGATACTCTGTCAATGTAGTGAGTTTGGCTGTGGTAGATATAATGACTACCTATTGTCTCTTTACTGACATTAAGGTCTCAGTTCATTTCGAGTGATGTGTTGCTGGAATTCCTCATAATTACGAAGATGCTGAAAATTCAAATTCTTATACCCAACCACAAAGTGTCCTCCACAACTTTTGAATCTGAACAATGTCACATCACCTGCAATTTTGTTTTGCTTTGGAAAGAGACAGGAGAAATGAAAGCAACAATGTAATCAGGTTTATTGTTCTAGATAGACAAATCCAAAGTATGTTTGCCGATCAGAGAGCTGATTTAATGAGGAAGTGTTTGTGGGTAGTGTGAAATATGTGAAGATAAATGCGTTTTCAGGTCTTGATTTTGCCTTGAAAGAGCCAATAGTCTGAAGAATATACATATTTGACTAGCTTTAGGTCTGAGACCAAGAGTACACAATTAGCCTTGACCAGGGTAGGCTAGACTGGCAGATAAAATATAATGATGTTTAATTATGTAAAGAAATACTGTGTCCTTTAAATTGACATACTTTATACAAGATTATTTTATGAGTAGTTCTGGAATATAAGAAGAGCTTTACCCAGAGGTGCAGGTTTAAATAAGAATCACAGCAATGATTATTACAAGTAGATACACAAAAACAAAGAGTGACGACTAGGTTTTCCGAACAGCATTCTTTTAATCCATGGGAGTATCATTGGCATTAAAATAAAGCTAACGAAAAATCTAGACAATGTCTCAAAATCATTTTTTGAAACATGGACTTATCAGATGTCCGAAGAAAGTGGAGTGTTTACATATGCCACTGCAGTTATCAATTGTCTCTAACCAAACTCGATCTCCATGTTTCAGACTTACTACTAAACCACCTGATGCAATTTCATAATAGGAATTAAAAGGTTGGAAGGTGCTCCAGACAACAGCATCATTTATTTTGAAAACTACATAAGCACTCATTGAATATACTTGGAGAATGTAATGAAAACGATAAATACCAGTGACACTCGTTAGGAAGATGCCTGTATCAGGTTGGTAATCTCCACCTCCATTAAAGATTATTCTCTGCCAAATAATTGGTGTGCCAGATGGAGGGTTGTTGGTATCAAGTACAGCAGAAAATGCAGTCGATACCAAAAAGACATTTGGTCCACTGGGTCCCATTGGACCAGGATCACCTTTCTGTCCCATGGGACCTGGAGGTCCATTTGGACCAACCAGTCCTCTTGGTCCGGGCATTCCTGGGGGTCCTTTACGCCCTGGCATACCATTTTGCCCATTCACACCTCTTGCACCTGGAAGACCATGTGGTCCCTGCGGTCCTGGCCATCCAACATTACCAGGTCTTCCAGGAGACCCTGGTGCACCTGGTGCTCCATCCATTCCATTTCGACCTGTCCACCCAATGTCACCTGGTTGCCCATTGTCACCTTTAGGGCCAGGTGGTCCAGATGGTCCAGTTTCACCTTTCTTACCCCTTGGTCCATAAAATACAGCTGGAAGTAAAAGGAATACCTTAGAATCTAATTATTTACTTGACTGCACTCATAGGATCAAAAAAATGGAAACAGCAGAAAATGAGTTTTATTCTGTTCAGACCAAGTCTTTGTAAAAGCTATACATCTAGTCACACTCCATTAACATTTCCTCATAGTCCTGCAAGTTGGTCCTCTTATGATTATTATAGAATTGCGCTTCAAAATCATGATGGGTCTGCCTCCACCATACGCTCAGGCAGTGTTTCCCAGATAATACCCACTTGCAATGTGAAAGGAGCTTTTCCTCATGTCACCAGTGCTATGTACTTCAGTGTCCTTTGGTTTCTGATCTCTCGTCCATGGGAACATCTGTGTTTTGTCTAAAACTCTCATGGTTTTGAACACCTTTATTAAAACATTTCCTAACCTACTCATCTCTAAAGAAAACTATCTTCACTGAGCTATTTGCAAGTAATTCCTTAGAACCATTCTTGTAAATATTTACTGCATTATCTTAGCTTCACACTTAAAATCTGATGTTCAAAATTGGATACAATACTCCGGTTGCTGCCAAACCAGTACTTTAAAAATGTTCAGGAGCTACCTACCACCTGAAAATTGGGGAATACACCCTTGCTGGTCCGCAGGTTTTTTTTTTCACTCCGCAGATGTCTACAGTTTCACAGCTCTGGAATCCATATGCTCCGTAAGCTATTCTGCTAAACCACCAGCTTTTTGTTATATTTGTTCATGGGATGTGCATGTTACTGGCTAAGCCAGCATTTATTGCTTACCTCTAACTGTCCTGTATTGACAACTTGTCTTCACAAACCACTGCAGTCTTTTGGATATGGTTATATCAACAATGCTCTGCAGAAGGGAATTCTCAGATTTTGACCCATTGATGCTGATGGAATAGAGACATAGCTCCACTTTCAAAGATTTGTGCATGTAAACCTTCTTGCCTTGCTGTTCCTGCAATCCCTTTTAACAATGTGACTTTTATTTCATATTGTTTCTCCTCACTCTTCCTTCTAAATTGCATCACTTTGTTTTTCTCAGCAGTAAACTTGACCTGGTCACTCACTCCTCCCTCCCTCAGCCCACAATACTTCCTAACTTTGTGTCATTGGCCTAATTTTGAAATAGATGTGTCAAGAAAAGCATTGGTCTTAATCAAGCATTAGGAACCTCCCTCGATATCGCACTCTATTTAAAGAAACAACCAAATACCAGCTCCTCTAGCTCCTGCACCAAGCAATGTTCTCACCAAATGTGCACAAAGATACAGCAGACCTAGACAATGGCTGGCCAAATATGGACAAGAAACTTTGACTGCGATGGAATTTAAATATTTCTCACTTTTTGCTCAATATTAACACCGGACACTCTATTAGTAGTGCCCATTTAGGCAAAGGAGAGGTAATAACCTTATTTTGAAAATTCTCCCTCTAATCCATGTCTGGAGGGTTCCATCCCAGCCTCAATGCACCATTGCTTTTTGCGTCACTATATAACTAATAACTTTACTTCAATGCCTCAGCTGCCTGCAACACATCTTGTGAAATTGCAGATGCCCTCCATTTCATTTTCTGTTTTGTTGGGTTCACATGTGCAACTCTTTGAAAAATGTAACAATTTCTCCTAAACCTGTGTGAAATAATTGCATGCTACTCCTATGAATTAAATGGAAGTTTATCGACATCAGAAAATCTTACTTGTTCAAACAGAGTAAACAGTCATCTTTTGCTGAGAGATTAGCTCAATTTATGATGCAATTTTTCCTTTTTATTTTGCTAATGTTTATCGCTTCCTACCTCACCTGAGAGAGTTAGCTCTTTCTAGTTTTAGTTTCATTGCTCCCCGATTCCATCAGTATTTTAGCCGAGTAGTGGGGGTAAATATCAACGGTCACAGCAGAAAGAGGGTATCAAGTCTAACCTCCATCCAGCCCTGAACAACATTACACAAATATGGGCACAGTCTCGAAGAGATGCTACTGAAATCCATGATATTGGTGATGGACAATGCCTAGTGTACATCAACCACACAGCTATAAACTTATGCATCCTTCACTGCTTTCCTTGAATTGTGAGAGTCATGCTATTGTTGCTCTTTGCTTTGCATCTGGGTGAGAACCTTCCTGCCTTTAGCTTAGAGATGGTGAAACCAATTGCCCATACTATCGCCTTAACGCATACTGATGGCTAACCCCTGAGATTCCTGTCCTTGCTTATATATTATGGCTGGCCAACCGGGAGACTGTTGTAATATCAGAGATGGTAAGAACTGTCAGAGATAACACAGTGTGGAGCTGGAAGAACACAGCAGGCCAGGCAGCATCAGAGGAGCAGGAAAACTGACATTTCAGGTCAGGACCCTTCTTTAGAAATGGGGGAGGGGAAAGGGAACTCAGAAATAAATAGAGAGAGGGGGGTGGGGCTGGGGAAGGTAGGTGAGATGGTGATAGGTGAGTGTAAGTAGGGAGTGGTAGGAATAGGTCAATGAGGTGGGACGAGCGGATAAGTGGGAGAGAAGATGGATAGTTTGCGTCAGGTCAAGGAGGCGGACTGAGAGTGAGGGTTGGTCATGGGATGAGGCTGCGAGTGGGGAGATTTTGAAACTGGTAAAGTCCACATTGAGATCATTAGGCTGTAGGCTCCCAAGGCAGGATATGAGGTGCTGCTCCTCCAGTTTGTGGGTGGTATCATTGTGTCACTGGAGGAGCCCCAGGATGGACATGTCACCCAGGGAGTGGGAGGGGGAGTTGAAATGGTTAGCAACTGGAAGGTGTTGTCGTTTGTTGAGGTTTCCTTTCTTTTTGTTCATTTTGAATTCAAAAAGAGGACCGATCAATTTACCAATTGATCACCTGAAGCAGTTGATGGTAGGTTACCATATTGATGCTCTTACCAACACAAGATGGTGCAGGACCCTGCCAGCGACAGTTTGGCATGCAGGCAGTTTGTGCTTTTCCCACCATTTCGTATCCAGCATCACAACTGTATATGGCTTGTCTTCCTTGGATTCTCCATCTTCCATGTTTCAGAGGAGGAGGTTTACCACAAGGAAGACCTGAATTTTTTTAACAAAGTATCAAAATAAAAGTTAACACAGTCAAAATTATTTGGGAGGATTTCCATACCCTGCCTGTAAGACAGAGATGTCATTGACAATGAAACTCATATGCTGAGCGCTTGTAAACTATTGGGAAGTAAAATCATGATGTAGTTTATGCCCAAATAGATGATTGATCTTTCACAGTGCCTCACAAACCAACAGCCCTGACACTGGATAAACAAGGGCAGCATGTGCAAGGGAACACAATTATCTCCCAAGATCCCCTTCGGTCAAGCTGTATCCTGAGATGGACGTATATCACTGTCACTCTAGTTTCAAAATCATGTAATTCCTTAGCAAAGAGCATTAACTTAAATTCGGCTCTTCTGTGAGGCCAAAACAAACATTTCTGAGTGGGTAGGTGACCGAGCAACTTGCTTGAAAATTGTCTTGACCATGCAAAAACTGGACATTATTATTTGATGTCACATGCCCCCCAAATGTTATAAATTCAGCCCCGCAAGCCAGGCCCAGGATTTAATAAGACCATTACTAATACTGCTGTGGCCTCAACTCCACATCCTTGTCTATTCTTGATACTGAAAGGTTGTTGATTACTGAGGGAGTCAATCTAAAGGCATTCAATAAGCCCACCCCTCCATCACAGTCTGGGGAAGAAAGTGTCAAAAGACACGATCCACTGAAAGAAAAAAAATCCTTGCTTCCATCTGAGGTGGGAGCCCCCTTATTTTTAAAGTGTGGTCTCTCATTCATGTCTTTCTCACAAGGGGAATCACCCTTTCAGCATCCACTCCATCATGTCCATTTAGCATCTTATATATTTCAATAAGGTCAATTCTCATTTTGCTAAACTTCTAAGGATACAAGCCCAGCATGTCTAAACTTTCCTCATAAGATATCCCCTCATCAGTTGATATCCAACACATTTACCTGCTTTCTTATATAAGGAAACCGAAACTATATATGGTATACAAGGTATGGCTTCACCAGCAATCTTCACCATTGTAGCAAAACATCACCCCTTTCATATTCTATTCTCCGTGCAATAAATTCATGGAAATGAGAACTTTAAATAAGAAGGTGTAGAGCTGGATGAGCATAGCAGGGCAAACAGCATCAGAGGAGCAGAAAGGCTGACATTTCAGGCCTAGACCCTTATCTTTTAAATAAGAAGGGTTGGGTACCATGAACTAATAAAGATCAGTGAGAATGGAGATGATGGATGGTGAAACAAAAGCAGAAATTTCTGCAGATCTAGATGTATCGTGGAGAGAAAGCAGAATCAACTATTTGAGTCCAGTGACCCTTCCTCAGAGCTTGACGAACAGTAAGTCTTGTCATGGGGAAGGATATGAACAACAGAGTTTTGGGATGAGCTGAAATTTGCACAGAATGCTGGTTAGAAAATTGCCCAGAAGAGCACTGGAATAGTCAAAGCTGGAGATGATAATGACAAGAATAAAAATTTCAATAGCAGGCAGTGGCTTTCCTTTGTGATGTCAAGGAGAAAGCATTGGAAGCTCAGCACAAGGACAAATAGGAAATCAAGGTTGCACAGCCAAATGCAATCAGTTACAGTATGAGACGTGTACATTCTCCATGTATACAGATGATATACGTAATCAGAAGGACAAAACATTACCCTAATTCTGTCACTGTAAATCAATTATTCGAATATCATGTGCTCCATAAGGATGATTTTAAAAGAGCAAATTTTGAACATTTGAACCCAATGCAGAAGGCAATAATCCTTTGCCTTCGCATTTTTAGATCTCTTTTGATGCAGTGGTCGACCCCAAGAGATCTGAGTTTCAGCCCCATCTGTTCCAGTGGTCACATGTCTTAATAAGTTCATTAAAAAAAAATTTCAGTCTCAGCTGTGTTTAAAGCTGTTTCATAACACACCTTCCATTCGTTTTTGCAGACCATCAATTTCCATTTGGCTACCATCAACTTCAGGGCTAGTAACAGAAAAGGGAGCAAATGTAAGGAAAGTGGTTATGTAGATATATTTCAAGAACTGGAATTTGAACTCTATTGAGACGAGTAAGGACATGGCGGTAATGCGTTTGGCACAGTATGATTCTCCTCATTTGTCAAAAATATAAGGAGCGTTTTTTGCTGAAATCTACCCACACTTCTTTGTTTTTAGTGTATTATCCAAGACAGACATTAAAATATCCCAGATAAAGAAGCAGGGGATCATGAGTTCCTTCTGTAATTTTACACAGCCTCAGCCCGTCTACAACCTTCAAACAAAAGGCTCTAACAAAATTTTAAGTGAATTTTTTTGTGCAGTCTGTTTATTTCTATTACTTGAGGGTTAAATGTGGTGAAAGAAATGCATTGGGAATAGTGAGTTTGGATAAACAGACAAAGATGACAAGAAATTTCTTGCTTTCCAGATCCTGAAAAATGCCCAATATAAGGTTGGTTTGGAGATGTGATCGTCCAGCTGCTGAAAGGAAAACAAATTATTACCTGAATTTTCTTGCCCATGATGGTGAGACAGAAGGTGGAAAATAGCAAAGACCCACTTCAGATGGCATTCCTGCCACCAGAAGTTTCCCAGGGAGTGTCAGGAGATATATCAGCTGCTGCCAGAATGGCACTGGGAGCCAGATTTCATGCTTAAACTATTATTACAAGCAATTCTGCCACACTGCCAGTCCTGGGGCAGAGTGACCTTCCGCAATGTACAAAGCCTACTTCACTCATTCTCCCTGCAATGGGGCTGGGGCTTTGGGAGATAATAGTTTGATGCCACAAAGAGGGGGCCATCAAGAAAAGGTTATAGCTGCAACTCTATCACTGCATCCTCCAATTAAAGTGATCTCCTGACATGGTCCATGAGCAACTTCCGTTGAAATTTAGATCTTGGAGGTTGTTGACACGTTGAAGTTCTCTCAAGTTATTAGATCTGCCTGAGCAGTGCCCACCTCTCACTGCTGATCATTCACACTGCCAGCCCTTGGGTTTGTTGTGACGCATTGATAGCTTACTTAATGATCGTGAACATGGAGGCAAGCAATTAGAAGGCTGCTTCAGTTAATTGCCCAACCTTTTACCCTGTAGGAATTCCCAAATGCACAGGAAAATTCATCCTTTGTTTCCAATGAAGTGACTGACATCTCTGTTGGACCCATCAGATACTGGTGCTCAGAGATAATGGGAACTGCAAATGCTGAAGAATCTGAGGTAACAAAGTGTGGGGCTGGATGAACACAGCAGGCCAAGCAGCATCTTAGGTGCACAAAAGCTGACGTTTCGGGCCTAGACCCTTCATCAGTAAAGGAAGATGGGGAGAGGGTTCTGAAATAAATAGGGAGAGAGAGGGAGGCGGACTGAAGATAGATAGAGGAGAAGATAGGTGCAGAGGAGAATATGGGTGGGGAGGTAGGGAGGGGATAGGTCAGTCCAGGGACGACGGACAGGTCAGGTCAAGGGGGCGGGATGACGTTAGTAGGTAGGAAATGGAGGTGTGGTTTGAGGTGGGAGGAGGGGATAGGTGAGAGGAAGAACAGGTTAGGGAGGCGGCGACGAGCTGGGCTGGTTTTGGGATGCAGTGGGGGGAGGGGAGATTTTTGAAGCTGGTGAAATCCACCTTGATACTATTGGGCTGCAGGGTTCCCAAGCGGAATATGAGTTGCTGTTCCTGCAAACTACGGGTGGCATCATTATGGCACTGCAGGAGGCTCAGGATGGACATGTCATCTTAGGAATGGGAGGGGGAGTTGAAATGGTTCGCGACTGGGAGGTGCAGTTGTTTACTGCGAACCGAGTGTAGGTGTTCTGCAAAGCAGTCCCCAGGCCTCCGCTTGGTTTCTGCAATGTAGAGGAAGCCACACTGGGTACAGCGGATACAGTATACCACATTGGCAGATGTGCAGGTGAACGTCTGCTTGATGTGGAAAGTCATCTTGGGGCCTGGGATGGGGGTGAGGGAAGTGGTGTGGGGGCAGGTGTAGCACTTCTTGCGGTTGCAGGGGAAGGTGCCGGGTGTGGTGGGGTTGGAGGGGAGTGTGGAGCAGACAAGGCAGTCACGGAGAGAGTGGTCTCTCTGGAAGGCAGACAAGGGTGGCGTGGGAAAAATGTCTTTGGTGGTGGGGTCAGATTGTAGATACTGGTGCTGTTGATGGTTTTGGGGCTGTCAGGCTAAAAATTGTTTACTTTTGTGAATTATCTGATTTCCTCCAATCCTACTACAAACTGTTAGACCTCATGAGGTAGAATCACACTGTTTGCTCAGTAGGAAGGGTGCCAAATCTAACCTTCAGATAAATTCCAGAAATTGCCACACATGAGGTGACCTGCTCTGTGGTGTCAATTAGCCAAAGTTTCAGTCAGAGCAAATAGCTGGTGTAACAGTGGAAATATATAGTGGTACACTAGGATTAGGTGTTCAGACCCAGCCTAGATTGCCGAGAGAGCAGGCTGACCCGAGGAAATAAGTTCTCCTAACTGCTGGAGTTGTGCATGGCAGCACGAGTCTATCTGAGGAGAAGGATGGTGAGAGAGAATGCCTTCAACATTGCAGAAGCAGAAATGTTTACACTTTTAATCCATTCTTGAATGTGTACCAGTGGTCCCTATTGTGCACAGTACAGTCCCACCCTCAATCCAACATTGTTATTGTCAGTGTCACCATTTACAGGCTGTCTGGCGTGAGAGCTGGGTTAGTGAGGAAAATATCTACCTGAGGGCTCTCTCCATGAGTCCAATGGCCTCCACAGAATCTACGGAGAGATCAGAGAAAAGGTATGTAAGTCTCACAACACAAGATTCAGAAATGTAACTTCCCATTTGACCACAATGTTTATGGTGGAATAGAACTCCTCCTGCCCCATCCTCAATTTTAGAGAAATAATGGTAGGTCTGGGGGCAAACACACATAGGTATGTCTCTCAAGCTTTAACAGCCTTTGTTAATTGAATACTGAGTCCAAATTCAGCTCTTCCTTTCTGTAACATTTATTTCAATATTTACCACACTAATTCTTCAGTAACTTCAGTAGGCTCACATGTCCTGTCTGGATTGTCCTGGGACCACTTGATTTCATATCCTATTGCAGCCTCGGTCCAAACAAGGTAAAAAGAGTTGAATTCCAGAGTAAAGTTGAGTGACTTCCTTTGACAGTAAATGTTTCACCAAGTTTAGTACCTAGTATCCCTGTACAAATTGTAAGTAAATGATAAGCAGGGGGAAGCCCAGCACAATGGAAATTGGCCATATAAAGTTTTATGAATTGAATAGAATGTACAACATAATAATCAGGCCATTCAGCCCAAATAGTCCACACCAATTCTTACCTCTGTCTACTTCTATCAGCGTGTTGTTGTTAAAGGACAATCACCTCAGCCCCAGAACAAAGGGCTAAAGAAGTTCCTCAAGGCAGTGTCCTAGACCCAAGTATCTTTACCAACTTCAATTCCATAAATTCTATCATAAGATCAGAATTGGCTTGTTCAATAATGGTTGCACAGCATTCAATTTCATTTGCAACTCTATAGATACTATAGCAGTTCACACTCACATGCAACATGACAATGGAAGACATTCAAACTTCGACAGAGAAGTGGAAGGTACCATTAATGCTACCATAGTTGAGCATGTGTAGTCTTACTCTGCAACACACAACACATAGCTGGATTTGAATGTCTCCCAAAGCCTTTTGGGCAGGTTTTACATCCCCAAGGCAAAAATCAAGTGTGTGATTAAAATCACCATTTCTTCCATCACTGCCGCTGAGCTGCATTGTGGATGCACCTACAGCACATGGACAGCACATGGTTCAAGCGAGCATCTCGTCGTCTAAGGGCAGTTGAGATGGGCAAAAAACGCTGCCTTTACCAACAGTGATCACATCCCACAAATGAATAAAAAGTAAATCCATACCACACTCAGCTTCTAAAAATTCCACTGTGTACATGGGCAACAATTCGTTGCATTTTGTAAAGACACATTAAATTCCATTGAAATTAAGACAAAATCTCAAGTCTCACAAAATATTAAAATTTCTCCTGATAACACAAATTACGACACAAAAGTCATTTGGTCCATTGAGCCAGTATCAGTTTCTTGAAGAGCCTAACCACATGATCCCATTCCAACTACTATTTGTTCATTTCTTGACTTTCATCGAATGTTTAACTCTTATCCTTTAAAAAAAAACTATTATCTTTTCAACATATCTGGGAAGACCTTGCTATTGTAAACAAATGTATCTCTTGTTTTAATACTGAAAATGGCTCTTTTTAATGAATCGCAATCCAATATTTATTACTATTTACTTTATCAAAACCCTCCAAAGTTTTGAGCAGTTTATTAGATTTCTCTTTCACCCTTCTCCAATGAAGTTTGCAATGTCTTTCTTCAGAATTAATATTCTTCTCTATGTTATCTTAAAAACAACTTCTGCACACCTTCACAGTTGTAATTGTAAAGTTAGCATTTTTTTTCCCAGCTTTACTAAGTTCTTCAGTGCACGTTAACAATTTGTGTGTCAGTACCTCTACGACTCATTGGTTTTCAAATCTCCCACTTTCCTACATACCTGTCCAACTCAGTGAGATTTGTGTATTAGGGATCAAGGCTTACATACTGGTACAGCGGTCAGTTTACTACAGCCTCCTGTGTGCACATCAGTTGGGAAGATAAGTTACAAATGAGACTGTGTCTCACTGTAGTTCCCACAAGGACTGCAAGCGATGACTCTCATCTAACTAGCCCAGGGCTGAGGTTCAGTAATGTAGATGGAGCAAATATTCTTCTGAGTTTTTGCTTCGGCACAGAGCAGTGCCACTGGGGCCCCTTAAGTGCCTATTGGCCACTTTTCAACTAATGATAAGGAGTTTAAATGCCTTCAAGGCAGAGTTCGATAAATTCTTGATCTCACAAGGAATCAAGGGCTACGGGGAGAGTGCAGGGAAATGGAGTTGAAATGCCCATCAGCCATGATTTAAATGGCGGAGTGGACTTGATGGGCTGAATGGCCTTACTTCCACTCCTCTGTCTTATGGTCTTACGGTCTTATAGTTTAGGGACGTGGGAACAAGCTCAGTAAATCAATGAACTCGGGCTCAGGCAGAAAAGTGGAGGGGCATCAGGTTAGATGCATCATCCCCTTCACAATGATGTATGCCAACCACCAGCACCGTCTCCCACCTACCCCATGGCCCCTCCCTGATTTGCATTGCCATCATAAGCCCTGCCCCTTCTCCCTGCTAGCCTCAGAACATCGCTTCCTGCTGTAAAAATAAGACCCCAGACCTACTCCACCCTGGGGTCTCCAGCACTGAGAATAGAGACACTACTTTAGTTAATTTACTTAATATTCCTTTATTCCTGTCACAACTTGTAGTCCAAATTGTGTACACCATTTGATGTGGTGAGGCTGGGACTACAGAACTGCTGGCCACTCAGATAGAACTTCTTCTCAAATGACGGGCTTAAACCCTATCTTAAACTAATCAACACTCATTAGAGTGAAATAGCTGTGGGGAAGTTGCGATGGATAAAGATGCATTCCCTGCTGACTCACTGAGTGGGAAACCCTATGAAGTGAAAGATCCTGCCTTTGATAAGAATAAAAAATATCCATTACTTTATCCCATCCTTACATAAACTTAAATCTCAAAATTTTTCAAGTGGTTTAGATGTAAATCAATAATATTTTACCAATTGAATCCTGAAACTGACATTACCAACACAAAGATATAGTGCACTATAAATCCTTTTGACTGGTAGGTTTAATGTTCTAACATTGCATTTAATGGAATGCAAGTGTACTCCTATATCAGTAAGTGAAGTGTTCAAGTAGAGATCCAGGTTAATGGTAACATGGAGATATTTATTCTAAACATGGCTGGTTAAGAAGCTTGTATCAAATGAGTAAGAAGTTTATATAATGTATAGTCCCTGATTCCTTGAAAGAAGTCACTGTCCCCATAGTTCATCAAATCCCAAGGAAGGTACAAATCAACGTTTAAGTATTTCCAAACATACAGAAAAGTGTTGGACTTTGACTGATCTAAAACAAGCCGAAACCCTACATTATAGAAATGAAAAATTTCTCATTTCTTGTCCAGATAAGGCAGCCTGTTCATTAAAGAACTAACTTTCAGGGAGATCTC
This sequence comes from Stegostoma tigrinum, assembly GCF_030684315.1. Lineage (NCBI taxonomy): Eukaryota > Metazoa > Chordata > Chondrichthyes > Orectolobiformes > Stegostomatidae > Stegostoma > Stegostoma tigrinum. The sequence goes on from NC_081380.1 coordinate 16,756,455, forward strand.
AAACTGCAAATCTTCTTCCTCATGCATTGACGATACCAGTTTTCATCAGTGAACATGCTTCATTCAAGAAAAATAGCCAACTGGTTGCCAAGCTTGTGTGGCATACGATAGAACCTGTGGTAGGTCTATGTGTTGTCAAGAAGGGAAAAGGATCAATAACCTTTCATTACCTAGCACAGTCCTGAAGAACCATGTCTAAACTTCCACCGGTCTCCACATGTACAATAAAGGCTTGGACTATCTTGTGCCTACACACCTTGATTTGATCTGGTCCATATGTAATTAAACAAATCATTTCTATCATGAAGTGTAAGCACAAATAAAGTCATTCCATCTGGTCACTCCCTGAGGTTATGCAGAGAAGAGGACAGATTTGAGGAGTTGGGCTCCATCTCTTACCTGCTAGGGATGCATCAGTCTGGCAGAAGACATACCCAGGGAGAAGCAAGCCCAGGACCCAAACAGGTGCCATCCTGCAAAAAAAGCAAATATATTTAGTATATTAGTTCAGCTGAATGTTCTGATAATGGAGCCGGGCATACTGGAAAATCAGCTGGTATTGAAACTAAAACAACCAGTAACAGAAACGAGGCAAATGTTTGACTTGTCACCTTCAGTTCTAAATGACCTGGCTCAAACTCTACAATTCATCCCAAGTATGAAAGTGGCATTTAACTCTTTAAATTCTGATTTGGATGTCATTACCCCAGCTAACTCTCTCATTCTAATCTTTACGTAACAAGGGCCTGCTGGTTGCCAGCGAGTGACCTACGCAGCCCCCCGACTGGGAGGCAGACTGTCACTCACCTCCAGCTTTCAGAATCTCTCTGAACATGTTTCAGGTTCTCAGCCTTTTAAATACCTAAGCCCCTCCCACTATTTGCATAGTTTGGTCCCTTTCTGGCTTGTCACTTTACCCAGTGAGTTATATGGCTTTGCACAATGCCAGGCACTGCACAGAATCAATCATTCAGCGACAGCAGCTTTAAAGCAACTTTCCTACTGATTTACATGCAGATTGAGTGCTGGAGACCAATTTCCTTGAACTAATCTGCAAACAGATCGACAAAGTTGGTGCTGCTCTCGAGCACACACTGCTGAATTTCTTTCATAGATGCTTTATGTTATTAAATATGTTTAGTAACATGTCCGACAATGAGCAAAGTCAGGGGACAGTCAGGATTGGTCATTGTATACCGGGTAATGAGCTGTATGATAACAGTGTTTAGTTTCTCTATACAGTTAAATAAATCTGGAATGGAAGTGAAGTTAGCGTTGAAGATAAAGCAAAAATCACTCTTTCCCAATGAATTTCCATTGATGTTTACTTCTCAAAACGACATAATCTAATTTCACTCTCTTGCATACTTGCACAACTTTGAAAATTCTATATCTATTTTCTACATAAATTTTGGCAAAAGAAGAGCCATTCTCTTCTTACCAAACTCTGTTCCACAGCTACAAATTCTACCTGTCTGCCATAGCTGTTTGAGATTAGACTAATCCATTTGAAACCTCTGTGTAATATTTAACTCTGAGATGATCTTCCAATTATAAATTACTAGGTGTATACTTTCAACTCTGCAACATCACTCAGAAATCCTCCTACCTCAACCCTCCCTTTGTTCCTCTTTCACTTTTAATCTTTGATTTTCTAATGCATTCTTAGCATTTTTCCACTTTCTACCCTCGACAGTATTAAGCAATACTGCAACTTTAAAATTCAAAAGGCATTGTGTGCTTATGAATATCTTCTCACTGGGAAACAATAGGTCTACATGTGGCGGAAAAAAACATGACATTGTAGGTCCTTTCAACTTGGCTGATGTGACTTTACACAGGAAGTGGCATGTTAATCTCATTCCAGAAAGATCAAATTTGTTACATCTAAGCCACATCATCTGCTAATGCCAACTCCAGACTAATTTTGTTTGTTCCTTTCTTTTGTCTAATATTATCCCCATATTTTGAACACCTTTACTCACCATTGCTCTGGAGTGGACAAATGAAACTTTTTTTTTCATTTTAGATGCAACGTATTTTCAGATCAATTACTTTAAGACAGATTCAAAATTAAGATAACTGCCTTCTGCCCAAATAAAGGGTGTTGATTATCAACCTAAAAAGAGCAGCCTAAAAACTGACTGTGAAATTGTAGTGTATTTCCTTGACAGTTATCTTCTTTGTGGAAATGACAGTTTGGTCCAAAGTGAGTCAAATTTTACACAATTTTCTCAGGCCAATGATGAACAGGGTATAGTTTTTGGTAAAGTTATTTTGATTAGACCTGTGCAGGTAGTATCACAAGAATGTGCCCATAACATTGTGACCTGGGCTAGATTCAAAATCATGTTCAAAAGGATTATTGTTCCTTGGAGAAACAAAGGCTGAGATGAGGCATTCAAAATCATGGATGGGTCTGGGCAAAATAGGTGAGGAAAATCTGTTACCACTTGTGAAAGTTTTGGACAAGAGAGGGCACAGATTTAAAATAATTGGCTAAAAGAAGCAACAGCAATATGAAGAGAAGCTTTTGCATACAGTGAAGATCCACAATCCACTCCCTGACAGTGTGGTGGAGGCAGGTTCAATTGAGGCATTCAAAAGCGAGTTCACTGGTTATTTGAAAGGAAGAGGTTTACAAAGGTGAAAGCAGGAGATTGGTATTAAGTGAAGTGCTCATTCAGAGTGCCCATGCAGTCCTGTTTGACTGAATGCCATTGTTCTGCGCAGTAATCATTCTGTGATTCAGTGACAAATGTATTTTTTTGTAACAATCCCGTGAAACCAATTTCTTTCAAATGCGCAATAGCTGCAGTTGACAGCACTGTGCTGCAGGGATTTATGGCCAGAGTAGAAGTTTGGTGTGGAGGCCTTTTGAGAACATATGAGAGAAACTGCTAGATGTTAGATTGCAAATGATCTTTTCTGTATTCTCGAACTCATGGCAAAGGCTTAGATATGTTACCACTTTAACAAATATTTTGATATTTCATTCATCAAATGAGTGTAGGCAGGCCTGTAACCTTCTGTGCAATCTCAGGATTTAGTACGTTGGAACATTAGTGAACCCATGTTCCAGAAAATTGACTTTAAAAAGTCACAGATGAATATTTAAACTTAAAAATTCAAATGTTTGTTTTAACTTGAAGTTGCAACGTTTGTAATAGGAGAGCAAATTGATCAAAATATATAGAAAAGGCTCAGACGATTGAAATCTCGCAATACTGCAGTACACATAAACATTCAATGTGAAACAACATTTTGCTCTTTTCCAACAAACTAATATTACCAAAGCATAACTGATCACATTCACCCTGATAACAAGGGAACATATCATTTCAAGTGTTCATCAGGCCTGATATGATGAGCCATGTGGCGGCAAATGACCTGAACCAGATATAATAATTATTTAATCAGATGGTGAATATGCATGGCTGATTTCTGGAGGAAAGGTCTGTATTTCACGCTTCCCCAGTCATTATGTTGCACATTATAGTGACTTCTAACTGGTTATCATGCCCTCAATCAGAGAGATATAGCAGATTAGACCCTGATTCACCTGAGACATTGTACAGAGTCTCTCAACTGAGACTAGTCCACTGCACACCATTCAGGGTACAGTATGTGACTTGGAGGGGGTAGCCTATGCTGTAGTAAGCATTTTAATGTTGCATTTTGTTCAATAATTCTGTTGTCGGTCAGGCATAATATAATAGTTTGGATTAGTATGTGATGCTGACATAACTTGCAGATTTATTATTTTAATCACGAAATTTAATAACAACTCAGCTGCTGGACATCAAAAAAATCTGCAAGCAAAGTATTCTCCCAAAATGTGTGGTCATTTTCCCAGGATGTGCAGTTTACACTCTCTGCCACAGGAGGAGAACGTAGCTTACATTTCTCTGCTCTGTGCTTTTGTCTTTCTGGTTTGTTACTGATTTATACATAAGGAGATGATGAAACCCACAAAATGATCTCTTGATTATGGATTATTTTATCATCTCTCTCTGTAGCTATTTCAATAAGGTGCCACACCCTCTGAAAAGTTCAATACTTTAGTCTTTATTCCAAACAGACTGAGGAAAATGAATGTTTATCATTCTTATGGTGGTCTTGAACCAGGGGACACTCTTTCCAAAAATAAGGATATCTCATTTTATGACAGGTCATTGAATATTTTAACGCTGATTTAAAGGATAGCTGGTATAGAAAGTAGACAAGAAAGCTGAGTTGAAGCTTCATCAGATCAGCCATGGTCTAATTAAATGGCAGAGGAGATTCATGGGACTGAATGGCACATTCCTAAAGCAATTCTTCAAATTGATCTCTCACCCTGTACTTTGGTTATAGCCTGCTGCAGTCCTTATGTATATTGTTCTCCTAACACCTGTCACTTGCATGCATGAACAGTAAGCACTTACTTTCACTTTAACTATTGCACATCCCCATATTTCTTACTTCACCTTGCTTATGTGCTCATGCTAGCACATATTTCTCAACCGTTAGCCATATCTTCATTTGCCAGACTTTGTAGAACAACTCTATATGCAATGCCTGCCAAAGGAACTCCCACTTTTAACTCTATAACTCACTTTAAGGACAGTGCTATTGGAGCTCACTTGTTTTGGAAGATTGTCAGCATCTTGCCAATATAGGGTTAGTATCTAGGCATCAACAAATGCCCTGGTATCCCTTGCACTTAGACTAGAACCTTCCATGTCTTTTCTCCGTCTCTGTAATCCACACAGGTTAATGCTCACTGAAATGGACCACCATACCATTCCTTATGTAACTATGACAGAAATTGTGGCATCAGAGTAAGAAATTGAGCAAGATGATTTTGATGATAAGTAAGGAGAAGGTATAACACTTGTTTTTCTCACTCTTCAAACACTATGATTGTGATGAAAAAGAGAAGAATAAGGACAAAGCTATCCACCAGTTCCAATCGCTTCTTCCCACCACCTTTGCTCTAGCTCCTCAAGTTGTTTAGGATAGTAGAACATGCACCAGCTATTAGATTTTAAAAGAAAAACATTTCCAAGCAGTAATCAAATTACCTCCTCCAGCTCTTCTTTTCCCTCTCCCAGGTATCAACACAGAGACTGTCTCCAGAGGAAATGAAGTGGGATAGAGCAGATATTAAAAACTCTGCTATAGCAGGAGAAAGCTGTGAATTGTGTGTCCCAGAAGCTACAGATATGTGCTAGAAAGTAAGGATCTCAGAGGTGCATTTTTGTCAGTATATCAGCTTGAGAATCAATCAAGGATGGGCAACAAATGGCACCTCTGATTCTTGAGCCTATACTTGCTGTTTGTGACAACACTGAGGAATCTTTGGCCACATTATAGGCAAAAGAAGAATTTTTTTTACCATTGGAGTAACAGAACTGCACTTGCAGTGAAAAGTCATAGATATACAAAGGATGCTGTCAATGAAAGGCATACAGTTCAGAAGACCTGAATACAGTGTAGGATACACTATAATGACATTAGCAAAGGTAGCAAAGTGGAGGCATGTACGTCAACATTATAACTTAATTGTAGTGGCTTTAAAGAGTTTTCCAATCCACTACCAAAAGTCTCATTAAAAACACTGTTTTGTTTATTCTAGATAACCATCACAGCATACACATCAATTTCCACAAGGTTACACGTCTCACACCAGTTCTTTTATTACAAGATTGCAAATTCCCTCTCCTTCCAATTCAATTAATGTATCTTGTATCATTCTAGTAGAGCATCATGACTGTTAAACACTTCAAAGACATGAGTGTCAACTTTAGATGTATTTATTATTTACCTGTAAATGTGGACATCATTGGCAAGGTTAGAATTAGTTGCCAGTTGTAAATTGCCCATGAGAAGGTGATGCTGAGCTGCTGTCCAGAACTGCTGCAGTCTCACTGGTACAGTTATTCCCAGAGTGTTGTTTGAGAGTGAATTTGGTGAATTTGACCCAGCTGTAATGTATTTCAAACTCAGGATTATGTGGATGAGGGGGTATCTAGTAGTGCAGTAGCAGTATTCCCTACCCTGGACTAAGAGGGAAGGGTTCAAGTCCCACCTACTCCAGAGATGTGCAATTCCACACTCTGAGCAGGGTAATTAGAAACATAGGCTAATTTAAAAAAAAGAGGTGGATGAAGGTTTTTCTAGTGCAGTGGTAGTATTCCTATCACTGGATGGGGAGGCCTGTGTTCAAGTCCCACTAGAGGTGTACAATAACTACTCTGAGTAGAAAATGGATTTTGTTTTAAATTATGAGCAGTGAGTGTAATCTTTTATCTCTGCTTCCAATGCCATTTTGATTTAGTGCCCTCTCCCCTCTCCCTACTTCTCAACCAGCTTTGGTACTTTGTATTGCTTCAACAGGCTTTGCATGTAAGTTAATCAATTGGAAGATATTGCTGATTTACTGCTGGTGGCCAATAGATGAAACTAAATGTCTGCAGATAGCAGTGTTTCCATGTGATTGCTGCCCTTGTCCTTCTAGGCAGTGAAGCTAATGGATTTGAGAGATGCTGTCAATAAAGTATTGGCAAATTGCTGCAATATATCTTGTAGGTGGTGTATACTGCACCCATGATATGCAGAGAGTAGGTTGATGTGAATTGTCTCAATACTGGCTTTTGTGATAATGTTGGTGCCAAGAGGAGGCTGTCAGAGATTATTTACTTGAAACTGCTGGCTGCTGATGGCTGCAAATACTTCCACCTTCACCTCTTATGTAATCATGAGTGAGTCTCTGATAAAAAGAAGGAGGCCAAGGTCATGATGTTACCTCCTTGCATTAACTATCTTTACTTCTTTCATAAGATGTGTGCTTCATTCACAAAGACAGCATCTGTTGCCCAGAACTTTGGTATGAGCGGATTCTTAAGGCCATTTCAGGGGCCAGTTAAGAGTCAACCGCATTGTCGTAGATTTGCAATAAAGCCAAATTGTGTAATGATGGCCAATTTCTTTCTCTAAAGTCAATCAAATGAGTTTTACCACAATTGTTGATGGTTGTTATGGTCATCATTGATGAAATTATCTTTGTTTAGTAGAATTATTAATTCTGTTCAAATGTCACGATATGCAAAAGTGAGACTTCAACACCAGATCATTGGCCTAAGCCTCTATATTACCAAATCTATAATATTATCATTATGTAAGCATCTCCCCATAACTATACACCACCATTCACAACTGATTGTGTCAGTGTGATGACTTAACTATTGTCTAGCATATACTGCTTCCACTATTTATTTACTTCGTTATTCATTCACGGGATGAGGGCGTCACTGGCTAGACAGCATTTATTGCCCATCCCTAATTGCCCAGAGGGTGGGTATGAGTCAACCACATTGCTGCTGTGGTAGGCGGATATCAATGCAAAGAAATTCAATTTCACTGAAGCTGATGACTGAAATGTTTAAGGAACAAATGATTGCATCTTTTACCCATTAAATCCTCAGAAAAGCACTTGTAGACTAAGCAATTGAAAACATGGTTGATACTCTGTTAGGTGAGAGATGTAAGTTTGAAGACTTTGTCGCTTGCCAGCAGCATCTTCTGGTTCTTTCCCCTGCAACAACTACTGCAGCTGTCAACACAGCCAGTAAAACAAACAAATCCTGTTTGAGATGTAGATTCTCTCACCCATCAACAAAATGTCCAGCGTTTCAAGGCAGAATCAAGCCATTTTATATAAGACATCAGACCAAAATGTGCAATTGTCCAGAGAAACCTGAAGTGAAACACAATATTCAACAGCAGCATTAGAAAAAGATGCAATGAAGAATTGATCTCAAAATCATTTCTATGGCATACAAGCAAGTAAATAAGTCCAAGAAACATCTGTAATGTCACAGCTCAAAGTGACATTGTGAGTCAAGCTACAGTAGGTAGACTGCAGTAGTTCAAGAAGGAAGCTCATAAACTCCTTCTCAAATACTGGCTATGACCAGGATCAACAGTTCAGAAAGATCATCATGAGCCAGTAGACCAAACACTTTCCTTGAGCAAGCATTTCCTTCTGAACATGCAGAAAAAAAAACTAGATTTCCTAAGAATGTAAATTTTCTAAAGGCAAGCAAGTGATAATGCCAAAGGTTCCATATCAAGACTTGTTCACTTACATATATAGGCACAAGTCAGGAGTGTGATGGAATAATCCCCATTTGCCTGGATGAGTGTAGCCCCAACAACACTCAAGAAGCTTGACACCATCCAGGACAAAGCAGCCCAAACTACACACAAGCATCCACTCCCTTCACCACTGATGCTCAGTAGCAGCAGTGTGCACTAGTTACAAGATGCACTACAGAAATTCACCAAAGATCCTCAGACAACACCTTCCCAATCCATGACCACTTCCATTGAGAAGGATAAGGGCAACAGATATGTGGCAATACCACCACCTTCAAGTTCCCCTCCAAGCCACTCACCAACCTGACTTGTTGCACAGTCACTGGATCAAAATCCTGGAATTTTCTCCATAGCAACATTGTGAGTCAAGCTACAGTAGGTAGACTGCAGTAGTTCAAGAAGGCAGCTCATAAGCACCTCCTCAAATGCTGGCCCAGCCAGCGATGCTCACATCCCACAAAATGAATAAATACAAAAAATGTTTCATTGAACAGATACCACAAATGCAATGATTGTTGCTTCATTAGCTGCCATATTCAGTATGTTCAAAATTAGAATGAGAGAATTGTTCAGGAAGATAGAGACAGACATAATCAATTCTGAAGCTGGACTCCTGAATTTAAGTGAAGAAATTTATGACAGTATGAGGCACAAGCTGGCAATGATAAATTGCATGAGGAGTGATGGCCTTGTGGTATTATCACTGGGCTATTAATCCAGAGACCCAGGTAATGTTCTGAAGACACAGGTTCAAATGAAGTCATGGCAGATGGTAGAAATTGAATCCAATTAAAAGACTGGAATTAAGGATCTAATGGTGACTATCTAGTGCACTGATGTCTTTTAGGAAACTAAATCTGCCATCCTTACCTGGTCTGACCTACATCTGACTGCCCAGAAACTAACCCATCTTGCACAGAAACAAAATAGAAAAGCGTCAAAACATTCCATTTTAAGAACATCTATAGCTACGTGAATAAAAGATTAGTTTAAACAAATGTTACAGTCAGGAACATTAGTATTTACAAAGAGATGGTAGATCAATTAAATACAGACCTCTGATCCCAGTTCTATGATCCCAAATGTGACACAAAAAAATTCTCCAAAATGTTGGGAAACACAGACTCTAGTGAGTGGGAGGAACTAAAGGAAATCAGTATTTGTAAGGAAATAGTGTTGAAGATATTGATGGGATTAAAGGCCAATAAATCCTCAGGGCCTGATAATCTCCACCTTACAAATAGCCGATGCATTTGGGGTCATAGTTCAAGATTTTATAGAACCTAGAACAGTTGCTATGGTTTGGAGTGTAGCTAATGTAACATCACTATTTTTTTAAAAAGAGATAAAGATAAAAAAAAAGGTATTACAGACCAGTTAGCTTCATGTTGGTAATGGTAAAATGCTTAAGTACATTATAAAAGATCTAATGGCAGAGCATTTGAAACAGTGGCAGGAATGGAATGGTCAGCATGGGTTTAAAAGGGAAATGATGCTTAACCAATCTGCTCGAATTTTTTTGGGATGCAGTTAGTCAAGTTGATGGGGGGAGAGCCAGTGGATGTAGTTTACTTGGATTTTCAAAAGGCTTTCGATAAGGTCCCACCTAAGAGATTAGCATGTAAACCTAAAGCACAGGGGATTGGGATAGTGTGTTGAAATGGATAGAGAAATGGTTAGCAGACAAGAAACAATAAGTAGAAATAAATTAGTCTTCTTCCAAGTTGCAGGCAACTTCCAAGTTAAGGAAGAGTATTGTGATAATGGAGGGAGTGTAACAAAGTTCTGATTCCTTGGATGATAGAACTGACGTACGAAGGGAGACTTGATCGGTTAGGACCATGTTCACTGGAGTTTAGAAGAATTGGGCGGATCTCACAGATACCAAAAAACGCTAAGAGGACTATACAATTATTGATGACTGGGGAGTCCAGAACCAGTCGTTACAGACTAAGGATAAGAGTGGGCCAATTTGGATGAAGATAAAGAAAAAATCCTTCATCCAAAAAAAAGCAAATGTATTCATCCACAATGCTGTACCTTGGAGATAGAGTGAGTTTATTGAGCAATTGGATAGATGCTGACTCTTCAGAAAGAAACATAGGAACAGGAGTAGACCATTTTGTTCCTTAAACTTACTCTGCTTTTCAATTAACCCATACAAGATTTGTACTGCTGTGCCTAACTTGGTTCTCTAACCCTTGGAACTTTGCATAACAGACACCTATTACTTACCTATCATTTTAAATACCCCAACTGGATTACGCCCTCCACCTTCTGTAATACCTTCTGCAACTTGTCTATAATATATCATGTGATTGATATTACTCTGATCAGTCTGCTTTGCGCATTCTCCAAGCTGAACTAATTGAAATTTATAACATCATTTCCACTCACATATACTTCACACCTTAAGATAAAGTCTAAATCCATCGGCCCTTCTGATTAATTTTTGAACTTGCTGAGAAGTCATTAGTAATTTCTGTGCATGGGCCACTAAATCTTTCTGCTCAACCATACGTCATAAGGTATAACTATTTAGAAAATATCTGATGTACATAAACACAGTGAATGACCTCACAAATCCTGACACATTATTCCGTCTGCCACAGTTCTGCCAAGTTGTTAAATCTATCAATACCTTGTTGCATATTTCTACTCCCAAATTCACTATTTATTGCGCCATCAATTTAGCATTGTCAGAAAGGTTGGATAACAGTTTGTCCCTGTTATTTTGTCTAAATTACCGAAAAGTAGAGCCCAAAGCTAATAATATCTCACCAGTTCTGCTACAAAACTAAAGTAGAGCCCAAAGCCAATCGTATCTCACCAGTTCTGCTGCAAAACTAGGAAATCTCTATTCCTTTTTTTAAAGTAATAACTTAAAAACGCATAGGCCAGGAAATCCATCAGACCTGCTCCAGATCTGCCACCGTGATTTAGAACAGACATGTGGCGGAAACCACCTTTAACATACACAATCTGGGTTTTCATCATACTCATGCCGAAGTTACATCAGGCTAGAGTAACCCTGAAGAGCTGCCTGGCTGTGATTTATTGTAAATATTTACAAGATGTAGGCATAAAAAAAACTTTATTACTGTCATATTAATGTTAGTTTCATAGACTTGGCAGAAACGTTGTGAAATCAAAACTGAAAATGGTGAAGATACTGAGCAATCAAGCAATATTTAGGAAGAAAGAAACAGAGTGAACAGGTGAGATTTCCCTGATGCCATACAGAGGGGGGCAAGGCAGGGAAATGGTGACAAGCTGAATCAAGAGATCAATTCCCAAGATGTTCTCAGCTTTGGGTGACTTTCCTGCGGGGGATGGGAATCCATGCCAGTTGTCTACTGTACGGGGACAGGTAGACAGATGTGGTCTAACACAGCAATAGCATGAGTATTATCTAGCTGTGGGAGGTCCCCATTCTTTCCCTCTGTGGCAACCTCAAGCTCAGTTACAGTGACTTCCCAGTGGCAAGCACAGATGATATCAAAGCCAATGCCCCAGTTCCGGGATGACAGGTCTGAAAGACTGCAGCACATCCATGACTACTCCAGGGAAGGACATTTCATTGACGCTAAGCTCTGTACTTGGGGGTTTCAGACCTCTTTAATCAATATCTTCCATGTGGGCAATTCCAAATTTTCCACGTCGGAGGCTGTCTGCTGTAAGATTCAGTTGGCAGGTCACTGACCTTATCGGTGGGTACAAGACCCTTATATGTGCCTGATATCAGACTCACCACATCCGCAATGAAATCCAGCCCAACCTTTCAGTCCACAATACTTTGCAGTTTCTCTCTCTATAAATGTTGCCCGACCTTCTTGCAGCATGTTCATTCTTTATTTCAGATTTGCACTGCCTGCAATATTTTGCTAGTGGGAAAAATAAGCTAAGGTCAAGTTCTGAGGTACATGTATGCAAATAATATTCATTAAATTCCATTGAATGCCGACCCTATATTTCTCAAAATATGTTAACTAAGTGTAAGAAGGCATATATTTTCTGTAGCTAATTGGAATACACTCCAGTAACATGAATTAAGCCTTTTACAGCTTAATAACTGCAGTAGAGCAACAGAGTAGAATCATAGAATCCCTACGGTGTGGATGCAGGCCATTTGGCCCGTTGCGTTTACACTGCCACTCTGAAGAGCAACCCGCCCTGACCGAGCCCCACCACCCTATCCCTGTTAACCCATTTCCCATGGCCAATCCATCTAACTTGCACATCTTTGGATAGTGGGAGAAAATTACCACCTAGCGAAAACCCACACAAACACAGGGAGAATGCGCAAACTCTACACAGCCAGTCACTTGCAGCTGGAATCAAACCCAGGCCCCTAGCTCTGTGAGGCAGCAGTCCTAGTCACTGAGCCACTGTGCTGACCTGGGTACAAAAATGTCATTGTTTTCCTTCTATGAATGAATAAAGGTAATAACAGGCATATGTCATGGAGACAATGTCCTTCCAAGATTTTTGAATATCTTCATTTTAATATAAATGTAATAACTTTTGAATATGGTTATTACATTCACACTTGTGGGCATGTTATGAAGATAACAAATTACTGTTTAATTTCATAAGCACAATAACAACTGATTTAGCATGCAAGAATTTATTGGCACCTGGTCTGCAGTTCACTAAAGCACTACCGGGATCTGAAAATATTCCTCCAAGTCACAAACTGTACCATCAATAGTGGCCAGTGAACTAGCCCTGGATGAGTGACTTTGCACAATGTTTCAGGGGAATCAGAAGCTAATCTGCCACATCTCTGTCTGATTGAGGGCATGATAACCAGCTGGACGTCAACATCATGTGCAGCACAGTAACTGGTAGAACATCATATACAACCAGACCCTGCCAGCAAATGGGCATCGTCCGATTGATTGATTTATTATTACTGCGCAGCTCCTTGTATCTGAGTCACATGAAGTGTTTGCTTGTCATCAGCATTAACATGGTTAGTTTAGCTTTTATGTTTCAATAGAGAGAAGAAATACGTGCTGTAAATGTTCCACGTGTAACATACTTCTCATAGCCCTCTCAATTCCATATGAATTAGAGAACTGAGCATTCTCAGCTCCATGTATATTACAGTATTCCTGTTGCAACGTGCATACTTTTTTGTATTCAAGCATCAGGATAAGGGCATCACTGGTTGGGGCAGCATTTATTGCCCATCTCTGATTGCCTTTGAGAAAGTGGTGGTGAACTGCCTTCTTGAACCACTGCAGTCCATTTGCTCTAGGTAGATCGTCCGTGCCATTAAGGAAGGAGTTCCAGGATTTTGACACAGTGATAACTGAAGGAATGTTAAGGTATTCCCAAATCAGGATGATGAATGACTTGGAGGGAAATTTGCAAGTTGTAGTGATCCTATGTATCTGCTGTCCTTGTCATGGCCGATGATCGTCCTGGGTTTAGAAAATGTTCTTAATGGATCCTGATGGTGGAGGGAGTGAATATTGGTGATGTGCTGCCAATCAAGTGAGCTGCTTTGTCCTGGATAGTGTCAAGCTTCTTGAGTGTTGTTGGAGAAGCTCCCATCTAGGCAAGTGAGGAGTATTCCATCACACTCCTGACTAATGGTGGAGGACATGTTCTGTAGAGTTTGGAGGCAAGATATCGAAATTGCATGTTCTCACTATTCATGGATGTTTGTTGTTGTCAGCTCCCTTAGGTCTCTACTCTAAGTTGCATGTGCATTACTGTGTTGGATGCAGTTAATTTTGTGTATATTTCATTCTAGGCTGTATGCTGCATTGTTCCTATCACTATCTTTGAAATTAACTTTGTAAAAGTTACTGAGGTTAATTTTGCATAGAGCAGGAGAAAACCATTTCGCTTATGACAACTGCTCTGTCATTCAACATGATCATGGTTGGTTGCCTATCTCAATTCCTTCATTCACTACAAAGCCATTGACACATTTTGCCTCTTGAAATCTATCAATTTTTTCTTGAACATATTAAATGATTTGACTTTTAGAGCTATGTTCCTTGGATATCCAAGATCTGAGTATAGTAGCAGCACAACCATGCAGCTTAAAGGAAAGGTTCATCCACAACTTTCTCTAGTAGCGAATGCCACAAATTTCCCATCCTTTGAATTATGAAATTTCTCCTAATTTCCATCCAAAGTATCCTGCCCTGTGTCCTGAGACCATTACGCACTATTCTGGACCTGCCAGCCACTTTACCCTTGGTTGCTTCACCAGGAAATTAAAAATGGAGAAGTGGCTTGCTTCTTGTTATGGAACCCATCAATGCAACAAAGCTGAAAGTCTAACTGGTCCATTATACTGTACTTAAACATTGCTTTAGACTGCAGATACTTGGGGAAACTTTTTTTGCTGCAATTCTCCTGCAGTCTCTCATACTGGCTTTGCAGAATTCATTCATTTAATTTGTTTTGCACAGGGATGTATGTAACATGACCACTTTAATTACCTCTGTGCTGAAATCACTTATTGTTGGAAAACCATGAATAGCTGAGAAGTGAATTCCATAACAACCAGTGAGTCAAATGGCTATATCTGACACAAATGTATTGACCTAAATGTCACTTCTTTGTTTTCCCCAACAGCACCATGATTAACCATTCACTAATGTCCTTTATGGAAGGAAATCTGACAACCTTACCTTCTCTGGCCTATATCTGACTCCAGGACCACAACAATGTGGTTGACACTTCACTGCATTCTGAAATGGCCTAGCAAACCCCTCAGTACAAAAGCAATTAGGGATGAACAACAAACACTGGCCCATCCAGTGAGGCCTACATCCGATGAAAGAATAATATCAACAAAATAGGACAATTGATGGCGACGGAAAACCCCTATGGTTTAATGACTCACTAGTTCATGTGGTAAAAAAGGAAGTCTAAATCTTCTAATGAGCATCAGGAGCATGGTGTTAGAATCTCTCTAGGGTCCCAAGCCCTCAAGTTTTGTGCACAGCTGACAGCCTTATTTCACAGAGATAGCCTAAGAAAATGTGTCTGGGTACTTGGTGGAGGAAGGACACTGGGTACAAGTACTAAGGTTGTGAGAGCAGAGGTGAGAATGCCCAGAACAGCTGGAGTGCCAGGGAAACTGCAGTGGAGGAAAAGGAAAGTGCATATAGCTTTTGGAGATATTTATCTCAATGATTTCATTGTTCAATAATGGGCAATAATGAAAAACAGCAAACAGAAACTTTGTTATTCACTATCCATGAGCACTTCAACAGGGTCAAAGTACCAGTCACAGCCACATCAACCCACTTCTCAGGATGTGCATAGCTCAGTAGGCTTCTCACTAAATGTCAATTGTTCCATTAAAACAGGGGTTTCCAAGAGCTACTCACTGCATACAAGCTGCAGCAACCTTTAAGTGATGTAATAAGCTACCTCCTCCAAGAAAAATGAATGGAGCTGAAAAGTGGTGCCAGCCTGTTATGCAGTGTATCAGATTTTCACCTGCAACAACTGCAAAAAACTCAAAGCAGGATGTAACTTACATAACTTTGGAATAAGATGACCCATAAGGACACAAACAGGTCAACAGTAAATTCACAACTTTCCACGCACTTAGCTCTTGAAAATTCCAATTGGCTTTTGGTTTCAATGCTTGCTATTCTGCAATTTTTTTGTCAGCTTGTATTAATGGGTTGAAAATGGCTGCCCATTGAACACAGAAGCCAGAAACCCGAACCATTTTAAACTGCGGAACCATTCCTCAATGCCCTAGAGTCTGTTTCACAGAACCTTTCTGTTGTTACAAGGTTACATTGATCTAGTCACCATTCACACTATTTGTTGACAATATAAAGTAAACGACCCTCTTAATAATGTTGGAGTAAATGATACATAGAAGCTATATTTTTTGCAGTTTCCTGATTCATATTTTGGGCTGATTGTTCATCAATAAAAGTTACTTTCTAAAATTTTATTATTACTTTATAATATTATAATAAATATATATATATTCCTCTATATCCATACTTAATAGTTAAATCAGTTATCCAGGTGCTTGTGTGTCAGTAGTTAGTATGAATACTGTCCATGAAATGGGGGTGATATGATGGCTCAGTGGTTAGTGCTGCTGCCTCACAATACTAGGGACCTAGGTTCAACTCCTGCCTTGGGTGACTGTCTGTAGCTTGCACATTCTCCCTGTGTCCATGTGAGTTTCCTCTGTGTGCTCTGGTTTCCTCTCACAGTCCAAAGATTTGTGGGTTGGATGGATTGGCTGTGCTATAGTTTCCAGCGATATGTAGGTTAGTTAGATTAGCCATGGGAAATGCAGGGTCATAGAGCAGGGGTGAGTCTGAGTGGGATTCTCTTTGAAGAGTCAGTGTGGACTTGTTGGGCTGGGTAGCCTGTTTCCACACTGTAAGAATTCTTTTTAAAATGCTGAGGAAGTGCAGTCAGCTCCATTGGCGAGACAACTAATGTTTTGTTCAAAGTAACACCATCTCATACACTTGGAATTGAGGTAAATGTGGGGTCTGCCTCAGTCCTGCCTTAATAAAATCACAATAAAATATAAAATAATCCAGAGTGCTGGAAAAATAATTTTACTTGAATATAGAGAATTGGAAACATTTCCATTCCAGTCAATGCTCCTGTTTAATATTATAAGAATTCCTATCTAATACATATTTAAAGGAGGTTGTGATCTGTCAGTATTGTAACAACTTTAATACAGTTACTGCAGTGAATGGTTCTTGGAAATTTTCTTTCCTCTGAACTGACACTAGTGTGAAGAAGTCAGTCTAATGGCTATGTAAAAGTCACTTCCAAATGGATACATGGTCTTTTGCTCAGTTTCTAAGAGTAGCAATTATTAGGAGTTAGCTTTTCAGAAGGCAAATTAGGAAACACTTCTGCATTCTAAGGGTGACAGAAGTTCAAAATTTTATTTGACAAACAGTAAATGATGCCAGATCAGTTTTAATTTCTAAACTGAGATTGGTGGCATTTTTTATTATTTAAAGATATCAAAGGATATGAAGCAAAAATAAGTGTACAGAGTTAGGTCACAGACTTTCCATTATCTCAGTGAATGACGGAAGAGTTTCACAGCATTAAATGACTTATTTCTGGTTCCATGTTTTCAAATGAGTTTTTACTTGAATGATTATTTGAACTGAGTTCCAAATAGCCATATTGGACTTGAAATGTTAGGTCTGGTTTCTCTTCCCACAGATGCATCCAGACCTGATGGGTTTGTCCAGCACTTTCTGATTTTATTTCAGTTTTCCACAATCTGCAGTACTTTGCTTGTAGACCTCATCCCGAGAACCATTCTCATCAAACTTAAATGTTCCATCTTCAAAGACATAATATCCTTCTGAAAGTATGGTGCCCAGAATTGGATGCAAAAGCTGAGGCCAAGAACAATCTTTTCAATGATGTTTTCATTAAATTTATTCCATAATAAACTCAGGTTGTAATCTTCTTTTCTTTTCTGTCAATGATATTAGTCAATCAGTCAAGAGATCAAGAGTTGAACTTCAATACTATGTTCAATGCACACTTTAATGATAGAATTGTTCACCTTGCTGCCCAATATTACTTCTCAAGTAAGTTTGTCTTATAGTCCATAGGAAATTCTACTACTTGGACAGAAGTAGCCTTTTTTACTGGCTGTGAGGAAGAATAGAACTGAACAAGTTTAAATTGTGAGAACTCCTGGATACTATTCTATAAAGCACAAGACACCTCCAATTACTTCAGTGTTTCTTCTATAATCTTACAGAGTAGGGCAAGCTATATTTGACTTCCTACATCTGCTAATGCTGGGAAAGGAGTAACTGCTTAAGGAATATCCCTCAGATCAAAGCACTTAGCTTACATCTGAGCCACTTGCATTCGAAAGTTTCACGCAGAGCTCAAATCTACAGCGCAGGATATTTAAGGGATTTTTAAGAAGAAGAGCCATCAAAGACTAATTGACCAATTATCAAGATAAAGAGAGATGTTTGGAACAATTACATTGGTTCAATTAACTTTGTCATCAAAGCCATTCCATTCCTTGATACAAAGTCTGGAGGATTCAGTCAACACATATATCTCTCTGAAATAACCCTTTAGTCAGTAAAGCTTGCAACTCATTTTGGCACGATAGCCTTTTGTTTAATTTGCTATGAATGTCACGATATGCAGTTATTACCTTTGGTTAGAATTACACGGTTACTTATAATTGTACACAATGCTCAATTTTGTGCCACAAGTGAAGGTTGCTTTAAAGTTGGTGACACTGAATGATTGATTCTGTGCAACGCCTGGCATTGGACAAAGCCATATAACTCACTGTGTAAAGTGACAAGCCAGAAAGGGACCAAACTCGGCAAATAGTGGGAGGGGCTATGTTATTTAAAAGGCTGAGAACCTCAAATGTGTTCAGAGAGATTCTGAAAGCCTGAGGTGAGTGACAGTCTGCCTCCCAGTCTGGGGGGCTGTGTAGGTCACTCGCTGGCAACCAGCAGGCCCTTGTTATGTAGAGATTAGAATGAGGAGGTAGCTGGGGTAATGACATCCAAATAAGAATTTTGGAAGGGCAGATATAATTTCAGGATTGGGGTAAGAGTTTTGACAGGAAACTAAAATCATAGACCTTTGTTCTCAAACCTGGAATTATTTTAATAATTTAGAATAAGGACCATTTTTACATAAAACAGTAGATCTCAAAAAATATTTAATCATCAGTGTTTGGCCATATTAGTTAGCCTTCCAGCATTTATCTATTTCCATTTGAAAGGTATGTTTCAGTGTTTGCTATTTCTGAGTCTATCTCTAACCTACCAGTCCTGTCTCATCTCCTGAATGTGTTTCTTTCAGAATGGTGCCCGTGTGGTTGCTGTGCCTCGCTGGGCTTCTCCTCCCTCAGATTTATGGAGTTCCTGCAGGTAAGAATCTCCAGTTACTTTAGTGTTTCTTCTATAATCTTACAAAGTAGGGCAAGCTATATTTGACTTCCTACATCTGCAAATGCTGGGAAAGAAGTAACTGCTGAAGGAATATTGAGGGACTGGAGTGCAAGGTAAAGATATGAGACAGTGCAAAATGAGAATCAGAGATTTGAATGAATGGAAGATGAAGAATTACAACCAGAGTTTATAACAAAATTGAGACTCTCCAGATCGGAGCTTTGTTTTGATAGACAATAGCTTTTCACTTGGTTTGCCTTGTCATTTGGGATCATTGCCCTTCCATACAGAACATGAAATTGTGTCTGCTGCATATTGAAGAAAGTGTAATTCAGTGTGTTGAAACATGGATAGCCTAGCACCACATTATGATATAGTTTTACTTGCTGTTTTTCCTTAATAAATTATCAGTGTTGCTCTTTGAGTTGCTGACAGTAAAAATTAGGTTAAATTGAGCCATATCTTTGAGGCTAGAACACTCAAAAAAGTGAATGTACTTTCCTTTAGCTCTTCCAGTCAGCTGAAGTATCTACATTCAAATTTGTATTTCTAAACAGCCAGTGAATTGGTGATAAGGATAATAAGGCTAACTCACTAATATAACTTCTACCTCGATTGTATTTTTAGATTCTGGAGCTGCCGTGGCAGATATTGCTGCTTCGGATCCCATTGGTCTAGTGGAAAGAGACTACTTCTATGGTGCTGAGTAGGTATCGATCTCAATAACCCTACTCTCCTATTGGGCTGTCAGTAAATACTGACATTTCCAGTATTAATGTTAGTTCACAGTGGAACTGTACCGCACAAACTGAGAACACCAAAAAAATCCCAATCAGCAACAGAGGTTCAATGTAAACATTCAGATATAGAGGAATTTTGATCATCTTGGACACCTTGATGCTGTATGAACCTCTGTCTAGCCTGTTAACTAGAAGACAATGGTACTCATCTTCTAATGTCAACTGGGTCCATTTCATGTCAAGGCTGGGACTGGAAATTTGTTTATACAGTAACAGAGTGCTATTTCTACAGCTCACATTAATTATTAACTAGTTAACTAAGTATTTCCTGGCACCATGTCTATGAGCTGGCCAATCAGTGACAGGTTATGATCGTTCTTGAGCTATGGGCAGCTCTTTTCTGGGACATGGCATGAGAAAAACTAAAATCTTCACTTTATTCTTTCATTGGATAAAGCATCTGGCAGGTCCAACATTTATTACCCACACCCACAAGACAACAGTGGTGATTCACCAATTGATCCACAATACAATTTGAAACAAACTGATTGTGTTATGCAATTCTGAGAAGTAGATTTAATTCATTGTAGCTGAGAATCTCCTGCATTTCAATATTGTGGTTTATAAGAACTCTAACCATGGTGCAGCCTTAGATAGTTCACAATAGCCTCTCTCCGAGGTTTGGCTAGATTGATATCCATTGATATAAGTCCACTATGCATCAGTTCCATTTGCTGTGTAGCTCTGTGATATCTTAAGCTCAATACACAATGACATTTCAGTGTACATTCGGTAGTGAATTGAGTCTGACTCTTCCATTTCTGAAACTATTTCACTGAATGACATTAATTAGTTTTGGGCAAAAAATATGCATCACAGCTACTTTGCAGCAAAATTTTGGACCCTTGTTTTATTTTTTCAATGATTATAAACATTTGAGTCATTCGATAATTTTAACAGCTCTATAATTGCAGTTGTAAGTAAATAATGGATATTCCCAGTTTCATACTTTATTACCCCAGAAGTGAAAAACATGTGAAGATTAGGCATGAAGTTCTCTTTAACGTTTGTTAGGAAACTATATGGTCAGATTGTGAAGAAGTTAGCGCATGAGGTGTCAGAGGGCAAATAGCTATACAGGTGGTGTGTTGGCTACAAAATAGAAAGTAAGAAGTGTAAAGGTTAATAATTCAGGTTGGATGAATGTAGAAGTCAGTGTTTCATGGGATTAGAACTGGACCACCGTGATTTGTACTGATTAGCCTTTTCTGTGATTCATGACCGTCAGGGGGTCAAACAACAACAAATCTCTCCCTAATCAGAGAGCAGCTCCATGGCCCATAAGATTGTGGTGTTTTTATTTCATACAATTAATGCAATTTCTATATGGAATTTAATTTAGGCCATTTTGGATTAAAGACTGGGGAGGTAGGCACGCTCAGAGAATGAGTGAAAAGGAAAAAAATAAGTTGGCTAGAAGTTGGGTGGACTGAGGACAATGGAACATGAAGAATAAATGCATGAGTGGATCCTACTATCCTACTGGATTTTATCTTAAAGTGGAATCTACAGCAAAAGAAGCAGAATTATGAGGTGTTGTACACTTAATATGGGAGTCATTGATTAGTATTGAAAAATTTACTTAGTCTGTAAGGGGCAAACCAGAACATGAATAAGGCAGAAAGTGGTCATTGGTCAAGGAAGAATGAACTTCTGTTTGAAGGCTTAAGGACTGCAGTCATATGATTGGCTATTTCATACTTAAATTAAGTAATTGGCCCCGATGTTGAAATCCTCAGGCAGAAAACATCTTTGAGACCTTTTCCAGTTTTATTGTTACATGTCATTGGAATTTTGTTAGAGAATAATTGC
Organism: Stegostoma tigrinum; assembly: GCF_030684315.1. NCBI lineage: Eukaryota > Metazoa > Chordata > Chondrichthyes > Orectolobiformes > Stegostomatidae > Stegostoma > Stegostoma tigrinum. Next base: position 16,778,137 of record NC_081380.1, read on the forward strand.
AACTGAAGGAATTTAGTATGGTCTTAAAATAGATTAAATCAACACATAATTTTGGAATTGCATCAGTCTTATACTTGGATGGCATTAAACATCTTCCTGTCACATGGTTGTCAAGATTACAGTGGTGGTTGGACATTATAAAGAAGCAAATTGGCTTGCAATGGTTTATAATATGTTTGTGAAAAAGAGGGTCAACGTGTGTGAATCTATGTGGTTTCACTATACTTAAGTGTGGTTCTCTAACATGCACTACAGGCAGCATCTATTTAAAAGCTCACTGTTCTTTACAAACAGAAAGAGAACATCTATGTGTTGCCTCTTTTGTAATGTTAGTGAAATTATCCATCTCAACACCAGCACTAATTGCAGATATTCTCATATTATATTCTGTAGCACAGCTGTTTTTATTAGGTAAACATCTGGATAATCATTTCCACTCCCCCTCCCATTCTCTTGATGACATGTCCATCATGGGCCTCCTGCACTGCCACAATGATGCCACCCGAAGGTTGCAGGAACAGCAACTCATATTCCGCCTGGGAACCCTGCAGCCATATGGTATCAATGTGGACTTCACCAGTTTCAAAATCTCCCCTTCCCCCACTGCATCCCTAAACCAGCCCAGTTCATCCCCTCCCCCCACTGCTCCACACAACCAGCCCAGCTCTTCCCCCCCACCCACTGCATCCCAAAACCAGTCCAACCTGTCTCTGCCTCCCTAACCGGTTCTTCCTCTCACCCATCCCTTCCTCCCACCCCAAGCCGCACCCCCAGCTACCTACTAACCTCATCGCACCTCCTTGACCTGTCCGTCTTCCCTGGACTGACCTATCCCCTCCCTACCTCCCCACCCACACCTTCTCCACCTATCTTCTTTACTCTCCATCTTCGGTCCGCCTCCCCCTCTCTCCCTATTTATTCCAGTTCCCTCCCCCCATCCCCCTCTCTGATGAAGGGTCTAGGCCCGAAACGTCAGCTTTTGTGCTCCTGAGATGCTGCTTGGCCTGCTGTGTTCATCCAGCCTCACATTTTATTATCTTGGAATCTCCAGCATCTGCAGTTCCCATTATCTCTGATCTGGATAATCTTTTGTGTTGCATGTGGGATATAAAGACTAAGCATAGTATTGAGATCAGCGAAATACAGTTAATACTTGGATCTGGGTTACGACAAGGATATGAAAGAAAGCAGATGAAGGGATGGGGGATGGAAGAGGAGTGGAAGAGATAGGACTGGCAACTTGTGTTGAGAGGTAATGGAAGAAGGAAAGGGGAGAAAGAAAGGAAAGATAAAAGAGAAATGCAGAAAGGCATGGGATGGGAAAGTAAATAACATGATGAAGGGGACAAGCAGACAAGAGACAGAATGTGGACACTAGAGGAAGGCATGGAAACTACCTCAGATGCATTAGAGGTCTCAATTAGTAGCAGGGAAAAAAGACTGTCCAAAGGCCTTCCTGGTCCAGACTTTATTCTGGCAGAAGTGTAGTCACCACTTGCCACCCGCCCACCTGATTAAATGAACACTGAGTCCCCTTCACTGCCATTAAACTCTCTAAGGGATAGGCAAAAGATTCTGTCGAATGTTTCAAGTTGATGGCCTTTCAACAGAAATGAGAAGTTAGCAATATAATAAGTTCTGGGCTAGTGAAAGGAATGTGAAATGACAAAAGGCGAGGTTTGTAAAAGCTGGAAGGCATGAGAGATTAAAAGTGATGATGGCGTGAGGTCTAAGCAGTGTAAGGAACAAGAAAGATGCAGCGTATCTCGAAGGGGTGATGAATTCTTGCAGACTGAGCAAGTGTAAGACCAAAACCTGTAAAGAATAGGAAACAAGATGGGGCAGAGGTCACCGTCTAAAATTGTTGAACTCAGTATGAAGTCTGGAATTTTGTAAAGTATTTCATTTAAAGTGAAATGTTGATCTTCAAGCTGAAGTTGAACCTCATTGAAACAATGCAACAGGCCAAGAAGAGAGAAGAATTTCCATTTCAAATGACCAGAGGTTCAGGGCCAAGCTGGTACGCTGAACAGAGATATTCTTCAAATCGGTTACACAATCTGCTTTTGGCCTCCCCTGTATAGCACAGGTTGCATTGTAGACAAGAACACAGTATAGTGAATTGACAGGAACACATAAATCATTGCTTCCCCTGAATGGTCTGTTTACGGTCTAGGACAGTGAGAAGGGAATAGCTTAAACATGTGGTGGTACAGCTGTCGCAAGAAGGGTATAATGGGAAGGGGCCAGAGTGTTGGGTGTGAGTCAGCAGTTGATCAGGATGTAACCAAAGAAATGGTCACTTTGGAATTCAGAAAGTGGAAACAGAGGAAGATATATTGGGTTTCAGTATCACGCTACAGGTGGTGAAAATCATAAAAGAGGAATTTTCAGTTGAAAATAAAAAGAAACACTAGAATGGAAAACTGCAACATCAGAACAGATGCAGTAGAGATTGCAAACTTGGGAGAATTAAATGGAGTCTTTACAGAATGCAATGGGTGAAATTTAGCACCTGCGTCCCCTTACAGCAGGTCCAGAGGCGAGGGTGGCATTTAATGGGTGGGAGGATCGACACCCTGCTACCTTTCCTGTTTAACCCAATTAATAAGTCGGGCAGTAGATGGTGTGTGCATGGCTTTTTCACCCAGACACTAATGGGGGCCGTCATGTGGAAATTTGTTTCCTAGTTCAGGACAATGGTACTGATGCAGCCATTGCTGTAGTTAAAAAAAGAGTTGAGGGATGGTGCCTCAGAAAGACTGAAACAAAGCCCATTCCACATACCTCATAGTGCAACAGGTATAGCTAAGACCTAGGTGTGTGTCCATAGAAATGCCATTTAAATACAGGATGTGAGTGGAGTAAAGGAAAGAGTTGTTCAAGCCAAGAACAGGGTTAGTCAGCAGTGAATATAGATTGGTTGGGCCTTCATACAAGAAAGGACAGAGAACCCTCAGATCATCCTCATTGGGAAGTGGGAGGTAGAAAGATTAGAAATCTATGAAAAGGAGATCATCATGGCCAAGAAATCTAAAGCTGCTAAAACAAATAAGGGCAAAGAAAGTCACAGATGTAAGTGGAGACAAACTGAGCAAGAGCAGAGTTAACATAATTAGTATGTTTTGGTGGTAACATTTCTAATAATTTGTCTTAAAGATTCAATGCAATAACTATAAAGATTTGTGACCAACCTCCCATCTTTAATATATTGTCGATGGATAACTAACTGACACTGTGACTCTTAGCTGATAGGTCCACAGCCAAGCTATTTTCAGTGCAGACCTGTTTCAACCTTGTTATAAATTAAATTATTGTCAGGAAGCAATGAATAATAGATACTGTTTGCAAAGCGAAGAGTACAGGCAAAACTCCTGGATTCATTAAACACAGTGGGATGTCACAAGTTGGTGGGTTAGAATATTAGGTTTACGGAGTTAAATGGGCAAGTTAATGGACTTGAGATGGGATTTGTTGGAAGATTTGAAGTACAGAAAGGATGGCCTTCCGTAACGGTTAGGTCATAGAATCATTCATGGGGCAGAAGAATATTTGGCCCATCGAGCCTATGAAGGATACCAGATGTTGGACTGAGCTGAGGTACTGCAAATCACGAGTTCTTGTTCAGTGGTATTCCCTTTATTAGGTCATTTCATATACTTCCTTCTTTATTCCACCAGCTCCAAAATCCAAAACGTTCAGGGCATGGATGAAGTTGATGGTCTTCAAAAACGTAATTGTGAGTCAAAAAGTACTTGTTGGGAAATAGGGTACAATGTAGAACAGTAAGCTGAAAATTGTTATTTATTAAATTCCATTGAGATTGAAACAACTTAATATAATACCTATCTAAATGTGTTGGGTCCAGCTGATCTTCAAAGGGCAAAAGAACATTTACACAATGACTGATGAAAAGCTCAGAGAAGAGAGAGAGAAAATGTAAAAATAAGAAATGTGTCTATTTGATTGTCACAGGAATTGGAGATACAGACAATTTAATAATTGCTATAATAGACACGAGGGAGTTTAATATTCACACATGGACAATATAGAGAACATTAATCAGAATAACAGGAGATAAAAGATTTTCATAATCACTGTATAAGTGTTTAGTTTCCTGTTGCTCATTTTACTTTTGATTTCAGATCCTCTTTGTGGCAAAATACCAATAGTTTTACATGGAACCTGCAAGGTATTCCACAGAAAGATCGTTTTCACTTGTAAGAAGGGATATGAACTTCTGGGATCAAATGTTGTTTACTGTACTGCTAAAGGTTTCTGGAGCTCTACACCACTGTGTTTGCGTAAGTATACTAATGAACCAATTGGTGTTTAACATTTTCATTGATAGACTGTCCGGATAATTCTATCTTGTAACAGTAACAGAAGAAATCATGAAGAGTTTCATACTCAACAGATGATTTCTCCCATTAAGTCTGTGCTAGTCTGACAGTGAACACAGAAATTCCTAGGTTGTGAAAGGATGCAGTGAAGTAAATTGCATTTGGAAACTAACATGTTGGAGTGGATTTCCATTTCACATATATTTAAAAATGTTGATTAGTGATGGAGATGGAAGAGGAGGGTGGAGGTATAGGGTGTTGTTTACACAGCTATTTTGTGTGTTTCTGTTTTGTCTAGATCTTCCTTCAAATCTCCCCTTCCCCTACTGCATCCCTCAACCAGCCCAGTTCGTCCCCTCCCCCCACTGCACCACACAACCAGCCCAGCTCTTCCCCCCCACCCACTGCATCCCAAAACCAGTCCAACCGGTCTCTGCCTCCCTAACCGGTTCTTCCTCTCACCCATCCCTTCCTCCCACCCCAAGCCGCACCCCCCGCTACCTACTAACCTCATCCCACCTCCTTGACCTGTCCGTCTTCCCTGGACTGACCTATCCCCTCCCTACCTCCCCACCTACACTCTCTCCACCTATCTTCTTTACTCTCCATCTTCGGTCCGCCTCCCCCTCTCTCCCTATTTATTCCAGTTCCCTCCCCCCATCCCCCTCTCTGATGAAGGGTCTAGGCCCGAAACGTCAGCTTTTGTGCTCCTGAGATGCTGCTTGGCCTGCTGTGTTCATCCAGCCTCACATTTTATTATCTTGGAATCTCCAGCATCTGCAGTCCCCATTATCTCTCTTCCTTCATATCTGTTAATTTTCCTGCCTTTCAATCAGCCACCTAACTCCCAGTTGATGTAATTATTGGACAATGCTACAGCACCTTTTGAGAATTCCATATCCTAAGGTCCGCATAAACCATTTCTTTACCCAATTTGTTTTTAATTCATTTTCTGATTTATTTAAATATGCACCACTGTAACAAGTTGAAACCAGCTATGTTATTAGCTTATTACAAACTGTTGTAATTTCTGTGCCTTTGTCCCCTAACTTTCCCAATCTTCCTTCATAATTCATCCATCACATCATTCACCTGCTAACTACTATGGCCACGTTACAAGTACAAATTGGTGAGTGCCAAAGAAGTAGAACAGCATTCCTTTGCCTCACAAAAAAAAACTTTCATATACATTGTTACTAGGTCGACATTGCTTAAATTATTCCTATTCCTTCACAGCTGATGGAATGTGCATTGGCCATTCTCATTTTCCCTTGTGTTACGTCCAAATACTTAAAGCATCTCTTTGCTTGCCTTTTCGATGGAAAACTTTGCTAAAACCATTAAAAGGCATGTTTACGTAAATAAAAAACTAAGCATGTCAGATGCTGGAAATCTGAAATAAAAACAGTAAGTGCGGGAGAAACCCAGCATGTCTGGCCTAACAAAAATATTAGAAAGCGCTCTTCACTATTCATATGTCACAAATGTGTCACATTCATAATGGAGAGAGCAAATACAAGCTTGGTTAAGCACCCACCCATCTGCTGTAGGTTCAAATGAATTGCACATTTCAGGTGTCTGCAAACCAAGTCAAACTTCTTCAGAAGTTTGCCATATAGTGCCTTTGAAAATCTACACAAAATAGAAGTGAATATATATAATTACAGTTCCAGCAGACATATAGGCAAGTGAGAGTGTTTGGGAATTTACAGGTTATTATATGACAGGTGCAGTCACCAGGGTCTACTGCAGAAGAATAACAGAGAATGGATTGCCCAAATCCAGAGGCAAGTTTACTGATCAATACCACAGCTGGCTGTCAATACTGACTGTAGGAAGCCAGTTACATGTCTTTTACTTCCCTAACCACCTCAGTTAAAAAAAAGGAGCAATTCCTTTAGCTTCAGAACTCTGCAGCAGCAGACCACAGTAGACTGACTTGCCCTTTTGCCAGTACTTACAGCTCTCTCCAGCTATGCAAATTCCTGATTGCCGAAAACCTGGAACTGAATCTTTGGACTTTCCACCATGACATTAGAACCAGCCCACAGCAATGTGCAGGGCTACATTCCGAATCCAGATTTGCCCTCAATACTATCCTGAAGCAGGAATGCATTGCGGAAGGTAGTTTTTCAGATGAGATATGAAGATTTGTTTACCCATTCACATGACAGTCAAAATACCTATATCACTATTTGAAAAAGAAGAGGGGATCACTCCTAAGAGATAATGGGAACTGCAGATGCTGGAGATTCCAAGATAGTAAAATGTGAGGCTGGATGAACACAGCAGGCCAAGCAGCATCTCAGGACCCTCTGATGAAGGGTCTAGGCCCGAAACGTCAGCTTTTGTGCTCCTGAGATGCTGCTTGGCCTGCTGTGTTCATCCAGCCTCACATTTTACTATCAGGGGATCACTCCTGTTGCTCTGACTGAAATTTATTCCCCAACCAATACCTGAGAAACAGTGTCAATCGTCATCTCTCTATTATAAGATAACAAAATGTGAGGCTGGACGAACACAGCAGGCCAAGCAGCATCCCAGGAGCACAAAAGCTGACGTTTCGGGCCTAGACCCTTCATCAGAGAGCTCCTGGGATGCTGCTTGGCCTGCTGTGTTCGTCCAGCCTCACATTTTGTTATCTTGGATTCTCCAGCATCTGCAGTTCCCATCATCCCCGTTATCTCTCTATTGCTGCTTGTGACACCTTGCTGTGCACAAATTGTTCACTCCTTTTGCCTAAAATGTTACACTACCTACACTTATTGGCCAGGTAGGGTTTCAGGTATTTAAGGTGCTATCCAAATACAAATTACTTCTCCTGTAAAACCCTGCTACACCTCTCCACCAACACACACACACACACACACACACACACACACACACACACACACACACACACACACACACACACACACACACACACACACACACACACAATCATCACATTTTCATTCGCTGAATTCATGACATCATTGGAAGATTCTTTGGAATGACCACTCTTAGGTTGACATATGTGAAGATAGCAATCATCTGAGTAAATACATACTTGATAGCAAAATGAAGTCTGCCGAAAATGGCAAGAAAAATATTACTGTAACTCCATGTGACATGTCATGAGTAACAAAGACAATGTCCCACCACTTGAAGTGAAGGTGATTTGTATGGAAACACCCACTGGATATGCAGTACACTCAGAATTCACTGCATATTGGTATGGGGAGAGTATGATATATTTTAACTTGCATTTATTTTAAGGATTTTAGAAAGATCTAGCAGCTACCAGAATTTTGATTTTTTTTCTCAGCTGACCAGGTCCTAGGACATCCTTACTCAATTTCATGGTGCATTCAGATTGCAAACAGACCCATTCCCCAAATGTAACATCAATAAAGTATCTTTTTGATGCATCATGTTCGCTGCACACCAACTAACTTTCTTTCAATGACATTGTATCATCTTAAGGAATTTCACACTTCATTTTGACTCCTTGCTGGTATCTGCTCAATTTCCCAGCAACTTTTGTCTGTTTTTCCTATCAAGAATCTGAATATTGCACTCAAATTTTATGAAAGAGTATACCTTGCTTTACTGATAAGCATCAGTAGTTGTAACTAACCTCTGTGTATTTCTTTAATAGCAAGGCCAAAATTCTATCCAGGACCAAAAGGAGAACCAGGTGATCCTGGAAGTATTGGGCCAAAAGGTGAAATAGGTGATGCTGGACATCCTGGGCCTATGGGACGTCCAGGACGCCCTGGAAAGAAAGGACAGCCAGGTCCCAGAGGTGCTGCTGGGACTCCAGGGGCAAGAGGACGACCAGGTTACCCTGGTCAGGCAGGAATACCAGGTGAAAATGGCAGGAATGGAATCAATGGGGTAAGAGGAACTGAAGGTGACGCTGGAACACCTGGACCACCAGGGCCTCAAGGAAACCGAGGAGAACCAGGAATGAAAGGACAAGTAGGTGACCCAGGACCGCAAGGTCCTCCAGGAAACTTCTTTTCATGGAGGACATCTGCCTTTGCAGTCAAACTGGGCACTGGCAGTACAAATTCTGGGCAACCAATTGAATTCCGAGAAATCCTGTATAATGAATATGGTGATTATAACCCTATCACAAGCACTTTTGTTTGCCGTTTTAATGGTGTATATGCCTTTTATGCTCACTTAGAAGTGAATAGAAGAGGTGCACTTGTTTCTATTGTGGTCAATGGTCGGACTGTTTATCAAAATTACCAGACATATTCTTCATATTCTGAAATGTCAACTGTGGCTACAATTGTAAATTTGAAAGTAGGTGATAAAGTTTGGATACAACCTGAAGATTCAGAAAGTGGTATTTGCCATAACACTTATTTCATGGGATACCTGATTTATGAATGTAAATAGAAAGTATTATTTACAGACATAAATTCATATTTCTTGTGTATCTAATTCCAGTACTGATCTTTACTACATCATCTGTTTACCATTCCACAGCTCCATATCTGTTATATTTTCACAGAAAACCCGTCAAGTAATCTCCTCAAAAATCAAAATGTGTTAATTTAGTTTTATGCATCTAAACATCTGGTGGAAAAACACAGCAGACTTAATACTTAATTTGTTCTTGTCTGCCTGTAAAGAAAGCTGATTTTCATGATTTCCCTGTTTCAGGACTGAGAGGATAAATTCCAGTCTTTTTATCCTCCTCTTGGTTCCCATGTTTAAAAGATCAAACCTCAGACCCTGGGTTCAGACCAGCAAATTGATTTGCAGAGCTCGAATAAGTGTAGTTAGTGTATTTGGATGGATCAGTCACTAAAATGACTGCTTAACAAAACAAGATAAACTTGGCTATTTTCAAATCATCATCACTGAATTAGTATACACAGGAGATCCTCATTTAAAAGGGTAAAATTGGATAACTATGACTTATTGAGCCCTTGAGCAGTTTATACAACTCTCTGTGATTGTCAGAATTTAGATGTTTCCCATCGTGAAATGTGATAATGAGGATTATCAGCAGCAGATCACTAATATTGTATTAATAACAATAATGATTGTTCATTGCACCTGCTTTAATCGGACACTCCACAGCCTCAATAATATGCTGTCACTAACAGAATATTGTGAACAGGTATGAATCTGAGGGGCTTTTTACACAACAACTGTTTAACATTAGAAAGAAAAAGGCTCTTATTTGAGTCTATTCACTCCCACGGGATAATCGATCTTTCCATTTTAATATCATCATGCTTTCTATATTGACCTGTGTTTGTACCGAACAAACAGCTCTGGTTGAAATTGCTTTAAGCTAAGTGACATTTCTCAGCTGCAAAATCTCTGATTCCTGAGCACCTTAAGCCATAACTGTTTATTAATAGATACACAAGGTCTTCTGTTACATCCTATCGACTAATACATCAAAGTGTCAATGGCATTTGCAATCCAGATAAATGGCTGAAAGTATCTGTGGGGCTTACTCTTCATTGCCTGGACCCCAATATCTACAGTTCACTGCTCAGTGTTACTGGTAATAAATTGCAGAAGAGCTAGAATGTGAAGGGATATTTCTCCTCTTTTTATCTTTTTCATATTCTGGATTTGTCTGCCTTAGAGTCCCTCATTTTACCTGTCATAGTTTTGACTGTGACTCATGTTTAATATGGGTATAAAGTAACTGATCATTAATTGTTGAATTACAAAATGTAACAGTAATTATTTCTGTCAATACTATGAATGACCTACGGTGACACAGTAGCTGGATTAGCAGTGTAACAAAGTCCAGTAGATTAATTGGACTGAAATCGAATTTCCTTCAATTTTCTTTCCGAATGTTTTCCTCTCTAGTATAATGATTCGATTGAGATTTTCAAAGATACACAATAAAGAATATCCTGCTTTCACATGCATGGTGGCTTCAACTGTAACTTATATGTTTGTGTTGTTGCAAGTTTAATATCTTGTCTGGCATTCAATATAGCAGTGCAAGCTAATTCCTTTGGGAGTCTTACATTTAATGGTGAGTCCATATTGTCAAAAGCTATTATCGTAGCATAACCACAAGGTGCAACAATCCCATCCCTTGTTTTGGGAACTCGATATCCATACATCTTGACTATACAATCTTTTCAAAGAAGGTTACAAGAAACATTTGATGAGATAGGGCCTGATATAGACTACTGAGTGGCTTCATTTCTGACAAGTGAGCACACAGAGAAGATCAGGTTTTCTTAACACAGTGATCTTGAACTAATAACACAAATAATCAACACACTAGACTTCCTCCTAAATATTATAGACTTTTCACACTGACTATGATCCAAGTGACAATCAGGCACAAAATAATTGCCTTCTTGGATTCAGAGCTTTACAAGTATGAGGGTTTATACAATAGTGATATTTTCGGGCTGTATCTTTAAGGGGAAATGAAGAGAGTCATGTGACTTTTTTTGTAACCTGTCCAACAACAGGCCGAGGTGATATGGCATTTAATAAGAAAAGTACAATCCCAACGGTTTGGTTAGGAAGAAAGTGGAAGGTGTTCGCACTTGGAGACAATGGTAGCAACATTTGTAGCTTGAACACTACTCTCCCAAGCCTGAGAAAGGTGCTAAAATGTTACATTATAAACAGTTGTACCTTAAACTGTCCATTTGATTCTGGAGTAGAATACAGTTGGAGTCAAGAAATAACCAATCAGCTTTTCTAAATGCATGTAAGGCCCATGTGAATCACATTGGACTAGGTTTGAGAGGAGATGGGTGGAAAGGAGACCATTGTTTGCTTGGGTTACACACTTTATTATAATGTCCCTGAACACTACGTGCAATATTAGTCTGCCTTGATATTGGAGAGGGAGTGTCATATATCTCTGTGATATGCCATACAGGAATATAGGTCAGAGCTTGTGGTTGGGTCAAAATAAAACAAATTTATGCACATTTGAAACCAGGCTCCTGCTGGAGGAGACATATCTGGGAAAATCCCTCACTGTGAAAGACAGCACGAGGGTAAAACGTGACAAGCGTAAAAAAGAAGGGAATAGAAATAATCGCTCAGGAACTCAGAATGATGTTGGAATGAGTCTCAGAGAATGGAATGAAAACTTAAGGGACAACATAATGTATATCAGTGAAATTGTTTGGTAGGTTGTGTTATTTGCCCATTTGAATTGCCCATCAGCCATGATTTAAATGACGGAGTGGACTTGATGGGCCGAATGGCCTTACTTCCACTCCTATGTCTTATGGTCTTATGGTCTTTCAGCAAAAGGGGAAGTTCTCCTATGTGAATTGCCAACAAATATAGTCTTTAGCCAATAGTATTTTTAGTTTGGTTCAAAAGGTAGAACTCTTAAAACACAAAATCTTGTCATATATAAAATTCAGATTTCATTTTTAAATTTACTCTTTTGGATGAGCATTGCATCAACACCTTAATGTGAAAGGAACACTACTGCATTTTCCTCCAAATAAATTAAATAAGATAAGGGCTATAATATGACAGGAGCTGTGTATAAAGGAAGCAGTTGGCAGGAGAAAAAAAACTTTCTTGTGGATGAACAGGCATTGAAGCTTATGTGCTTCCCTGTGGCAATGAGAAGGGTTGAAAATAAAGTTAATGAGTGAATGCAGAAGGCATTTATTATATGTGCAAAAGAACACAAATTGTGAGAGGAAGTTTGAGATTCAGACACTTTTGGTCAGATGGTTTCTATCTAGTGCTTCAACTTGTCCATGGGGTTGGAATCACTGGGATCTGTCAAGCACACCCTAGCAAGGGCAGCAGGCCCTGATGAGATGGGGTAATGTTGGTGAGGGTCAGGTTTTGTCACAACAGTGGCTTCCCTGCTACAGCATGCCCAACCTGGAAACCCAGCTCCACCACAACCCCCACCCTCCTAATCCCCATCATCACCCAGAGAACCTGTCAGGTTTTAATGTGTTGTCTCTTGATGAGGTGGAGGGCCCATGGAAAAGTGCTAGTGGCAAGGAAGGTGCCTCAAAATCGTCTTTTTCGGCAATTTGGAGTTGTGCGTCATATCTGTTTTCCCAGGTAATAGTTCATTCAGCCAGAAAGAGAACTGTTACATTCCATGAAGAGCCATAAGGCCAATATGTTTTAACAGCTAGAGATTTATGAAGGAGATGTTTACTGACAGGGTGTAACAATAGATTACACCGTTTCCCACTCAAAATGATTAATGATGTCATTGTTGCGACATGATTGGGCACTTAAAGTGACAGTTCACAAAACTTACACAAATGCACAACATCTCTTCCCCTTTACACCAGAGATTCCTGCAATGAAAATGTTCACAATATTTCCAATCATTTCTCCAACAGAGTGTAGGTAAGACATTCTGAAGGATGTTGATTCCTTGTAACGGTCAGTGCATTTCAGGCATCAGTTTATTTTTCTAACTCACTTTAACCTATGGTATTTAGATGTACTAGGACTGTTATCTGTCATTGTCTTTTCCTGAAATGAATGAATGTTTGGAGGTTCACACCATTTTGTGGTATTGACTACTAAGGCACTGTCTCTCTCAGATGCTCCACTTATTACTCTGTCCTAGGGTATATCCAGGTCCTTTTTCTCTATTTATTCACAGGATGTAGGCATCAATGGGTATGCCGTTATTCGTGACCCATCCATCATTGCCCATAGGGATGTTGAGAGTCAACCATGTTGCTGTGGGTCTGGAGTCACATGTAGGCCAAATCAGGTGAACACGACAGATTTTGTTCCTGAAACACATTAGTGAGCCAGATAGAATTTTCTAGCAATTGACATCCAGAGGTTCTTAATTTCAAACTTTTTTTTATTGAATTCAAATTCCACCATCTGCCATGGATGGTTAAAACCTGGAGCCTCAGAACTATGAGCCGAGTTTCTAGGTTAATAGTCTGGCAGTAATATCCCTCCCTGGGTGTAGTTGTTCGTGGATCTTTAATTAATGTGGTCTCTGAAACATTCATTCTGTTCACCAAAAATTGATGTGCATGTTTTCTCCATGCGACAGTATCTATCATCTGTACAGTATAAGGAACCAGTCCAATCTGGGCTAGAGTGATGATTGGTAAATTTCTTGCAGGTGGTGTAATTCATCACCAATACTTCTGGAACTTGTTGGACAATGTGGCATTTTGTCTTTGCCTCTTGTTGGAAAAGCTGAATCTGTTGTTTCCTGTCAACAATGTCTTTTGTCATGGATGGTTTCAATGAACCAAATACAGTGAGCAACCGATGATTTACCATAAGGGGTCAGGAGGCTTCTTTAGAAGTGGGGAGGGGGAAGGGAGCTGGGAAATAAATAGACAGAGGAGGGGTGGGCTGGGGAAGGTAGATAGGATGGTGATATGTGAATGCAGGTAGGCAGTGGTGTGGATTGGCCAGTGAGGTGGGAGGGGGGAATGGGTAGGAGAGAAGATGTGTCAGGTTAAGGAGGTGGGGATGAGAGGGGGGCTTGGACATGGGACGAGGCCAGGGATGGAGACATTTTAAAGCTGGCGAATTCTAAGTTTAGGCCATCGGGCTGTAGGATCCCGAGGCGCAATAGAGGCATAGTTCCTCCAGTTTGTGTGTGCTGCTATTGTGGCACTAGAGGAGGCAAGGGATGGACATGTCACCCAGCGCGTGGTGGGGAGGTGGGGGGGGGGGGGTGTTAAAGTGGTTGGTGATCGGAAAATGTTGTCTTTTGTCACAGATGCAGATGCTCTACCAAATGGTTTACGAGTGTCCGCTTGGTCTCACCAATGTAAAGGAGGCCATATCAGGTGCAGCTGATACAATAGACCAAGTTGGCAGATGTACAGGTGAACCCCTGTCTCATATGAACAGTTTGCTTTAGGTTTTGAATGGGGGTGATGGGGCAGTGTAGGGGCAGGTGTAGCACTTCATGTTTATTTCCCAGCTCCCTTCGCCCTTCCCATTTCTGAAGAAGGGTCCCGGCATGAAATGGCAACGTTTCTGCTCCTCTGATGCTGCCTGGCCTGTTGTGTTCCTCCAGCTCCACACTGTGTTATTTCAGACTCTAGCATCAGCAGTTCTTGCCATCTTTGAGCCAAGTAGGCTGCATTCTGATACGTTAACAAGAACTAGCTCAGTCTTTAGGATAGTGATCCCTGTTCTTGAGTTACCCTTAAGGAATGTTTCATTGTCTGAATAAATTTTTCTGCCAAACTATTTATTGTGAGGAGTTAATTGGATATGTTGAATTCCATTCTGCTTTGGACAGTTCATAAATTCTTGTGATTTAAGCTATCAACTATTGCCACCCAAAAGTTGTTCTGATAACCAAACCTCACTAACATCTCCTATATGTATCAATAGTTTTCTGTGACGATGTTATCTGCATGGTGGCAACTTTAGACCATTTAGTATGGGTGCAAACCATTAAGATAAGTATTTGCCCTTCAAAAAATCCAGCATAGTCAAGATAGATTCTAGATACTGGCAATGTTACAGTTGATTTAAGACACATTTCCTTTGCTGTGGTGGAATAATGATCTTTATTCCTTATAGTAGCCATCCTGCTTGTGCGGATAGTTCTAGCTTTGGTCTGGCAATGTGGCTTTGGTTCTGGGGTGGTTCCTGTGATTTTGCCACAAAATACCGCGACCATCACTTTGACAGTAGTGGACAATTGCTAGTGTATTCCTTAACTTATCTTGCATTATCAGAATGTTCCCTACTTGTTCAAAGTAGAAAGCATTTACATAAGGACTGTTTGTAGTCAACCTATTTAGTAAAGGTGATCTTGGGAGCCCATCAGCATTCTCATTTAAGTTGAATTGCTGATACTTAATTGTCAAAGCATGAGCCGATGGCAACAACAACATGCTGACCTCTCCATACCCTTGATAGAAAAGGTATACCTGTATGATGTCCATACATTGCGTGGGTGTGTGGTCAGTGATCTGTGGTGCAGCTAGTGCAGACAAGATGAGTCACATAGCCTCCTTCTGCACTGAAACAGTTCTGTCTGTTGTTGGGTAAATTCCTGGCCATGAAAGTATTTTTGGAATCGTCTAATGCCAAAAATAATTCCGAGAGCTTCTTTCTCTGTCTATGCATAGTTTATTGCTGCTTCTTAAAATGATTTTCTTTCAAAAGCGTTGGGTTTCTCTTCACCACTGAGTAAATTGTGACAAATGGCTCCTCCCACTTCATCCAGTGAGGCACGACACGCATTTTGCAATGGTAACTTTGGAATAAAATTGATCAGGACTTCTGACTTTATTAAAGTCTTTTTGGCTTGTGTAAAAGTTATTTTACTCTGATCTTTCATTTCCAAATCTCGTTTAGGCAGAATAAATCATACAACATGAGAATGGTTGCAAGGTTTGAGACAAAACTGCCATAGTAATTTAGCAATACTAAAAAATTATTATTGTTACAGTTTTAAGTGCTGGTGCTTCAAATGTGGCTTGTACTTTTGAAGGCCTTTGTACAGTCACTTAGAATCAAGACATGACTAAATATTCAATGGAAGAGTTGAAGAATTCACACTTACCCTTCCTCACTGTAAGGCAGTAATCTTTTATTCTCTGCAGAATACCATCTAATTATGGAGACTATCTTTGTAATTTCTCTCCATGATGAAAATATCTGGGTAATACTGGATTGCTTGCAGGAGCAGGTACAGATGCGGATGTGATTCCAAATGGAAGTCTCTTACCTTCAAATGATTCGTTATGTATTACAATAATCAAGTATTTCTGTGACTAAGTAACTCATTCATCTGGAAACAGGTTTGACTAGGGCCAATCTTTTTGAAAAGCCGTCGTCCAGCTTGTCCAATAAATAGGCCATTGATTAAAGGCAAAGAATTCTGTTCAACAAACAGTACTGGATTATTAGAGACATGTTAAAATCTCCGGAGATGCATATCGATCCAGCTTTCTTCATCACGGGTACAATTGGGATGGCCCAATCACACATTTGTCAGTTTAAGGACTCTCATCCTGACCAACACCTCTAATTCTGCTTCAGCCTTTGGTCTGACTGATTAAGGCACTGATTCAGTCTTGTAACATTTTGCTTTATTCTTGCCCTTGATTTTCAATTTGACAGAGATTCCATCCATGCTTCCCAGATCCACATTGAAAACAATTGCGTGTTTCTTTAGAAGGTGGGATCAATCAGTTTGACAGGTGATTTTCTTCAGCCCAGTTGAGTCTGATTTTCTTCATCTGAATTCTTCCCAATAAAGCTGAAAAATGTGCTTTGCTAATGTGTAAGGACGAATCTTCAGACTGGCTGTATTACTGAACATTTCCATTGTTACAACCCCTTAGAAGAACTTCCTTGCTTGTGTACATTCTCAGTATACTTTTTGAGGGGTGCAGTGTAATATGAGTCAATACACATTTCTGGGTACCAATGGAACTGCTATTCTAGTGTCCACCACCATTCTAACAGGCTTGCCATTTATTAAGGGATGACCCAGTATTAGTTGGTGACACCAGAAATGGCCAGCATGCTTAACATCTCCTGCAGACTGAGAGTCTGGGCTTTTCCCATGCCATTTTTGTATTACGTATATTTTCTTCCTATTGTGTGATTTCCAGGCTTTAGCTTCATGTTGTTCATATTTCTTCTTCAACCTCACCGGTCTGACATGCCGTTTTTGTTTGCTCTGTGTTTCTGCATACAGAAAGAGGCTTGAGAGCAGTATAGCTATCAGCAGAAACCTATTAGGTTGACTGACATGATTTTGAGTTACATACTGTGCATAATTCTATGTAGTTAAAGTGCCAGTCAATAAAAGGGCATAAACCTAACTTATTGCTCACAAAACAAAGTTGAAGGGTGTGAGAATTTAAAATCTATTACTTGTAAGACAAGATAAACAAGACAATTGGCATTGAAAACAGTATTTATGTTTGGTGTGATGCCAGGTACATAAAATATCAACTTTCAGCTGTTGTAGCAGTGTACTAATTGCATTCATCCAGCCCATTCTTGCAAAATTCATAATGTAACATCAAATGTTAGCTGTGATTTTATGAACAATCTTGATGTGCCAAAAATTACACTAACAGTTGGATGGTACCATTCTCATGTAGGGTTGCTCGAAGCTACATACAGTCATACCTGGGCAGCTGTTGTCTGCAAAAGAAAAGAACATCTCCTGGCATTATGCCTTTTGTAATTAAATCAAAGCTGGAAGGACGATAGGTCTCTGTTGCAGTCTCCATGTCAATGACTTGAACAAATCAGCATCCCTTAAACTCCACTCCCAGTAAAACATCAAACTTCTTGCAGCTGTTCAGATGAGTGCAAAAGGAAAAATTTCAACAGCACACCCCCCTTTTACAGTCAAACAAAATCAATAATTGCATTTCAAATGGAATGAAATAAGCTGTTATAAAAATAACACTTAAAGCACTTGGGAATGGTATAGACGTGGCACAAAGGAAATAGAGCTTTCAGAGCGTCAATGCAATTGAAACTATAGGGTAAAAGGAAAGCAAAAAGAAACTGCAGATGCTGTCAATCAGAAACAAAAACAAAAATTGCAGAAAAGCTCTGCAGGTCCCACAGCATCTGTGGAGAGAAATCAGAGTTAACGTTCCAGATTGAGCGACCCTTCCTCAGAACTGATGGTAGCTAGGGAAGTGTCAGCTTATACGCAGAAGATAGGATGTGGTGGGGGGTGGTGGTGTAAGGAGTAAGCAATAAGTGGGGATAGAGACCAAAAAGAGACAGACAAAGGTATGGATAATGATCTGGCTAGTAGGGTGAATAGCTATTAATGGGGACTGTTAGTGGCTAACGATGGATTGTGTGTAACAGCCAACTATGTTAACAAGTCAATACAGTGTGGAGCTGGAGGAACACAGCAGGTCAGGCAGCATCAGAGGAGCAGGAAAGTCAATGTTTCAGGTTTACACTCATCATCAGGACTGGGAAAGGGGAGGGGAGCTGGGAAATAAATAGAGAGAGGGAGATGGGGCTGGGGGATGGAAAGTGAGATGGTGATAGGTGGATGCAGGTAGGAGGTGGTGGGGTTTGGTTAGTAGGAAGGATGGGGCAGATAGGTGTGAGAGAAGATGGACAGGTTGTATCATGTCGAGGAGGCATGGATGAGAGGGAGGATTGGACATGGGATGAGGCAGGGGATGGGAAGATTTTGAAACTGGTGAATTCTATGTTGAGGCCATTGGGCTGTAGGCTCCCAAGGTGGAAAATGAGATGCTGCTCCCCCAGTTTGCGTGTGGCGTCATTGTGACACTGGAGGAGGCCCAGGATGGAAATGTTGCCTAGGGAATGGGAGGGGGAGTTAAAATGGTTGGCAACCAGAAGTTGTTGTTGATTATAATGTATAGAGTGCAGATGCTCTGTGAATTGGTGACTGAGTTTGCACTTGGTCTCACCGATGTAGAGCAGGCCACATCAGGAGCAACGGATACAGTAGACCAGGTTGGAGGGTGTACAGGTGAACCCCTGTCAAATATGGAAAGATTGTTTGGGGCCTTGGATGAAGGTGAGAAGGGATGTGTGGAGGAGGTATAGCACCATGATTGCAGGGAAAGATACTGGGGGTGTTGGGATTAGTGGGGAGTGTGGAGCAAACAAGGGAGTCATGGATAGGAGTGGGGAGGGAAATATCTCTTTTGTAGTGGTGTCAGATTGCAGGTGACGAAAGTGGCGGAGGATAATGCACTAAGTGCAAAGGTTAGTGGGGTGCTATGTGAGGACTGGGGGCACTCTGTCCTTACTTTTGTTGGGACGAGGAGATTTCAGGGCAGAAGTGTGAGAAATGCAAGAGATGTTGTTGATGGGGGAAGTTATGTTCCTTGAAGTAGGAATGGGGTGGAACGCTGCATCTTGGGACCAGACGTGGCGGAGGCAGAAGAATTCGAGAAGGGGATGGCATTCTTGCAGGAGGATGGATGATAGGATTTGTAGTCTAGGTAGCTGTGGGAGTTGGCGGGTTTGAAATAGATGGCAGTGCTGAGACATGGAGATGGAGCTGGAGATGGGGACTGAGAAGTCCAGGAAGGGGTGGGAGGCATCAGAGATGGCCCAGGTGATTATGAGATTGGGGTGAAAGGTGTTAATAAAGTTGATGAACTGTTCAAGTGCCTTGTGCTCCCACGGGGAGCTCCACCTCCACCACATCTGCTCACAAGGTATGATGTGTGGGGGCTGGGACAAGGACATGGAGAGCTCAATATTGGGTCCGGACAGCTGCAGGGCCTCCAAGTGGAAAGCAAGGTGCCGTTCTTCCAACTTGCACTGAGCTTTGTTGGAACACTACAGCAAGCCTGAGACAGAGATATTGGCCAGGGAACAGGGTGGTATGCTAAAGTGGCAGGTAACAGGTAGCTCAGGGTCTTTCCTGCAGACAGAACGCATGTGTTCTGTACAGCAGTTCCCCAGTCCATGCTTCATTTCCCCAAAGTAGAGGAGACCATGTGGTGAGCAGTGAATGCAGTAGACTAGTTTATGGGATCTGCAATGCTGTTTGGGCCCTTGGATTCTGGAGAGGGAGGAGGTAAATGGGCTGGTGTTGCACCTTGTGTGGTTACAGGGGAAGGGGCTGTGGGATGATGGGGAGGTGTTGGGAATGAATGAAAAGTGGACCAGGGTGTCCCAGAAGGAACTTCCCTGTGGAAGGCTGACAATGGGGGGGAGGGGAATGTGTGTCTGGTGGTAGACTCTCACTGGAGGCGATGGAAATGGCAACTAATGATCCTCTGGATGTGAACGCTGGTGGGATGGTAGGTGAGCACAAGGGGTTCTCTCTCTTTGGGCTCTATCACACCTATATTTTACTCCTTAACCCTTTCTCCAATCCTATCATCTGCATATAGACTGACACTTTCCTAGCTACCATCAGTTCTGAGGGTGGGACACTCAACCTGAGTTATTAACTCTGATTTCCCTCCAGAGATGCTGACAGACCCATTGAACTATTCCAGCAATTTCTGTTTTTAAAACTGTAGCGCAGTCCACTTCTATAAGTCAGCAATAAAGCTAGAATCAATTGTTCTCATCACAATTTTCAAGGCTTAAGTTAGAGGAAGGGTGGAAAGACAGAGGAATGTTTAAAATTAAAGCAATTACAGTGTTTGCTTTCTTATTTGTGGACAAACGGTGAAAACAAAAAGCTGGACATTGGGAGAATTGTGCCCTCTGCTGTCGACATTTATACAACAAAGCCAGAAGAAAGGAGTAATTTTCAAACTGCCTTAAAAATGAAGGGGATCTCAGCAACTGGAACAACTGGAGGAGCTCCATGCTTCTGTCAGTACCTGGCATGGTTTCATTACAATACTCATTAACAGATTAAAAGCATGGCAGACAGTACCATTTGTGAAGAAAGGATAGGTTTCGAGAGTGATAGGTAAGGCTGTGAGCAGGACTTTACTGTTTGTAATGTCATAGAGCAGACTGAGAATTTCAGGAACATTTGTTACAAAAGTCATTGATTTCAGGAAGGAATTAGTTAAAATTCCTCAGTAGTCACGCTAACGCGTCACAAGGCAGTGTAACACCCTAGAGTAGTGTATTAACATCTTCAAACCTTACACTGTGACTTCAGTTGCTATGTTAAAACCAGCATGAGAACCACTGTCTTCTTCAATATCAGTAAAAAAAGTCTGACAAATCTGCATACTCTCCCTAATCATTTTCCCTTTGACTTTTCATTTTATCACAAGAAGGGAAATAGTTATGGCATCATATGGTAGCATCACCAGTTCATGGAACTCAGTTTTGCTGACCGAAAAATATAGTTTTATGGCAGAGAAAGAAGCCCTTCAACATTTTTGTCCACTTCAATCATCAAACACCTATCTACTCTGATCCCATTTCCCACCATTTTGCCTGTTACTTTGTACAATGGTTTTTCATACATTCATCTAAACAATTCTTAAACATTGTGAGGTTTCTCATCTCTCCCATCCTATTAGGCAGAATGTTCCATATATCCCATACCCTCTTTGTGAAAAATCTTGCCTCAAATTTCCTCTAAACGTCTATCACTTAAGTTAAATCTATGCTCCCAGGTTATGATCTCTCCGCTAAGGGGAAAGGTTTCTTCCTATCTACTCTATTTATGGTCCTCATAAATTTATAGACTTCAATTAGATCCCCGGTCAAACTTCTCTGCTCCAAGGGAGACAACGACAGCTTAACTAATCTCTCTTCACAGCTGAAGCATTCCAGCCTGGGCAATATCCCAGTGAATCTCCTCTACACGCTCACCAGTGCAATTATATCCTTCCAATAGTGCAATGATGAGAATGGCATACTGTACTCCAGATGTGGCCTAACTAATATTCTATACAGCTTCTTCATAAGCTCTTTGCTCTTGTATTCAAAGTCTTGACTCATAACTGCAAGTATCCCAAATGCCTTCTTCATCACCCTGCCTGCATTTAACTTGTTACCTTCACAGATCACTGCATATGCACACTGGAGAACCTCTGATACCCTGTACTTCCCAGAATCCTACCATTCATCCCTGGCCTGTTAGTCCTCTCAAAATGCAACACATCATACTGACCAGGATTAAACTCCAATCTGCCACTGTACTGCTTATCTGACTAGTCCATCTATATCATTCTGTAATCTAAGGCATTCCTCCTTATTACTTACCACACACTGGAGGGAGGGCTTTATTGCTGTTCACTGTGAACCTCCAATGTTGATGTCGAGATTACTAATGCATACCAAATTCTTCAGTACAACACTTTATACAGGTTTCAAGCCACAAAAAAAATTACCCTCTGACTGTCATTCCAGTTTTGAAGCATTAATTCTGCTTTATCCTCATTGATGCTGCCAGAACTGCTCAATTCCTTCAACAATTTCTATCCTGTGTTTTATATTTCAAGGAATTGCAAGTAGCACAAATAGAAGATGGATTTATAATTAACGAAAACCACCATCTAAAATTTCACTTGCAAACCACACACGATCCTGTCCTCGAACCACTATGCTGTTCGTTCATATCAGTGGGTCCAAGTCCTGTCATTTGCTCTTGTCTTGTGGGGCCCTATAAGACATGGGCCACATTATTACAAAAAGCTGCCTCATCTTCACTTTCTCAAGGGAAATGAAAGATAGGCAACAAATGATGACCTCATGATTTACCCCTACACACCACGAGCATGTGCAAAAATAAGAAATACAACTCTTGTCAAAGACAATACATTCTACAAGTGATATGAGTTAGCAGTTCAACAAGCGCTGACTCATTTAGCCAAGACACTGACTTTAAACTTCACCTGTTTGATTTTCTGCTTCAGCTGCTATGCTTGTTCCTTTCCAAGGAAGTAGAAAACAGCCTAACATGAACATAAAGATCATTAATCAGAATATCAAAATCCTTCATTGTATTATTTTTAAGAACTCATACAACAGTACTCAAGAACTCATAAAACATGTTCAATATACCTTTCCAGTGATATCTCCTCATTAAAAATGATGATATGTTTAATTACAACACTGGGTGGCAATTAGTATTCCTCAGCAATGTTGCATCTCATTTATGAGCAGAATCTCCATATCAAACATAAAATAGTGGTGACATAACTGTTGATGATTTAATGAGAATACAGAGCAAAGCACTTTAAAACCTTATTCGACATTGACCAACACGTCTGAGTGTCATTTTACAGACAGCTACTCCTCAAATTTCTCTGACAAAATCTAGATGAGGAAGAGGAGAGGGGTTATTCCTAGTTCCACATACAAGACCATATTGATGGAAGAAGAAACCTAATTAAAGAGAAAAATATGGGTTAGAACAAATGACTAGTGGCACAGAGATTGAAGAGTGGCCATGTAAATACAATCAGACTCTTTTGCCTTTAATTACAGGGCAGTTCTAATACTGTAACTCAAATTCAATTTATATTATCTGACATAATTACTGGACTAAACAAACTCTCTTGTTCATGTGTTGCTGAGTGGTTGGTTGGTCATTTTTATTTCACTATGTAAGTGCAGAGTGTGAGCTGGTTATCTTGCTCTCAATCACAGGGACCTATTTTGGATAACATTGAATATTGGCATCGGACTGTATCTGTAGATGCTGGTAACTAAGAATACGTGTTTAATCTTGTTTGAATAATTTCACTGAAAGCAGGGAGCAGGGCCTTTGTTGTTCCTTGATAAGTCTGTGACAGATTTGTACTTTGGAATAGACTTGGTGCTGCTGTATGTGGCAGTAACTTGCACGACATTTTCAATGGATTGAAATGTATTCTACATTTCTTTCTGAAGTAGTCGATTTGCAAAGAGGAAGCTGTTAATCTTTAGCTCTGATACATTAATTCTTTATGTTTATTCTTTATATTCTGAACATGATACTGAAGTCATTATTGTTCAAGCCATGCACATCATAGCTCTTTGATGTCGTACCTCAGTAGACTAGAAGGGTGGCACCATGGCTCATACTGCTGCTTCATTGTGCCAGGGGCCTGGGTTTGATTCCAGTCTTGGGTGACTGTAGATTTTGTACATTCTCCCTGTGCCTGCATGGCTTTCCTCCAAGTGGTCTGATTTCCTTCCACAGTCCAAAGATGTGCAGGTTACGTGGACCGGCCATGCCAAATTGCCCATAGTGTTCAGGGATATGCAGGCTAGGTGGGTTAGACATGGGAAATGCAGGTTTGGAGGGGTAGAGTGGGTCAGGGTGGGATGTTTTTTGGAGATTTGATGTTGTCTTGATGGGCCAAATGGCCTGTTTGCACACTTTAGGGATTTTATGATTCTATGAATGTCTAGCTCTTCCATATATCTGGAATCAAAATGCAATTACTGAAAACAATGGAACTTCTATGGCAAAAGTTTGGAAAACAAGGAAATATTCAGTCAAAAGGCATCATCCATAAGCAGTGTGTGGCTAACATTTCCCAGGTTTGCCTCACTAATATTTCCCTTCGCTGTCCTTAAATTGTTAGATTGGAAGTCCAGCATTGAGTACTGAATGAGCAGAAATTTTCAACCAGGTTAAAAAGAAGATAGTGATTATTTTCCATTGCTGACACGGACTCCATTCACCAGGGCATTATCTCTCTCAACGGATAATGCTTGAGACTGAACCAATGACATGGTAATCATAGTGATAAACTTTTGTCTACATATCTGTATCTTGACTAAAACTGCTTGTTTGTAACTGCACAATGCACCACAACTTTTTAAAACTCTTTCTCAGGTTGTCGGCATCCCTGGCTAATTCAGCATTTGTTGCTGATATCTAAATGCTTTTGACAATGCATTGGCGAGCTGCCTTCTTGATCTATTGCAGCTTTTATGGAGTTTATATACCCACAGCCTTGTTATAAAGGGAGTCTGATCCAATAATAGTGAAGGAACAGCAATGTAGTTCTAATTCGGGATGCTGTGTGGTTTGCAAATGTTTGCAGTAAGGGCAGAAGTAAACATTGGCCCCTTAAGCCTACTACACTATTGAATAAGATCACAGCTAGATTAGATTCCCTACAGTGTGGAAACAGGGCCTTTGGCCCAACAAGTCCACACTGCACCTTGAAGCATCCCACCCAGACCCATTCCCCTATAACCCACACACCCATGAACACTACGGGCCATTTAGCATGGCCAATCCACCTAACCTGCACATCTTTGGACTGTGGGAGGAAACCGGAGCACCCGGAGGAAACCCACACAGACATGGGAAGAATGTGCAAATTCCACACAGAGTCGCCCAAGGCGGGAATAGAACCCGGGTCCCTGGCGCTGTGAGGCTGCAGTACTAACCACTGAGCCACTGTGCTGCCCCAAAGCTGATGTGTTTTGAACTCCACATTCCCATCCACACTCCCAGTCTAACAAGAATCGATCTACCTCTTCTTAAAAATATTCAATCACCCACATCCAACCAGCCCCACACCTCAACTGAAACTGGTCTGCTCCAGAGTGTCGAGAGGAGATGGCTAGATTCTTTTCTGTTGGAAATTGTCATTATATGCCACAAACGTGACCCGCCACACCTGATGCCTAATCATGGTCCAGGTCTTGGTGAAAATGGATTTGGTCTGCTTCAGAAATAGTACAATCATTAGTGAACACCCTCTCTGACATTATGGAGGGAAGGTAATTGATGAAGCAACTGAAGACCATTGAACCTACTACTCTGAGGGACTACCACAGCATTGCCCTGGGACTGAGATGATTGACTTCCAACAACGACAAGCAACGTTGTGCCGGGTATGGCTTCAGTCAGTGGAGGGGTTCACCCTGATTCTCATTTACTTTAGATTTGGGAGGGTCTTGATGCCACGCTTGGTTAAGGGCAATCCCTTTCTTTTCACCTCTCTTTCCCAAGCTAAGACCAAGGTTACATGGCGCTCAGGAACAAAGTTACCTTGGCAGAACAGAAACGGAGAGTCAATGAGCAAGTAATTGTTGTATAGGTGCCACTTGAAAGAACTGTCAATGAGACCTTTCTGTTGATTATTGAGAGTAGGCTGATTGTACAGCAATTTAGTAGGTTGGGAGTTTTCTACTTTTGTTGGACAGGACTTACCAAGGCAGTTTCCATGTTTCTGGATCATTGCCAGTGCTGTCAGTGTATGGAAGCAGCTGAGGTCCAGCTAGTTTTGGAGCACAAGTTTTTTGCTGAAATTGGATGAAGACTGGCCATCGTGCTACTGATTCTCAGTAGCGATGCCAAAACAGAACCACCTGCAAGGCGCGCCTAGCTGACTCCATCCTTGCCTCAGTTCATCTGTTGCTAAAGCCTTTGCTGAAGCCTTTGTCACCTCTGACTATTGTGACACACTCCTTGGTGACCTACCGCTGCCAACCCTCTGCAAACTTGGACTTATCTCAAGCTTTACTACTTGTGTCCTAAATTGCATCAATTTTCACTCACTGTTACCCTGTGTTCACAGACCTATATTGGTTCCAAGTTGATAGATAATCAATAATTCTATTGTTTCATGAAAAAACCTGGTTGTGAGATGGAAAAACCAGGAAAACTCGTGCTTGACATGTACTGGTCCGACTTGTTTTGTGTACTTCAGAACAGGCCTCCAGTATGATCCGCACCCACATTCAAGTATAACTGTAATTGTTTTACCATTCATCTCCCTCTGGGTGATTTTTTTAACATTCTAAACCTAATAAAGGCAAGGTGTAAAATTGGCCACATGGGAAACCGGACAGTGCCTTTAAAATAATGTGACCAATAAGGTGGTGGAACTAGAAAATGACACTGTACTGCCTCAGTCATCACTAAACAGTTAAGAGTCAGTCTACATTGCTGTGGGTCTGGGATCATAGTAGGCCAGACTAGGTAAGGATGGCAGTTTCCTTCCCTAAAGGACATTAGTGAACGAGATGGGTTTTTCTAGCAATCAACAATGGATTCACGGCCATTATTAGACTCCTAACTCCAGACTTTATTTCATTGAATTCAAATTCCACAATCTGCTTTGGTGAGATTTGTACCAGAGGCCTCAGAACATTACTTGGGTCTTTGAATGATCAATCAAGTGATAATACCACGAGGCCATCACCTTTCCTATAAGTCTGTTTTCAATCTTTGGGAGTTGCGAGATGGCAGGAGAAATGGAGACTTTATGACATATTTAAACATGGACGTGACTAATGCCTTGGAAATTAGACTTTATGAAGAAGCATTGGAAAGGGCAAACAAGCGCTGAGTGACTTGATTTAGTGAGTCACCTTGTCCTTATTGAAGCCTAAAGCTGGCATTCATGCTATCCTTCCTCCTAAAGTTGGCTTCTGGATCTCCTCTTCCACTTATTTTTCCTTTCTGCACAGGTGTCTTGATATAGTGGAGATATCCAAGTCAGACTTCTTTGGTATGAAGACTCTGCTTAGTGAGTCAGCAGACATTTTTGGTAATGTCTGACCATAAGACATATAGAATTACAGAGCCTTACAGTGTGGAAACAGACCATTAGGCCCGTAAAGCCCACACTGACCCTCTGAAGAGCATTCCACCCAATCCCTATAACCCCACATTTCCCATGACTAATCCACCCAACTTCCATACTCGTAAATACTATGGACAATTTAGCATAGCCATTCCACCTAATCTGCATGTCTTTCGACTATGGGTGGAAACCAGAGCACCTGGTGGAAACCCATGCAGAGACAGAGTGGATATACAAACTCCACAAAGACAGTCACACAAGGCTGGAATTGAACCTGGGTCCCTGGTGTTGTGTGACAGCAGTGCTAACCACTGAGCTATTGTGCTTCCACCTGTCCTATTCTGTATGTTTACCATTCACGACTTTGTGGCATCAACACTAAGGTATTCCTATTGATAAATGTGCATCTAGGTGCATTGTAACACTTTGAGCAGAGCCAAATAAAGAAGCAGTGAAAATCATAGAACATAGAACATAGAACATAGAACAGTACAGCACAGAACAGGCCCTTCAGCCCACAATGTTGTGCCGACCATTGATCCTCATGGATGCACCCTCAAATTTCTGTGACCATATGCATGTCCAGCAGTCTCTTAAATGACCCCAATGACCTTGCTTCCACAACTGCTGCTGGCAACGCATTCCATGCTCTCACAACTCTCTGCGTAAAGAACCTGCCTCTGACATCCCCTCTATACTTTCCACCAACCAGCTTAAAACTATGACCCCTCGTGCTAGCCATTTCTGCCCTGGGAAATAGTCTCTGGCTATCGACTCTATCTATGCCTCTCATTATCTTGTATACCTCAATTAGGTCCCCTCTCCTCCTCCTTTTCTCCAATGAAAAGAGACCGAGCTCAGTCAACCTCTCTTCATAAGATAAGCCCTCCAGTCCAGGCAGCATCCTGGTAAACCTCCTCTGAACCCTCTCCAAAGCATCCACATCTTTCCTATAATAGGGCGCCCAGAACTGGACGCAGTATTCCAAGTGCGGTCTAACCAAAGTTTTATAGAGCTGCAACAAGATCTCACGACTCTTAAACTCAATCCCCCTGTTAATGAAAGCCAAAACACCATATGCTTTCTTAACAACCCTGTCCACTTGGGTGGCCATTTTAAGGGATCTATGTATCTGCACACCAAGATCCCTCTGTTCCTCCACGCTGCCAAGAATCCTATCCTTAATCCTGTACTCAGCTTTCAAATTCGACCTTCCAAAATGCATCACCTCGCATTTATCCAGGTTGAACTCCATCTGCCACCTCTCAGCCCATCTCTGCATCCTGTCAATGTCCCGCTGCAGCCTACAACAGCCCTCTACACTGTCAACGACACCTCCGACCTTTGTGTCGTCTGCAAACTTGCTGACCCATCCTTCAATTCCCTCGTCCAAGTCATTAATAAAAATTACAAACAGTAGAGGCCCAAAGACAGAGCCCTGTGGAACCCCACTCACCACTGACTTCCAGGCAGAATATTTTCCTTCTACTACCACTCGCTGTCTTCTGTTGGCCAGCCAATTCTGTATCCAAGCAGCTAAGTTCCCCTGTATCCCATTCCTCCTGACCTTCTGAATGAGCCTTCCATGGGGAACCTTATCAAATGCCTTACTGAAGTCCATATACACCACATCCACAGCTTGACCCTCATCAACCTTACTAGTCACATCCTCAAAAAACTCGATAAGGTTTGTAAGGCATGACCTACCCCTCACAAAGCCGTGTTGACTGTATTTGATCAAGCCATGCTCTTCCAGATGGTCATAAATCTTATCCCTCAGAATCCTTTCTAACACCTTGCAGACGACAGACGTGAGACTTACCGGTCTATAATTGCCGGGGATTTCCCTATTTCCTTTCTTGAAGAGAGGAATTACATTTGCCTCTCTCCAGTCCTCAGGTACGACTCCAGTGGAGAGCGAGGATGCAAAGATCTTCGCAAGTGGCGAAGCAATTGCATTTCTCGCTTCCCAAAGCAGCCGAGGACAAATCTGATCCGGGCCTGGCGACTTGTCAATCTTAATGTTTGACAAAATTTTCAGTACATCAGCTTCCTCTATCTCTATCCATTCCAGCATGCACACCTGCTCTTCAAAGGTTTCATTCACTACACAGGTCGTTTCTTTCGTAAAGACAGAAGCAAAAAACTCATTTAGGGCTTCCCCTACCTCCTCAGGCTCCACACACAAGTTCCCTATGCTATCCCTGATCGGCCCTACTCTTTCTTTGACCATTCTCTTATTCCTCACGTAAGTGTAAAATGCCTTTGTGTTTTCCCGGATTCCTTCTGCCAAGCCTTTCTCGTGCCCCCTCCTGGCTCTCCTCAGACCATTTTTGAGCTCCTTCCTTGCCTGCATGTAATCCTCTCTAGCTGAACTTGACCCTAGCTTCCTCCACCTTATGTAAGCTACCTTCTTCCTTTTCACTAGAAGCTCCACCGCTCTCGTCATCCAAGGTTCCTTTATCTTACCCCGTCTTGCCTGTCTCAGAGGGACATATTTACTCATCACTCCCAACAACTGTTCCTGAAACCATCTCCACATGTCTATAGTTCCCTTACCATGGAACAACTGCTCCCAGTCCATGCTTCCTAACTCGTGTCTAATCGCATCATAGTTTCCTCTTCCCCAATTAAATATCCTCCCATTCTGCCTAATCCTCTCCTTCTCCATAGCTATGTAGAATGAGAGAGTGTTATGGTCACTATCACCAAAATGCTCTCCCACCACAAGATCTGATACCTGCCCCGGCTCGTTTCCGAGCACCAAGTCTAGAATGGCCTCTCCCCTCGTCGGCCTGTCAACGTACTGCGTTAGGAAACCCTCCTGAACACACCTTACAAAAACAGCTCCATTCAAATCTTCTGCTCGAAGGAGGTTCCAATCAATATTAGGAAAGTTAAAGTCACCCATTACAACAACCCTACTGCGTCCACACTTTTCCAAAATCTGTCGACCTATGCTTTCTTCAATCTCCCTGCTGCTATTGGGGGCCCTGTAGTAAACCCCTAACGAGGTGACTACTCCCTTGCTGTTCCTAATTTCCACCCATACTGACTCAGTAGGCAGATCTTCCTCGACAATGGAAGCTTCTGTAGCTGTGATACCCTCTCTGATTAGTAGTGCTACACCCCCTCCTCTTTTTCCCCCCTCCCTATTCTTTTTAAATGTTCTAAACCCTGGAATATCCAGCAACCATTCCAGCCCATGAGAAACCCATGTCTCTGTTATGGCCACAACATCATAGCACCAGGTACTGATCCATGCTCTAAGTTCATCACTTTTATTCCTGATACTCCTTGCATTAAAGCAAACACACTTTAACCGATCCCTTGGTTCCTTCCCAGGAAAATCCTTCCCACTAGCTGGTCTACCTCTTGCTACTGCCTCACCTGCATCAACGCTCACCTCTGGTATACAGCTCAGGTTCCCACCCCCTTGCCATACTAGTTTAAACCCTCTCGAACTACTCGAGCAAACCTTCCACCCAGGACATTGCTCCCCTTCCAGTTCAGATGCAACCCGTCCTTCTTGTACAGGTCCCACCTTCCCCAGAAGGCATCCCAATTATCAACATATCTGAAACCCTCCCTCCTACACCAGCTGCGTAGCCACGTGTTCAGCTGCGCCCGCTCCCTGTTCCTCACCTCGCTATCTCGTGGCACCGGTAGTAAACCAGAGAACACTACTCTGTTCGTCCTGCTCTGCAGCTTCCATCCTAACTCCCTGAAATCACTTTTTATATCCTCAAACCTATTTCTGGCTATATCATTTGTGCCAATATGTAACACGATTTCTGGCTGTTCACCCTCCCCTTTCAGAACTTTATACACCCGATCGGAGACGTCCCGGACCCTGGCACCAGGGAGGCAACATACCTTCCGGGAATCCCGATCTTGCCCACAAAATCTCCTGTCGATTCCCCTAACTATCGAGTCCCCTACCACGAGTACTTTTCTATTCTGCCCCCTTCCCTTCTTTGCCACAGTGTCAGGCTCAGTGCCAGAGAACTGACTGCTATGGCTTTCCTCTGGTAGGTCAACCCCCCCAGCAGTATCCAAAACGGTATACTTATTGCTGAGGGGAATGCTCACAGGGGATCTCTGCACTGTCTGTCTGTCCCCTTTCCTCCCCCTAACTGTAACCCATCTATCCTTGTCCTGAGCCTTAGGAGTGACCAACTCCCGGACACGGAAAGGATTGACAGATTGATAGCTCTTTCTCGATTCTGTGGGTGGTGGTGCATGGCCGTTCTTAGTTGGTGGAGCGATTTGTCTGGTTAATTCCGATAACGAACGAGACTCCCACATGCTAAATAGTTACGCGACCCCCGAGCGGTCCGCGTCCAACTTCTTAGAGGGACAAGTGGCGTACAGCCACACGAGATTGAGCAATAACAGGTCTGTGATGCCCTTAGATGTCCGGGGCTGCACGCGCGCTACACTGAATGGATCAGCGTGTGTCTACCCTACGCCGCCAGGTGTGGGTAACCCGTTGAACCCCATTCGTGATGGGGATTGGGAATTGCAACTATTTCCCATGAACGAGGAATTCCCAGTAAGTGTGGGTCATAAGCTCGCGTTGATTAAGTCCCTGCCCTTCGTACACACCGCCCGTCGCTACTACCGATTGGATGGTTTAGTGAGGTCCTCGGATCGGCCCCGCCGGAGTCGGACACGGCCCTGGCGGAGCGCCGAGAAGACGATCAAACTTGACTATCTAGAGGAAGTAAAAGTCGCAACAATCATAAAGCACAAAACCTCTGCAACAGGACACTGTGTAGCCTCCTCAATTATAGTATTGTGTCCGCAACTGATAACGTGGTTTTAGTTATTTGGGGGAGGATGTGGGAGGACATGGCAGCAAACGGCGAGAAGGAGGAAGAGGAGGAGGAGGCAATGATGCTTCTGCGATTACATTTCACTCAGATGAGATAGGTCTGTGATGGGCATGAAGGAAATGGGAACTTTTTTTTGCAGCTTCTGGTACGTCTCACTCTGCCCCCAGAATCCAAACTCATTTTAAATAGCCTGGTAAAACCAATATTTTCACATGAGACAAATACTTACTCTGTCCAGGGAGCTGGATTTGGAGAGGTGCTAGTTTGAATGGGTAGAATACGTACAGCAATATACTGCCATCGTGAGGTAGTATAGTGTAAGAAATTAATCACTGAAAGAAATTATAGGGAAATAAAATGGTTTCAATTTATTTCATCATAGTTGTAGATTTATTTCAGAAAGGAAAGCTTAATGCAAGAGCCAGTAGCTAATGAGCATGCAGGAGTTTCAATGTCCAGTTTATAATAATACCCAGGGTAGCACTGAAAGTAACATTGTGTGGGACAGTACAATTTGTGCCTGGATATAACTGGGTGAACGTCTTTGTAATTAATATTGATGCAAGAAGCTGTATGTTCCATTAATCATTTATTGCCATTTCTCTTCTCTGCCAAAAATTAAAGATTTGCTTTTCTGTGCTGTTGCTTTCTGGTTACACTTTCCTAGCTGATAACTTGTTAAAGTAGCCGAAGTATTCTCCAATTGAAGTCTAATTAGCCTAAGAAATTAAATAGGTCCTCAAGCTTGACAATGGTGTGTTTTTTAATGCACAAATTCATGAAGAAAATTTTTTCTTTAATTTGACTCTTCTTTCCTTGTTCCTTTGCTATCCAAAAGTGGTAATAATTCCTTTCCTTCAGGTGCTGCCTCTCTGTTTCAAATTTTCCACAATCCGCTAGACAGGTTTTGAAGATTTTCAAAAATGTAACATCAGGTTCAACATGGGCTCTGACAAGAGGCATTTTAACCTCATAATTACTTCTCTCAACTTCTTCACTGTCTCCATTTTGTGACACTGACTACACTGATATCTAGTACTTTTGTGAACAGAATGCCCTCTAGTTAAAGATTGGGAAGACCAAAGCCATTCCACTGGGTTCCCATCAAGTACACTGTTCCTTAGATAAAGACTCTATCTTTTTTCCTGGCAATGAGTGAACATGAAGCAAACTTTAATATCCTATTGAACATTGAGATTGTTTTACATTTCCCTACATGCTCCTTCACCAGGATCACCTAACTCCATCTTCAGAATTCACAGCACAGAGTCAATGTCCTTTTGTTGAATATTGTTAGGGATAGACATATACTTGGTATCTCATGGAAGCAAGAGAAATACAGAGTGGGCAGGAAAGTGTTTAACACTGAAAATCCACATTGTATTGAAAAATGTAGCATGTTTGATAGGTCACTTTTTAAAATTCACTCATGGGATGTGAACTTCATTGGCCAGGATAAAATTTATTGGCCTCTGCAAATTTCCTAAAGAGCAGTTGAGAGTTAGTCACATTACTGAGGCCATCAAATCACATGTAGGCAAGACTTGGTAAGGGTGACAGATTTCCTTCTCTGAAGGACATTAGTGAGCCAGATTTTGTTTTCCTGACAATAATAGTTTCATGGTCATTATTATACTCTTAAACCCAGATTTTTAATGAATTAAAATTCAACATCTACCCTGGCAGGATGTGAGCCTGTGTCCCCAGAACATTAGATGTAACAAGGTATAGACCTGGATGAACACAGTAGGCCAAGCAGCATCAGAGGAACAGGAAGGCTGACATTTCAGGCCTAGACCACTTTTTCAGAAATGGAAGAAGGGTCTAGGCCTGAAACATCAGCCTCCCTGATCCTGTGATGCTGCTTGGCCTGCTGTGTTTATCCAGCTCTACACCTTGCTATCTCAGATTCTCCAACATCTGCAGTTCCTACTATCCCCAGAACATTATCTGGGTCTGCGGATTAATAGTCTAGTCCACTAATAATATCACCAGGCTATTGCCTCCCTTTGTGGTCTACTACTGCTTCTATGTCTTACTTTCAATACTCAGACGTTGCCTGTCTCTGGTCCACTTCCCCTCTCATGTTGCTGAAAGTCCTATCCAATTTTTAATGCAGTTTTTGGCCAATAGGAAGTCTCAGTCTCTTGGCAATCATTCTGTCTGGTCTGCCTCCTCCTTCAAACAATGACTGCCTTATCAAACTTCTCCAAAATGAAGGCATTGTGTTTGCTGCAAGGGTACGGCAATACGTATTGACATTATTCAATTCTTCTGGTCAAGACTACTGAACTGGTAATGGCAGCATTTCCTATTTACTACAATGGTTCTACGGTCAAACTTTTCAACATTTTTGGGAAACCTGCCACCTGGTATAAGTGCCACTGACTCTTGTGTCGCTGACTCCTTTCCGTGGAGAAAGCGATAAAAGTATTTCTCTGGCAAACAAGGCCTCCGTCACTGGTTTGATACATAGATCCACAGAAGACTGACTTGTTTTGGCTGGAGTCCCTGACGGTGCCTTCTAAGCACAAACTGTAGTCACCTCTATTGCCACAGGCTGAACTGGCCTGTTGTATTGCATGCCTGGATGGCATGCTTGATCAAACTTTGGAAATCTGTGACAGCTTCCTTTGAGAATGGTGCACGACAAAGGCAGGTGTTTTTGACTAATCCAGGTAGAAATGATTAGTCTTATGCATGTCACTTCTGGATAAAGGGCTTGTCACAACAAACACCTTTGGTGAGACTGTACGTGACTACACAGAAATGCTCCTTCCTTCACTGAAGCCCAGCGACCTCAGAATGTCCAAAGGAATCCCTCTGCAGATCACTCTGTTTGGTAAAAGTTGAAGTAGGATCATGAAGCAAAATCTTTATGAGGGTAAGAGTTTTGGTAAAAATGCCATTAATGAATTTAGACAGATCAAACTTTAGCACTGTGTGCAATTTGCAAAGGAGAGTGCAAATGAAAATATTCAAGACATGATAGAACCATTTTTGGTATGAAACTTATGGAGAATTTCATCTTAAGCTTCCTATAGGCATCTGAGCCCATGAGACTTCCCACTCCCCAATTCTGCCATGCAATTTATTTACTTTTTCCAGAGAAGTGGCAAAATTATATTCATTAACCACCACCAAATACTTAAATTTGGAGATGCTGAAAACTACTCTTAAAATCATACCGTCCCTGTTGGATGTAACTCTCACGAGCATGTTAGGTAGGGAGTTTCAAGACTTTGACTCAATGGTAATTAAATCAGTGATAAGTGTCCAAATCCGGATGATTTGTAACTTGAAGAAAAAAGGAGAGATGACTATATTTATATCATATTGCTGCTCTTGAATTCTTTCGTGGTAGACACTGCAGGGCTCAAAGATGCTGTCAAAGTGTCTCAGGTGTGTTACTGCAAGAACTCTATAGATAGTGAATATTGCATTTTATGGGGCTCAGTTAGCTGGACAGCTAGTTTGTGATGCAGAGTGTTACCAAAAGCAGATCCAGTTCCTGCACAAGCTCAATTTACCGAGAAGGATTTGCCTTCTCAATGTCATTCCTCACTTGAGGTGTGGTGATCCCCAGGTTAAATCACCACAGATCATTTCTGTCCAGTGGGACTATGGCAACTATTTTTATTACATCTGCAGTATTTTAGTAGTGGAGGTGGGACAGTGTGAATAATTAATCTAGGGTGAGAGACACAAATGAAGTGAACTGCTGTCCCCTACCATGTTTCACTTAGTTCAAGTGGCAGCTTGCCAGTTCATTATATTTCAAGGTTTGGGATAGAATGGAGTATTTTTTCTGCCTTACTCGTGCTGAAAATAAAGCCTTGCATAAGATACATAGCCAAATCATGGCTATTCGGATTAACAAGCCAGACACAAAACAATCAATAAACAAGATTAATAGAAAGATTTCTTTTATGAAACCGAGATACAAATTAACCAACCTCCTTTGATATTCAAGAAAAATCAAGTGCAATTATGCCCCCAGTTTTTCAAAACTAACTTTAAAATTTCCAAAAAGGAAACAGACAAACAGAATGGTAAATCCAGACAAAATGGTGAGATAGTTTGGAAAACAAAGGAAACCTGCAAGGAAAGACAGGCCTATTTCAAGCCCACCAACTACCACAGCTACCTAGAATACACATGCTCCCACCCACCTTCCTGCAAAAATGCCATCCCTATTCCCAATTTCTTCGCCTCTGCCGCATCTGTTCCCAGGATGAGGCATTCCACTCCCATACGTCTCAGATGTCCTCGTTTTTCAAGGACTGCAACATCCACCCCACCCCCGCAGTGGTCGAGAACACCTTTGGCTGTGTCTCCCACACTTCCCGCAACCCATCCCTCGAGAACACCTTTGGCTGTGTCTCCCACACTTCTCGCAACCCATCCCTGTAATAACCACAAAAAGAGAATCCCCTTCGTCCTCACATACCACCCCACCAACCTCTGAATCTAACCCATCATCCTCCGACACTTCAGCCAATGCAATCCGACCCCACCACCAAAGACATTTTTCCGTCCGCACCCATGTCTGTTTTCTGGAGGGACCACTCTCTCTGTGACTCCCTTGCCCACTCCACACTCCCCTCCAACCCCACCACACCCAGCACCTTCCTCTGCAACCGCAGGAAGTGCTACACCTGCCCCCAAAACTCCTCCCTCACCCCATCCCAGGCCCCAAGAAGACTTTCCACATCAAGCACACGGTCACCTGCACATCCGCCAATGTGGTATACTGTATCTGCTATACCCAGTGTGGCTTCCTCTACATTGGGGAAACCAAGCAGAGGCTTGGGGACCGCTTTGCAGAACACCTATGCTCGGTTTGCAATAAACAACTGCACATCCCAGTCGCGAACGATTTCAACTCCCCCTCCCATTCCTCAGATGACATGTCCATCCTGGGCCTCCTGCAGTGCCACAACGATACCATCCGAAGGTTGCAGGAACCGCAATTCATATTCCACTTAGGAACCCTGCAGCCCAATGGTATCAATGTGGATTTCACTAGCTTCTAAATCTCTCCCTCCCCCCACTGCATCCCAAAACCAGCCCAGCTCATCCCCACCTCCCTAACCTGTTCTCCCTCTCCACTATCCCCTCCTCCCACCTCATGTGTCTAAGAAGGAAGACATCTAATGACTCCTAGTTTTCTTTGGCAGTCAGCAAGATAACATATTGCAGTAGGTCTTCCAGGTTTCTGTTGGAGAAGCAGAGAGCTAACCTGCCTTCATGGGCATGTCCACTATGTCCTCTCGGATAACAGTGCAGAACAACAGTTTGAAGAGCAATGGCTGCAGCGTTGCTTGCACTAGCTGAAGTGGTGTGGAGCTGGGTTTTAAACATGGCGCCAATGGTATGAATGCTGGATTCCATGACAAATGCACCATGGCAACTGACTTTATAATTAACAAGATAAAGAGCAGATAATTGCATGAGAAAAGTTGCTGTGAGCATATGTTGTCTGCAGCCCCATAATTCTCATTCAACAAAACAGGTGAACTTCAAATTAGGAGATTCAACTACAGGTGTTGATACATAATGGACAGGAACTCCTTCTGTATGAGATCGTTCCTCAAGGTTAGGAAGATTAGTAGTGGTAACCAAAATCCCCTGTAGTCCTTGCATGGATGCATCACCTCCCCACAATGTAGGATTTGAACTCTAAAGCACTTCTCCTGATTGTTATATGATAGGTATTTTAAGGAGCAGTAGCTTCAGGGGTATGTAGCCTGCTTGATTTCTTAACACAGACATTCAAAGAACATGTGCAGATCAGGTTTTGTGAATTTTTATTAAATGAATCAGAATGACAGATTGGCATCACAATTTGCTTTCTGGTTAATGATTCCAGTTCTTGCAATACACGACTGCACGAGCAACCATCCATAGACTTGCACCCAAGTGCTAGAAGGATGTCTCATACTTTCTTTTAACATATGTCTTGCATCATGCTGGAACCAGGATAGTGTTTAATTTGACTATAATGTCTTTCCTGGATAGTATTCACCGAGAGCTTTGCATTGATGCACTCTAAGGAGATAATGCAATGTTAAATGAAAATCATGCAAATTAACAACTTTAAGTCAGGAAAGCTTGGAACATGGATTCAAGCAAAATAGCATTCAACTTCAATTTAATCTGTACCTGAGAACATTTTGAAGTTGGATGCAATGGATCATTTATTTCTTTGGATCTTCTTATGCATAATCGAAGCACATGTTTTACTGATTCCTCTAATTAAATGCAACTCAGCAAAATGATTCCTGACTCCTGCATCAGTGAAAGTTTCCAAGCAGGAAGAATCACCCATCATGGGAGAATAAATTGTACTTTGATATTGTTCACTCTCATGTTGTTCCCCTGTAACTGTGTTGGCTGATGTGAGTCTAGCAATTAATGAACTTGTGCTAAACTCAAAATCACCGTATAATCTACATCATCACAGTTGCATATGATGGAGGACATGATAACCTGTTTACATGTTATATATTTAACACAAACTACCTACTGGACCAAATTGAAATATCCATCCAAGTCACACACTGTGCATTCAGTGGGGCTGAAAGCTGTCGTTTTGGTTGATTAACTCTTCACAATGTCTTAGCAGAGTCAGTCTAATCTGTTACATCTCTGTCTGATTGAGGGCATGATAACCAGCTCAATGTCAACATCATGATTGGCAAAGCATTAAACACAGGTCTTACTGACCAGAAATTATCCATATAAACTAGTCGCTAGTTGATTGTTTGATTGATTATCTCTGGAGAATGTCTCTAGTCATTGTATGCTTTGCATCCATGGAGAAATGCCATAAGTTACTGTGATCAATATTTTACAGCTGCTACCTTTGCCAACTTTACACTAGAATGAAATTGAAGATGGCTATTTAGATTCAGAGATTTATGAAGTTAGAACATTTTTCTTGAGGTAAAGCTGATTTCATGATTGAAATCTTCAAAGTGATAGAAGTTTTTTTATTCATTCAAGGGACGAGAACATTATTGGCTAGGCCAGAATTTATTGCCCATCCCTAATTGCCCAAAGGGCTGTTGAGAGTCAACCACATTGCAGTGAGTCTGGAATCATATGTAGGTCAAACCATGTAAGGATTGCTGCTTCATTCCCTACAAGACATTAGTGAACCAGATGGGCTTTCCCCCCAAAAATCAACAATGGATTCATGGTCATCATTAAACTCTAATTTGAGATTTTTATTGCATTCAAATTCCACCATCTACAATGGCAAAATTTGAACCTGGGTCTCTTCCAGATTAATAATCCAACATAATACCACCAGGCAAATATCTTCCCATCTTATGAGGCAAATAGTAGTTAACATCTTCCACTCTTCAGTGATATATTAATAAGGTCATATTTTTAAACTAATTCCAAATAATGTTACAATGATGGTTTGAAAAGAAAACTTTACAAAGTTATCTGGAATGGAATTCACTGCTTCAAATCTTTGCTGAAGCTGCATTCAACAATTTTTTTAAGGACAATTAACTAGTTGTGAAGAAAGAAAATCCCAAAATGTATCAGACACATGCAAGATAAATACAATGTGTTTAGGTGGTCAATGTGGAGTAAAACCAGCCAAAGTTGATGACCTTCATAACCTCTTTATGCTGCAACTCACCATGCTTCTATATTCTATAGGCTTTGTTCTCCTTTCCCCATTGGGCTTTCAGAAGGTCCAATGGTTAAGAATGAATAAATCTGAAATATTTTTCACTACACACCATGTCAGTTAAAAGATATAAAGGAGTGATTTTTGAAGCACTGGAAGTCATTTTGAGAGAGACAATGTCTTTGGGGATGTTCTGATAGGTTTGAAATAAGCACAATAGTTCACATGTTGGAGAGGTCATGAAGAGAAAGCTGGCAGCTGCAGACTCACGAACCTGACTTCAATAATCATGAACATATGGGGTGAAATCATTGATATAGGCCATCTTGGGGATTTAAATCAAGATTCCTTTAGTTCATAGCATATAAATCATCTGAAATCCAGTTCCACATTCCAAAAGTTAAATCTAGAACAAACCATAAAATTGTGAATATTTATGAACTGGAGGAGTCAGTCTAAGAATGGAGAAGTTGCTCGAGTTTGAAATTAAACTAATCAGTTAGAAAGAAAAGTACTATGTTATACATGCACCTTACTGCACATTGAAAATAGAAATGGCTGGTATATATAGGGACAGAAATACAGCTGGGTGAGGGAATCATTAACATAATCCGAGCAGGTTGACTGCTTATAGGCTATGTGTAATTACCATAGAAGAGCAATATACAAAGTAAATAAGCTGCTACGTTATACTTATCAAGCTTGTTTCAAAAGACATGGTACCATTTTGATGCAGCCACCACATTGGAGTTATTGAAATATTCTTCGAACTCCAAACCTTGCTTAAAGTTTATTAAAATTCTCCACCAGATGTAACATAACAATCTAGTTTATAAACTGCTATATTCGCTTTTCCTATTTCTGTTATCAGAAGACTTTTCCTGGTCTTGAGTTTAAAAATGTTCCTCTATATTAGGGGGAGATTTCAGGTGAGAGGGCAACCAAAATGTGGGCAGAACCTTCCACATTAATATAACCTCAGAAATTCCAATCTAATCTTTTTGATGTTCTTCATCTCCCCACCCAAGAAACAATTGCAAAGAACCCAAGACGTTCAACATAATCACATATAAATACCTCAACTTGATGTTTCTAAAATCATTTTGTTCTGCTCTATGGATTGCCTTTGATGATTGATGCGTCGGATAAATGCAGTTTTGGTTGAGTGATGCTTTGTTCTACTATTCGCTGCTATTGCTAGCCTAGAATGCAGATATAGTTGAATGAACTGTTGCAATGTATGAATTTTCCATTTGATTCAGTGGAGTATGATTCAGTGCTTTTCATAAATTATACTTTACCTGTAGCATTCATACCACTTGCTGAATAAATGAGTCCAGGAACAGCAACTTACACAAAAGCTATTTGACAGGATGACTTTGTTAGCTTGCTAAGATGAATACTTTTGTAATTCCTGGTTGTTATGATATGGAGGAGTATATGTTGACTCATATAACAGATGATATCAACAGAATGGTGTTTAACAGCAGAAATTAAACATCTATATCAATGCTTGGATTTTGGGAATTCTCTGTATTGTAAACTATCTGAAATAAGTAGCAAGACCAATCTCCTCAGTACCACCCTATGTGTTGTACGAATAGTAGTGTAAAAGGGTTACTTGTTTTTCAGAGAGTAAAATTACTTTCATGAAGTTGTTCTAGAAATGAGCCCACCAAGCTGAACTAAATTATTTGTGTCAATCTAATCTCCACAAATCTAGATATACATGGAAGCTGGACCATATCAATGGTACACAACAAATGCAGAGGTTTGAAAGAAGCTATCATGTTCATTTCTGAGTATGTACTCCTTT
Source organism: Stegostoma tigrinum (assembly GCF_030684315.1). Classification (NCBI taxonomy): domain Eukaryota; kingdom Metazoa; phylum Chordata; class Chondrichthyes; order Orectolobiformes; family Stegostomatidae; genus Stegostoma; species Stegostoma tigrinum. Next base: position 16,819,665 of record NC_081380.1, read on the forward strand.
ATTGCTCTAAATCTGGGTAAATTTTATTCAGTGATTTAGTGAACAAATGCATGATCTGACAACAAAAAAAGAAAGTACAGACAAATTTTGAAATAGTACCTTTCTTGCGTTGTAATTTTGGAAAAAACACAGGAGCCAATTTTAGGCAGCAGGGTTATAGAGGTTTTACAGCACAGAAGAATGCCATTTGGCCCATTTTGTCCACAATGGTCATCTAACGCCTAGCTGCTTCAATCCCATTTTGCAACACTTGGCCTGTAGCCTTAGATGTGCTTCAAGAGCTCATCTAAACACCTCTTAAGTGGCTTCATGGTTCCTTGCTCTACAACCGTTTCAGCCTGTGAATTCCAGTTACCCTGTTTTCTGGGTGAAAAAATGTTTTCTCAAATCCCCTCTAAGTCCCCTGCCCTTTACATTAAAACAGTGTCCCCTTGGTTATTGAACCCTCTAATAAGGGAAAAAGGTCTCTCTTTGTTGCATTTCGTCCCTTTGGAACTTCTTTATCATAAATTATTGCAATGTTGCTGCCTTTTCTTTCCCATTCTCGAAGATCTATGCCTTACCAATACAGCAAAATTGGCAGAGAATATTCAGCATGGAAAGTGTGCTAGAAATCAAACAACATAACATAAGAACTAGGGGCAGGAGTAGACCATCCGGCCCCTCAAACCTGCCCTGTCATTTAATAAGACCATGGCTGATCTTTGAGACTCCACCTATCCGCTCACTCACCATAACCCTTAATTCCTTTACTGGTCAAAAATTCATCTAGCCTTGCCTTAAACACGTTCGGTGAGATAGCTTCAACCACTTCACTGGGCAGGGAATTCCACAGATTCACAACCCTTTGGGCGAAGTTCCTCCTGAACTCAGTCCTACATCTGCTTCCCTTTATTTTGAGGCGACGCCCTCTCGTCCTTGTTTCACCTGCTAGAGGAAACAACCTCCCTGCCTCCACCTTATCCATTCCCTTCATAATCTTATATGCTTCTGTAAGATCTCCCCTCATTCTTCGGAATTCTAATGAGTATAATCCCAGTCTACTCAGTCTCTCCTCAAAATCCAACCCTCTCAACTCTGGAATCAACTGAGTGAATCTCCTCTGCACCCCCTTCAGTGCTAATATATCTCTTATCAAGTACGGAGACCAAAACTGCACACAGTACTTCAGTTGTGGCCTCACCAAGGCCCTATACAGCTGCAGCATAGCCTCCCTGTTTTTAAACTCCATCCCTCTAGCAATGGCAGACAAAGTTCCATTTGTCTTCTTAATTACCTGCTGCACCTGCAATCCTACTTTTAGCGATTCATGCAGAAGGACATAAAAGTCCCTCTGCAAAGCAGCATGGTGCATTTCTTTTACCATTAATGCTTGATGCATCGAGGAAGCACAGAATCAGTTAGACAGCAGCACCTTCAGGATACATTATTTATTACAGTTAACATTACTTGACATAATAAATAGATTTGCCAGGCTTGAATCATAAATGGGACTAAGTTCAGCTGAGCTTCTATAAGAATTACTTGCATTTGTAAAGTGAGTGAAAGACAATATTACAGCACTGAATGTTTCTTGTGTTTACTCTTAATACTGGGCTACATGAATACTGGACAAGCAAATCTTCAGATTCCCCGATGCTTTTAAGGATATGCCTGGGGTAATAAAATGATAGTCTGAAATTTCTGTCCAATACACCAAGTGAATCTATTCCACCATTTGCAGGAAGGCCTCATACTGAGGCCTTGGAGTGGCCACAAGAAGGAGAACTTGGTCACAAGCAGATTAACATTGTTGAAAATTTCACCTCAAATTGAGGATTTAGGTCTCAGTTGCTTCTATTTGGAGCCACAGCGTGCTGCTTCTACACCATATACTCTTAGACTGGGCACTCACAGTTTTTCACGATGGGAACAAGCTTCCAGCTACACCAAAGGAAATAAGCCTGCCTCATGATGTGGTTTAGATCCATTGTGGTAGACAACCAGAGGTCTGAAATTTTTGGGTCAGCTATGAATACTTAAGGTGGGAGGACTTCAGACAGAAACAGTCTTTGACTGTGAGCCTCATAACCTGGACAGCCCGGTGGCTAGATTAATGTCACAATATTTACTGAAAAACCTGCACAGTACTCTTGAAGGCATTGCTGAACCTATGCATGTGAGCATTTTAGTAATTGCAGCTGAGTTCACCAGTGCAATTAGCAACCAGCAAATTACTCATTCATCTCAGGGTCTGGGAAGATAATAACTTGCTTTCTTTCTGTAAAGTTATTTATATATCTGTTGCATTTAGCCTTTGAGGTAGTACAAAGGCAAACTATTGTGTTAAGTGGGATGAGTAAGATCTGGTAAGTGACTCTATGATTGTAAAACCTGAGGTATGAAGTTGGTATGTTCTATATGGTGCCTGGTAGATTCATGGTAAGTGTGAGGCATCATATAGATAGGCAGGTGCTGGTGTAGAGGTGATGTCCCTAGGCTTGCAATGCTGGAGTCCCAGGCTAATGTTTGAAGCTCATCTTGTCCCAAATTTGAAACCAATTCTATCTGGAATTAACCCATCTGATTTGTTACCTTAAAGAGGGGCTATCTGCCATTCTCACCTGGTCTGGCCTATACTTGACACCAGACCAACAGCAATATGGTTCACTTTTAGCTGTTCTCAGACATAGCCGAGCAAGTCATTTGTTGCCAGGAAAGTTAGGAATAGGCAACAAATGCTGGTCTTCCCAATAAAGGAATAAAAAAAGTCAGATGGTTGGAATTATGGAAACTCAGATGGTTTAAATAAGTAATAAATCATTTATATTTATTGTTTTTTAATACTAGAATGTATAACAGTAATATTATGAATCAAACTCATCCATTGTGTGAAGTTACACACTAAGTAACATACAGATAATGGGATTTTGAAAATGGTTTCTTTATGGGACAAGTGTGTTAATGTCCAGCATAGGTGATATAAGTTGCAGAGTGTCCTTGGCCCCAAGATTATACAGGTTCCCGGTTTGATGACCAAGTAACTAGTTTTCAGTCCACACTTTCTTATGTTAGAAGAATGTCCATTCGAACAAATCAGAGGACTTAATGAACTTTCCATTGCAGCCAATTTGAAACTTTAGTTGATAATAAGTCATCATTAGGCGCACATTTCCTTTATCGATGCAAGCAAACGTACAATTCTGCATCGCCAACAATCTAAAACATTAATGGCTTCAGAATGAGCCCCTTTGCACCCGTTCAGTGTTGTGCTATAACAATCTTGGCATTCCATCATCTGCGTCCTGGAAAAATAGACCTTGTCTTCACAAATAGTTTGAAAATATTTACCTTTTATTCCAACTGGTGCTGTTAGTTGATTTGAATAAAACCTCAAATATTCACTTGCGATTCCCTCTCTCAGAATTTACAGACTTTAGATGAGGAAGGTCCCTTTAAAACTTGTGACACTGAATGATTGATTCTGTGCAGCGCCTGGCATTGTGCAAAGCCATATAACTCACTGTGTAAAGTGACAAGCCAGAAAGGGACCAAACTATGCTAATAGTGGGAGGGGCTACCTTATTTAAAAGGCTGAGAACCTGAAACATGTTCAGAGAGATTCTGAAAGCTGGAGGTGAGTGACAGTCTGCCTCCCAGTCTGGGGGTTGCGTAGGTCACTCGCTGGCAACCAGCAGGCCCATGTTATGTAGAGATTAGAATGAGGGAGCTAGCTGGGGTAATGACATCCAAATAAGACTTCTTAAGAAATCAATGTAATAGTAGGATTGTGAAAAAGTAGGAAGCGTTTTTTCCAGGAACCTGAAGTCCACAAGATTCACAGTAGAAATGAGACTAGTGTTAACATTTTAGAATGACGATCATTTTAATATAAAGTTTTGGGGCTTGATCAATGTTCAGAATTTGGTCCTATATGTCTCCTTGCACGTAAGTGTTTGTTATTTCTGAGTCTATCTCTAACCTACCAGTCCTGACTCATCTCCTGAATGTGTTTCTTTCAGAATGGTGCCCATGTGGTTGCTGTGCCTCGCTGGACTTCTCCTCCCCCAGACTTATGGAGTTCCTGCAGGTAAGACACTGAATTCAGCTCCACAGACTACATCTCAGAATAGAAAAGATTGAATGAAGTATTAACACTGGAACTTTGATGAAATTTAATGTACGAATCGTGTCATTTAAATGATCCATCAATGTGGTGATCATCAATGAAATCCAGTTTTTGGAGAGGGAGTTTCGTTGAGAGAAAGGTTATATGAGAGCCTACAGTTGCTCAGGCCACATAATTTTAAGAATAGGACTAGGAAAAATAAAATATTTTAATTTTGTAACAATTTAATTTCCCAAAGATGGAGGAAAGATGTTGAAGGCACGATGTTAAAGGATGCAATCTGTTTTACAAAATAATGCACCAGATTCTCAAACCAACTTACAATTGATATACAAGTATGAAAACAGCAAGTGGAGCTGGATGAACACTGCAGGCCAGGCAGCATCAGAAGAGCTGGAAAGCTGACGTTTCGGGTCTGGACCCTTAACTCCAGAATCAGCAGTTCCTACTATTTCTGAAAACAGCAAGTGATCCTTTCAGTTAGGATGCTATTACAATTAACCTAATGCTTCTCAGCAGGTAATAGCACCTATTAAATTCTCAAATTGTTGCCAGGTTAGATGATTTTTTTAAACAATCAGGGCATACTATCATAATTTCTTATTGGATAAACTTAGAAATCTCTGGTGCACAGCTCACTGACATTAGGTTTGACTGGTAAAATCTTACCTCTGATTTGACTTATTTCTATAAAATGTTGCACAGGCATTTCATTTATAAGCTGAAAAAAAACAAAATTAATCTGTGCTTTTCCCAACAATGGATGTTAATCAACCTTGAAACATGGAAAATTAGGATTTTCATACATTCTCCCAAAATTGGGCCATTTTTAAAAAAATTATGTTTGATCATCAGCAAGATTATCTATGACAGGAATAACAAGTCAAGAATTGGAACATTCATTTTTTTGATATTGTATTCATCCAAACATTTCAGAAGGTGTTAACTGCTATTAAATTGTCTTCGACTGCACTAAGTTGTTGTATAATCTTACTACCTACAGGGTAAATAATGTACATAACAACATTCTACAGGTGTAAATGTACTAACTAAAAATGTGCTGTTTACAACATTCAATACTGTGGTAGACACGGCACCAATATAATTTCTTGACTTGCTGATTACAGGTGTTTCACCTATAACGCAATAGTTGTGTTCTGTGTGACCTCGTTCTGTAGGAAATCATGCTATAGAAAATTGCTGTAGAAAATCGCATGAAAGGAAAATCATTATGGAAAAATGCTGTACTGTAGAGTAGAAATTTCATGTTCTCCAAACAACATCTACTATTCATCAATCGCATTACAGTCAATTTGTGCTAACGAAACATGCGTTACAGCAGAAATACCTGTATTTGACAAATGTCGGTAGTTCCCACTGTAATGTCACTGTAACCTTTCACTCTTACTTCCTACAGTACAGAAGGAAGCTGGACAGGCCATTATAATTTGAAAGAGCTATCTGATTAACTCTACTCCCTCTCTCTTTTCCTGCATATTCATCCTCTTTCATTATTTATCTAAGAATCTTTTAAAAATTGCCTCCCACCACCATTCCGACAGTGCATTCTAGATTATGGCAACTCAGTGCTTAAAAAAAATTGCTCGACTTCATCTGTTTTTTTGACAATTGTATTAAATCTGTATCCACTGATTCACCAGCATTCTGGATAATTTCTTACTTTCTCTGCTAAAACTCGAGATAATGTAGTTTTGGGCATGTCTATTAGGACTCCCCCTGACCCTTTCAAATTTAACAATAAAAATCTCAGTCTTTGTCTTTTCCTAAAATGTTTATTCCAGTCCTCTCCACAAAAGACCGATTTTAAAAAGATTTTCATAGTGTCAGGAGGGGCAGAAGTTTTCTATTTGATCCCATGAAAATAATCATCATTCTTGCACAGCCCTCTGGTAAGACTGCCTTAGTGCTCAAGGTCTGTACTGGCAGCTGACTTGGCATAGATCCAGCCTGCGTGGCTCTCTGACTGGTAAGTTGCATCTAGTGCATTCACTTCATGCACATAACCCATTGACCATGCGTTACTAAGGGCCGGTAACTAAATTGGTTTGGATCTCTCGTTGCTATCAGATGGGCTGCATGTATAGCAAATACAACCACGCACCCAATGGCAGACAAAAACACAAAATCCCTTTTCTCAAAATATTTTATATCAAATAGTTTCTTGCTTTTAGTGCAAAACCATTCACCCATTAAATTGCAGTTCGCTGATGTAAAGTACTTTAGAGGTCACCAAGAGTTAATGTGCTGACTTTTGGGTGAAAAATAACATGGAAATGCTTTGTGTTGTAGTTCTGGAGTTTACTGGAAAAGCCATTTCACTTGTGTGATACCATTTCTTTTTTCTCTGCAATGTTAACTTAAGGCTGAATTTTCCTATTTTCTGGCAAAGTGATTTTTTTTCCGGGTGTGATTCAGAAAGCCAATTCTTCATGGCTCTTGTTGGCTCTTCTCATGTAGCTGACTTCTCTTCCATGCATTAATGATGCAACTGGCTTCTCCTGTGTCCAGCTGATGGATGATCCTACCATTGTTACTTTACTTAAAGCCCAGCTGGCACCACATCAGGTGGCTGCAAGCCAGAGACTGGTCTTTAACACTGTGGCCCTGAAATGTTACCCCAAGGGACATGGCCCAGAACAGCATTTTAGCTCCCATTCACTAGGACCTGGTAGTGCTGGTGGATGGAGTGGTGGAGAGGGAAGCTGTGTGCTTTCCTGTTGACCAGGTCACAGAGGCCACACCATCACATTCAGCCAATCGGGACCGGGATAGCTGACTCAAGTTCAACGCAACGTCCAGGTAAAATGCAATGCTCAGCCGTGTCGAGAAAAGTTTAATGATTTTCTGTGGCTCATGCGGGGAAGTGTCACTATCTCCTCTCTGCTACTTTATACTCACATTCCAAGCATCGTGTCTACTCAAGGGCTGTTACCCACCTCATTCTCTCAAACTACTGACCCTTCCCGCACTCTGCAGTTCCTATTCACTCACTGGGAAACCTTATCACTTCTTCTGCTCATGCATCACCACTAACTCCTTTCCATCCGTTTCCATCCAACTCAATCCCACACTTTGTGTCATTTCAGGGAATATTGGTATAGCCCCTAGATTGGAATTGGACCAACCCCTGGCTAACTAGTGGTATCACTTGACTGAGCACAATCCTTCTTAAGCCAGCAAGGACAGGCCCCTTTGGCCTTCAGACATGGCCTATTATTTGAAGTATGTGCCGTGCATTTGCTGCATGAGCTGTTGGCACATGCTGTGATATGACATTGACGTGTCACAGTGTCATACATCAAAAAATGATACCCTTGTCTATACATTGTGGAGAGCTATTACATGCTTCCTGTCTCTCTATCTGTGCTAAAAAGAACAATGCTTACCATCATGCTGGCAGGCTCCAGATAAGCATAAAGTGAGTGCTAAGAGAGTAAGTAACAGCTTTAAGGTGTATCCTGTGAAAATGCATGAGATGTGTATGTTCCTTTCTTTCTTTCTTCCTTTCTTTTTTTCTTTCTTTCTTTTCTGACTTTCTTTCTGTTTTTCGTTGTTTCTGTTTTACTGTGTTTCCATCTTCCTTCCTTTTATCATTTCTTTCCTTCTTTCAATCCGCTTGTCTTTACTTATTTCTTCCTTCCTTTCTTATTTACTTTGTTTCTTTCTTTCTTTCTTCTTGCCTTTTTTCGTGAAAGCTTCCTTTTTTCTATCTTTTTGCTGTATTTGTTCATTGCTCTGCATTCATCTTTCCAGCAATATTCGTTCCTACTCTTTCGTTTTCTCCGCATTTCTTCTTTGCTGAATTTCATTCTGTGTTTCTTACTTTCTGACTTACTTTCTTTCATTCGTTCTTTCTATCTTACATTCGTTCTTTTTGGCTTTCTTTCTTTATTTCCCAATTTCTTTATTGGTTTCTCTCTTCTGTGTTCTATTTCTTTAAGCCTTCCTAGTTTCCTTTCTTCCTTCATTTCTTTCTTTCTTTCTTTCTTTCTTTCTTTATTTCTTTTTCTTCCTTTCTTTCTTCCTTTCTTTCTCTCTTTCTCTCTTCCTTTCTTTCTTCATTCCTTTCCTTTTTCGTTGTTTCATCTTTTTATTCATTCATTCTTCTCTTCTTCATTTAATTTTCCTGTCTTTCATGCAGTCTAACGTTCATATTTTTCATCTTTTTACTTTGTTGCTTTCTTGCTGTACTTGTTTGAATCTTTTTTCATATTTCTTGCCTCACTTCTGTCTTTCTTCCTTCCTTCCTTCTCTTCTGTCTTTCTTTCTTTCTTGCTTTCTTTCTTTCTTTCTTCTGCCTTTCTTTCTTTCCTCTTTCTTTCTTCCTTTCTTTCTTTCCTTCTTTCTCTCTTTTGTGTCTTTCTTTCTGTTTTTCATTGTCTCTGTTACTCTGTGTTTCCATCTTCCTTCCTTTTTTCATTTCTCTCCTTTTGGCGATCCATGTTTCTTCACTTATTTCTTCCTTCCTTTCTTATTTACTTTGCTTCTTTGTTTGTTTGTTTCTTCCTTTCTTCCTGACTTTTTTCATGAATGCTTACTTTTTTATATCTTTTTGCTGTATTGTTCCTCGCTCTGCATTCATTTTTCTGACAATATTCCTTCCTTCTCTTTCGTTTTCTCGGCTTTTGTTCTTTGCTAGATTTCGTTCTGAGTTTCTTACTTTCTGACTTACTTTCTTTCATTCATACTTTCTATCTTGCATTCGTTTTTTTATTACTTTCATTCTTTCTTTCACAATTTCTTTATTGGTTTCTCTGTTCTGTGTTATTTTCTATATTCCTTCCTACTTTCCTTTTTTTATTTGTTTATATCATTCTTTCTTTCTTTCTTTCATTCTTTATTTGTTTGTTCGTTTATTTATTTATTTATTTCTTAATCTCTTCCCAGTTACTTTTTTGATTTCTTCCTTCCTTTATTCCTTCCATCTTTCATTTCTTCCTTTGTTTCTCTCTTTCTTTCATTCTTTCTTTCTGCCTTTCTTCCTTTCTGCCTTTCTTCCTTTCTGCCTTTCTTTCTTTCTTTCTTTCTTTCCGCCGTTCTTTCTTTCCACCGTTCTTTCTTTCTTTTTCCATTCTTTCTTTCTTTCTTTCTTTTTTTCATTCATTCTTTCTTTCTTTCTTTCTTACTTCCTTTCTTTCTTTATCCTTTCTTACTTCCTTTCTTACTTCCTTTCTTACTTCCTTTCTTACTTCCTTTCTTTAGTTCTTTCTTTTGTTCTTTTTTCCTTGCTTTTTTTCTTTCTTTCTTTTCTGACTTTCTTTCTGTTTTTCATTGTTTCTGTTTTTCTGTGTTTCCACTTCCTTCCTTTTATCATTTCTTTCCTTCTTTCAATCCGCTTGTCTTTACTTATTTCTTCCTTATTTTCTTATTTACTTTGTTTCTTTGTTTGTTTGTTTCTTTCTTTCTTCTTGCTTTTTTTCGTGAATGCTTCCTTTTTTCTATCTTTTTGCATAAAGAGTCTTGGGTGAAGCCCATGTGAATCATCAATGTCCCTTTGCCCCAAGCTGAACAGCTGAAGTGAGCCAGTAGGAAAGCAGCTGTGATTTTGCAGTGAGGCTGCTGGTTTGGCAATCCCCTCCTGTCTGAATGATGGGCAGAAAAGGACAGCACCCCTGGAGCCTGCAGGGATATCATTGTGAAAGCAGAGTTGTCTGAAGATTCGGAGAATCAAACAGTGAGTGAGCTGCTGCCACTGGGTTATAGCCCTGACTTCATGTCAGCAATTGGTGCCATCTTGTTTCTCAAGGAAAGGCAAGGACAACCAGGAGCTGCATAGAAGGTAGATGTAATGATCTAATAATGCAATGCAAAGTTATGGAGATAAGGTCATCACCAATGCATTAGCACGATTCAGAACTTTATGTTCAAACCCAAAGGGGCAATTGAACATTCTTAATGTTGACCATCCGATTTCTTCACTTTCATGACACTTCCCAACTTTCTTGATAAAGTCCCTGCTGCTCAAGGGAGTAAAAAATTCCACCTTGAGATTCATTCCTATATTGACTGTGTCAACGTTGAAGCTTGATCAATTTCTTTGTGGTTTCAGATGTTACATGTACATACATCACAAATTAGAGAATATGGAAGAATATATACTATAGCCACAATTACTTGGGTCTGTCTATAACTAGCCTTTTGAGTTTTGACATGCTGTACTTTCTTTTTCTCCATAGAGTCTGTGGACATTGGTCTAGTGAGAAGAAACTACCTCTCCAGTGACAAGTAGGTATTTCTCACAATAAACTGCTCGTACTCTGGTTTGCCTGGAATTGGTGTGACACTTGCAGTAACAACAATGGATTCAAGGTGGGAATGTCCTTTGGAAAATGGGTGCCCCAAAACATCACCAGCTGACCCATACACAATGGAATTGATCAAAAGGAAAGGGAGATTGATACAGAGAGATTTCTTTTTCATCTCCAGGAACAGAATTCCTGTCCCCAGAAGGGCTCCCTGTTGTGTGCTAGTCTGGAGGCAGCAAATGTAGTCTGCTGATGTTAGCCAGATCAATAATGAGTCAAGATTGGCATGCAAGATAGCAATGTGACATTTCAACTACCCATACCAACACATCTTGTAGCTCTTAATGTCAAGATTGATCATATGTTTGAGGTGTACCCTACTGTATTTTGCAATCTGGAATTTGACTTTAAAAAAAGCATAGATCTGTGAAGACTTTAAGAGGTCACTAACAGAATGTAAACAGTTGCCACATTGAGTGGATTCAATATTATTACAATCACATGGCTTTTCCTGACTGCTTTGCCTTTGGTGATGCCTTGTAACCACAAAGGTGGGAAAAAAAATCTTTTTTATTAACAGCTACCATCCCACTGGCGAGACTTTGGCAAATTTATATTAAACAAACTGCTTTGAAAACAGTGTTTGCATATTGACACCTGTGACAAATTCCAACACACCAGCTAATATAATCCATAGCAATATTCTGCATTTAAAAATCCCAAACATTTCAAAAGAAAATAGTCAATTTGTCTGATCTCCCATTTTTACAATGTCCATCTGAAAAATTGTAGGATCCAGGTCTTCATCTTTGCCAAAATTGAATCAGCTCTTCCTTGCACAATAACCTATCTGTGTATCAGTTTAGGTGAATCAGTCCACTTTAAAGTTTTAAGATCTATTGTTTACAAATGAGCTAAAAAAAAGTGGGAAAAAGATTGCTTCCATCTACCTATCAAACGTAATTGTCTAGTGGATGTGATTTGTAGATGGAAACAGAATTTAATGATGTCAAGTATTTTATGTCTTCCACTTGAATTTGTGCATTCGTGTATATCCATTATTAATTATGAAATTTTAGTGCACTGGTCAGCTACTTTATACGAGGCATAAACTAATTGACTGAATGCAAGGAAATTTTAAAAAAACATGTGCATTTGGAGTGATCTATGTCAGAAAATCTTCTTACCTCTTTTCAGATTCTTCCCATTGAAACTACATATATGAATTTGGCTCAGAAGCATTGAAGTATTCGTTGTATTGGTTGGCTCATGATCAACTTGGCACTGTCTGCCAAGGTACACCAACCAGAGGTGTTTCTCTGCATTCTTAGCAAACCTGTCAATGTATGAAAATTGGTGAATTACAAAATGTCTGTCTCAATACAAAACAGTCATGAAAGATCTCCCATATCACAAAAATACTTACGATACTTTTAAGTCTTTATTTTTCTTATTCTCTTAATTCAACTTACTTTTCCTTTCTTTGAGCTAGATTTAATGCTCTCTGACGAGTAGATTTGAAAGTGGGAGAGCATATATAATGCAGTGAGAGGTCTTCCTGCTGTCTACCTGACGCCAAATCTCTCTAAAATTCTGCAGGGCATGGGTGAAGCATTGAGGAACCTATGCACACTTGGGCGTTAGCCCAAAGAAGACAATTAATTCTCACTTAAGATTCTCATAACACCACCTTCAGCCTTTGGCACAGGAGCCCACTGCACACAGGAGGTCTAGCAGCTTTAGGTAGGCAGCCCAAGTCAGATAAGGGGCGGGAAGGGGGCTGTGCAGGCTCTTCCATGGGTTCCGTAGGACCATCAGAGGCTCATGCACCCATCACCCCCCCACCCCCTCCCCGTCCCACCACACTAGGTCATCCCACATAGTAACTCTTCTTCCTGAAGTCTAATTTGCAGCATTCTATATCATTATAAATTGCACGTGCTGCTCAGCCTACTTGCAGGAAATTTCCGGACCCTTCAATTGCCTGAGGAGATTTCATTCAATTATATTTTTCAGTCAGCTCCCAGAGGCTCCATAGAGAGTACCCTGCTATTTCCCAAATGTATTTCCCATAACTTACAGGACAAAATGTTGGCAACTTGGTTACAGCAAGGACAGTTCTAATAGATCACTTGTTGTGGCTAGCCAGAACAACTTTTGGGTCATTGGCGATCTTAATTCTTCCAATGAATTAAGTATTATACAATTAAATGACATCACTAAATTGTATTTCCAATCACAAAACTTTATACTCCCAATTATAATCAGTGAACAGTTCAAAATCTTTACTTCTGGTTAACTAGGCAGAGGTGATGATGTAATTGTAATGACGCTGTGCTAGTCATTCAGATCCCCAGGCTAATTTTCTAGGGACATAGGGTTTGAATTCAACCATGGTAAATGGTGACATTTCAATTCAGTAATAACATTTTAGATAAATATGAGACTATCACATTAGTAGCAAAAACAGGAAGGGCTATTATTAGCTGAATAGCAATAGATTGGGAAAGAGGGAGGTACAATCAGAGTTGGGTGGACTTGTTTACCAGTGGCTGAAAGTAAGCATGTGGATGCAGCTAGTGGTGAAGAAGGCAAATCTTCTCAAAACTCGCTAACAAATGGTATGTTGGCCTGTATAGCGAGAGGATTTGAGTACAGCGACAAGAATGTCTTGCTGCAATTGTACAGGGCCTTGATTATATCACACATAGAGTATTATGTGCAGTCTGGGTCATTTTACCTGATGAAAGTTATTGGAGGGAGTGCAACAAAGGCTTACTTGACTGATTCCTGAGATGGCAGGACTGATGTATGAATAGGACTGGAGCGGTTAAGACAATATTCACTAGATTTTGGAAGAATGAGGTGAATCTCACAGAAACCTATACAAGTTTGAGAGGCCCAGATAGGATAAACACAGGAAGGATGTTCATGATGAACAGGGAATCCAAACTAAGGGTTGTAGTCTAACAATACAGAGTAGGCCATTTAAGGCTGAGATGAGGAGAACTTTCTTTACCCAGAGGATGCTGAACTTGTGGAATTGAGCCAAAACATGGTAGGTCTGAAAGAATGAATTAGATAAGTTCTTAATATTAAAGGGATTAAAGGGTATGGAGAGAAAGAAGGACATGATAAATAATTGGATAGTTAGCCATGATCATATTGAATGGTAGACCAGGCTTGAAGGCCTGAATGGCCTACTCATGTTCCTATTTTTTATGTTATAAAATCCATCTCTTTCAATAATGTTCTTCAGGGAAAGATATCTTACATCCTTACCTTATCTGACTTACATATAACTGCTGACGTGCAGTAATACTGTTGACTTGAAATTGCCCTCTGGGATACTACAGACAGGCAATAAATGCTAGCCTAGCCAAAAACACTGTCATCTAAAGAACAAATTAAACCCAGCAGTGTGACTCTCAACCCTGAGCCATTTTCTGTTTCAGTGCTACAATATTGACATGCTTCCACTTTTCATCTGGCTCCTTCTTTATTTTACAGTGTAATTCCAGCATCTTTGAACCTCGAAGAAAATGTTGATGGTCTCCAAAAACGCGTCTATGGTAAGTTAAGGCACATATTTTGACACAGTCAAGGGATTAAATTGATAGAAGAAAAAGCATATCACAAATACTATTTGTATCAGAGATAATAGGAACTGCAGATGCTGGAGAATCCAAGATAACGAAGTGTGGAGTTGGATGAACACAGCAGGCCAAGCAGCATCTTAGGAACTGGAAAGCTGGCATTTCGGGCTTAGACCCTACATCAGAAATGGGGAAGGGGAAGAGGGTTCTGAAATAAATAGGGAGAGAGGGTGAGGCGTATTGAAGAAGGACAGAGGAGAATGGTCGACCCACTGCCTCTGCCTGCTACTGCCACACCGAACTCATCTCCACCTATCTCAACCCCATTTTCTCACCCTTGGTCCAGGAACTCCCTATCTGCATCCGTGACACCACCCACACCCTCCAACTCCTCCAGAACTTCCAATTCCCCCATCCCCAGAACCTCATTTTTACCATGGATGCCCAGTCCCTACATAGCTGTATTCCCCGTGCAGATCATCGAAAGGCCCTCTGCTTCTTCCTGTCCCGCAGGCCTGACCAGCCCCCCTCCACTGACACCCTCATCTGCTTAGCCGAACTCGTCCTCACCCTCAACAACTTCTCTTTCAATTCTTCCCACTTCCTACAGACAAAGGGGGAGGCCATGGGCACCTGCATGGGCCAAAGCTATGCCTGCCTCTTTGTAGGCTACGTGGAACAGCCCCTCTTCTGCACCTACACTGGCCCTAAACTCCACCTCTCCGTCCGTTACATTGATGACTATCGGCGCCACCTCGTGCTCCCACAAGGAGCTCGAACAGTTCATCCACTTCACCAAACCTTCCACCCCAACCTTAAGTTCACCTGAGCCATCTCCAACACATCCCTCAACTTCCTGGACCCCTCTGTCTCCATCTCTGGCAACCATCTAGAAACCGATATTCATTTCAAGCCCACCGACTCGCACAGCTACTTAGAATACTTCCCCTCCCACCCACTTTCCTGCATAAATTCCATCCCCTAATCCCAATTCCTTTGCCTCCGCCACATCTGCTCCCAGGATGAGGCATTCTACTCCCGTATGTCTCTGACGTCCTTGTTTTTCAAGGAACGCAACGTCCCCCCCCCCCTGCCCCACCCCACCCCCGGCCTTGGTCAAGAACGCCCTTGACTGTGTCTCCCACATTTCCCGCAACTCATCCCTCACACCTTGTCCCCGCAATAACAACCAAAAGAGAATATCCCTTGTCCTCACATACCACCCCACCAACCTCCGGATCCAACGCATCATCTTCCAACACTTCCACCATCTGCAATCCGACCCCCACCAAAGACATCTTTCCCACCCCACCCTTGTCTGCTTTCTGGAGGGACAACTCTCTCCGTGACTCCCTTGCCTGCTCCACACTCCACTCCAACCCCGCCACACCTGGCATTTTTCCCTGCAGCACGGGAAGTGCTACACCTGCCCCCACACCTCCTCCCTCACCCCCATCCCAGGCCCCAAGAAGATTTTCCACATCAAGCAGTAGTTCACTTGCACATCTACTAATGTGGTATACGGCATCCGCTGTACCCGTTGTGGCCTCCTCTACATTGGGGAACCAAACAGAGGCTTGGGGACCACTTTGCAGAACACCTCTGGTCAGTTCGCAATAAGCAGCTACACCTCCCAGTCGCAAACCATTTCAAATTTCCCCCCCAACCTTTTCCTCAAACAACATGACCATCCTGGGCCTCCTGCAGTGCCACAACGATGCCACTCAAAGGTTGCAGGAACAGCAACTCATATTCCACTTGGAAACCCTGCAGCCCAATGGTATCAATGTGGATTTCACAAGCTTCAAAATCTCCCCTCCCCCCCACCGCATCCCAAAAACCAGCCCAGCTCATCGCCGCCTCCCTAACCTGTTCTTCCTCTCCTCTATCCCCTCCTCCCACCTCAAGTCGCACCCCCATTTCCTACCTACTAGCCTCATCCTGCCCCCTTGACCTGCCCGTCCTCCCTGGACTGACCTAACTCATCCCTACCTCTCCACCTACACTCACCTTTACTGGCTCCATCCCCACCCCTTTAACTTGTCTGTATCCTCTCCACCTATCTTCCCTTCTATCCATCTTCAATCCGCCTCCACCTCTCTCTCTATTTACTTCAGAACCCTCTTCCCCTCCCCCATTTCTGATGAAGGGTCTATTCCCGAAACGTCAGCTTTTGTGCTCCTAAAATGCTACTTGGCCTGCTGTGTTCATACAGCTCTACACCTTGTTATCTCACAAACACTATTTATTCAATTAGTCTATGTTTCCCATGAATGAGGTTATTATGGAATAGTGGAAGAATTCCTATGACAATTCTGATCTCTACTCACTGTTTATCTTTCATTTCATCCTTCATTTCTCTTATTATTTACCAGGAGGATGAAATACAAAGTAGCGGAGGGATGGGCATTGACGGCAGTGTCAATATACCAGAATGTTTAATTTCAGAGAAACAAATGCCACATGTTATTACTAATTTTTATAAGTCAATTGTGAAAACTCTATCACCAATTTGCTGGCTATAAAGAGTAGTATCCAGCCATTTTTTCACTTTCACAAACAGTAATCAATTTGCAGGCTGATGGCTGACCTCCAGTATGTTGATGAGTCCTGATCACCAAAACAAGACACAGCCTCAAACCACATGCTATGCGCTCCATTCAAAAATATCAATAACCCTGGTACTTTCCAGGTCATGTTTCAGTTTCCATAAACTTTAATCTAATCTGTAGCCATAGCATATTTCCACTCTTCCATCATAACTATCTAAACCTGTATAACCTTATTACTCAACCCAACATTCCATTTCCTCTGTCTCAAGGAAGCACTGCATTTTTTTTTCATTTATCCCCACATTGATAGATGCGCTTCAGTAGCTAGACTTCTGTCCCTAAATCACTCAATCACCTCTTTTAAGAATCTTAAAAGAAACACCTCATTTGTCTTGGGTCGAATGGCCTGTTTCCATACTGTAGGGATTCAATGACTCAAAGACTTTTGACACCTCTTCTAATCACTTTTCTAGCCTCACACTGTTTTTTTTTAATGGTTTCTGAAGTGCCGTTGTACATTGTTCCACATTATAAGTTCTATTCATGTATTGTTGTTTTCATCGTCGTGCATGGTTCACATATGATTTATTCTTTCATTCAGCGAGCGGTTGTGGCAAACCTCCTCAGGTCAATGGCGGAGAGGCTCACGTTGCTGGCAACACAGTGACATATACATGTAATCCTGGTTATGCAATATCAGGATCAGCAATATTACACTGTCTAGATTCAGGCATTTGGGACTGTGAAGCACCAAAATGTATCAGTAAGTAATTTAGTTGACTTTGTTTAAAACATTAACTGATGATAATTGGGTCTGTGTTTTTTTTATCTACACTGTCCTATTTTGGGTTTGGGCTGTTGCAACCAATATTAGGGAAGGGGACCCACAACTGAGTCCCAACCTTAATTTAGTATTCACCTTCTGCTATATTCACACAGATGTTAACCATTTGTGTCATGTTCAACAACGTCAATAAAGGAAAGCGAGGATCAAGTTTTGCCTAATGACTCCCTTTACATGTCCCTATAATACCCATAACTTGGCTACAAAGGAGAGGGAAAAGATGTCAATGTGGCATACTTACAAAATCATCCCTTTTTTTAACTGTAGCACCTCTGCGTTTCAGCAGATATAGCGACTGTCCCTTTGTGGCACTGCAGTGCTTCCTTCTATTTGCGTCCTCAGAAGCCACTCCCCTCACATTTAATTGAACCAAACATAAGTAAATTGACCATTGTTACCATGACCAGTGGTGAAATTCTTGCCAAAAGTTACCATTGATAAATATATGCACTGGAATAAATTCTCCTCTAAACTTATAACGATAATGTTTTGAAAGAACAGTCTCCAAATTTCAAACTTCTAAGTTGATTCCATAGGTAGAGTCACAAAATTGATTCTGAAATGTCGGATTTAAACTGGTCAATTCAATGACGTGAAACCAAAGGAAGTCCTCACACTGTTTCCCTTACCAATCCTGAGCTCCAGTTCTAATTCCTATTTTCTCCAGGTCTTTTCCTGTGATTTAAGTAAATCATGTGGAAACTTGTTTTGTATTTGTAATTAACTTTAATGATAATTGGACAGCCTACCAATTGTACAGGGCAGTAAAGCAACAGGGGCCCCTAAATCCCAAGAAGTAACATTTGTGCCAAACTAATATTGAGTAATGACTCGTTAACAGTAAAGATTGCCCATTGTTTTCAATGACATCACAAGTTTTGAATCTTACAGTATCAATATTATGTGGGCTCCTATTGACAAAAGACTGACTGGACTAGGCAAATAATTATGGCAGCTACAAGAGCAAATGGGATGCTAGGAATTCTTCTAAATCTTCAAAGTCCAATCACCATCTATAAGGCAGTAGGATTTGTGTTAGGTTTAGGGTTAGGCTTGCGATTATAGTTAGGGTTAGGTTCAGAGCAGAAAAAATGCAGATGGGTTAACTGCTTTGCAGAACTCCTAATCTGTCAGAGTACAAAGATAACCCCAACCTTCTAGTTGCCTGCCACTTCAACACACTGCCATGTTCATCTCTGTCTCGGCTTTGCTGCAGTGCTCCAGCAAATCTCAGCACAAGATGGGAGATCAGCATCTCATTTTCCATTTGGGGACCTTGAAGTCTTGAGTTCAATAATTTCAGATCCTGAACACCTTCTTTTATGTCCTTTACCACCACTAGACTCCAGACCCTGTTGTTGCATGGGTTGCTTTCAACAAAGACAATTCATTTTCACCAATAAATGTTCCTATTAGCAGCTTTTCTTTGTCCTCAGCCTATGTCATCCATTCCTGTGTCTGTCTAACAGCTGTCTCACTTTCTGGGCTCTATCTCCACGTATTGTATACACCTTCCAACTCCTCCGCCCCCCAGCCGTACCCTATCTTAAGCACATACACCATCTCTTCCAAGCTCCAATCAGTCCTTAAGCAGCATCAGTGAACTTAAAATATTAACTCTGTCTCTTTTCACAGATGCCGCAGGTATGCTGAGATTCTCCAGAAATTTCTGTTTTTTTTGTGTATAATTCTTTGTCACTGGTTTCTCCTTTCTGAAGCTTATTGCTGTGAATTGTGTAACTGTTAAAATTATTCTTAATTTTATCTTCCAGAGGTCGTGTGCCCAGCTCCTGCCAATATCCCAAATGGATATTTCAAGTATGTAGGAAACACTGTGACATATTCCTGTGAACAAGGTTATTATCTTCTGGGGAAAGAATGCCTCACTTGCCTTGTCACTGGTAAATGGGATGGGTTGACACCACGCTGCCTCCGTAAGTATTAAATGCATTCCCTTCTTTCTAAATGCAATTTTTCAGGAGCTGGTACGAGCACATTGGGTCAAATGGACTTCTGTGTGTTAGGATCCACATCCTCAACAACTGGATAATATATTAGTGTGAAGTGATAAAGTATGAAATGAGTCTGCAGAGACCCTTAGCTTATAATCTGATGAGCTATACATTTAGGCCTAAATTTTCCACCATTGCAGATTTGGGGAAGTGCTTCTTGTGGTGGGACCTTTACCCATTACAATGATGCATGCCTAATCCCAGTTGATTTCCTGGTCCTCAGATCTTTTATCACATTTTATGTGTTCTCAGCCTCTATCAGGCTGCCAAGTCAAGGTGGGGAGCTGTTTTGCAGAGCTTCCTTGATTGTGAAAGCGTTTTTGAAATATTCGAGAATACTCAAGTTCTGTCTTCTGTCAGAAAGAGCAAACTTTGACTCTGAGGCAATCATACCCTCTGCCATCAAAATGAGATATGGTGGAGGATGTATTTCACTTAATTTATCTGGTAATATTCCTGTATACATACAGCTGGGCGATGCACAGAATGTTAGATCAAATTACCACTGTGGAACGGGGTAATGAAAGGATTGAATGTTGTGGATAGGGTTCCAATTAACCGAGTTCTGGATAGTGTTGAGCAGTTTAAGCGTTTGAACTGCACCTACCCAGGCAAGTGGGCAGTAGTTGAATAATAAATTCTGGCCTAGCCAACAATTTGCGCACCACATATACAAATAAAAAAAATCACATTCCACCACATTCCTCACTTATGATGGATAGGCTCTGAGGAGTCAGGAGGTGACATACTCATCACAGAATTTCCGGTCTTTGATCTAGTCTAAAGCTACAAGCCTTTCTTTTAAAAAATAATCATCAAAAAATATGGGGATTGCTGACTAAGCCAGCATTTATTACTCATCCCTAAATGTCCAGAAGAAATTAAGTGTCAACGTGAAGTCACATGTAGGCTTGATCATTTAAGGAGGGCAGATTTCTTCCAATTTGGGGTTATCTCAAGCAACAATGGTTATATGGTCTTCATTAGATTAGCTTTTAATTCCAAATTTTACCATCTGCCATGGCTGGATTCAAACCCATGTCTCCATGACATCAGCTTGAGGTTCTGGATGGCTAACCCAATCACATTGCCATTACACCACTACCTCTTCATTTGCATGGCTCGTTGAGTTCAGTTTCTCATCAATGATAAACCCCAGGGTGTTGATAGCAGGGAGTTCAGCGATGGATTGAATGACAAGGGCAGATGGTTAGAATCTCTGTGTGTGTTGCAAATGCTTATTTGCTACTTGTCAGTTGTCTGGATGTCATCAGGTCTTGCTGCATACGAACACAAGCTAATTCAGTGTATGAAGAGTTGTGAATGGAACTGAACCTTGTTCACTGATGATTGCACATCTCTGCTTCTGAACTGACACTGATGGGAAAATCATTCCTCAAGCCCTGATTTTTCAAACCAATGCTGAAAGGAGCCCAAACCTGTCCAGAATACTGTGGCAAAGTACAATTTATTGAAGGAATTCTGGACTGTGGTTTAAGCAGCTAAATACATGATTATAAATGGTGACTGGAGAACAGAAGAGTCAGGGAGATGTGTAGGTGGCAAGATCAGAGGATCTCAAAATTTGGAGGGGGAATATAACTTTTGAGCACATTAGAGGGAAACAGAAGCTCAAACCCATAGAGAAAATCAAGCACAATTTTAAGCTTTAGACCTTGAGAAAGCTAGAAGTCAATGCACATTTCCTTACACCATGGTAGAGAAATTGGAAAGATGCTCATAATTTCAAGCTGATTGTTTTCCTTAATTTATTGTTACCTTAAAGTAATTTTTAATTTTCAGACTTGAATTTCAATTTTGTGCAGAATGCAAACATCCCCACTTTGGTGAAACATTGCCTGCGACCAATGCCTGAGACAATTTTCACATTTTGTAATTTAATGGTGATTGCAATTATCTCACACTGCCAGTGGTGATTATGCCAAGCTATAACTTTGTTATTTTGTTGAGGGTTATGTTCAAAGGTAGCAGAAGATGACAAACTTTTGTTTTAAACAGCCATACGTGCTCCACGTGGACCTCCAGGGGATCCAGGTCCCATGGGACCAGAGGGACCAAAAGGTGATCCAGGTGCAAATGGAGAAAGAGGACCTTCAGGTCTTCCCGGACTACCTGGACGTCAAGGAGAACAAGGTCCACCAGGCTATCCTGGACAACCTGGATCAAGAGGTCCAAGGGGCGCCAGAGGAGCGCCTGGGTCCAAAGGTCAAAATGGTTCTAATGGATTACCAGGTGCAAATGGGAACAGAGGTGCTTCTGGACAAAGGGGACCAATGGGTCCTAGAGGGGAAATAGGACAAATGGGAGAAAAGGGAGATCCTGGACCTATAGGACCACCAGGACCTCTGCCAGCAATTGACATTACAGTTGCGGCTTTCTGTGTAAGTCTGACCAACAATTCTCCAGCACCAACTATGCCAATTGTATTTGGAAATGTAATATACAATGGTCAAGGACTTTATTCCACCCAAACAGGCATGTTTACATGTTCTATTCCTGGAGTATATTACTTTCAATTCCACATTGAAGTGAACAGAATAAGTGCCTATGTTGAACTCATGAAAAATGACAAAAACATTGTTGCAGCCTACCAGGGATATCAAAATAGTTATCAATCAATGTCAGGAGGTGCAGTTTTAGGATTAGATGCTGGAGATAGAGTTTACTTGAAAACTTCAGAAGGGCAGAATGGCATTACTAAATCAAGCTGCTTTTCTGGACACCTGCTTTTCAAATGTCCAAAATTTGTTCGTTAAAGACAGGCATTGTGTATCGAATTCTATTAATCTCACTATGGACCTCATTTAATGACGACATCATCTCACAACTTTGACATCTTATTTTAGGATTACTGACAAATACAATCTCCTCGGGGGAAAAAAAGAACATAACCAATGTGATTTAATTCTTGAGATTTAAAAAATGATTATCATTTGGCCCTACTTCACCTTTGAATTATGTAACTATACCTCTTTTGTCAACACCAAAGACTAGTCAAGTTTGTTTAATCTGTTCTATAGCTGGACACGATTGAAGAGATGACTTTCTTCCAGATGAATATAGTGATAAATTAACATCAAAACAAACGTGCGTACAAACCGAACAGTAACTGTTCCAGACACCTATTCTTTGAAACCACCTATGGATGTACATCAAACAGAGTTAGAGCTTTGTGTGCTTCATTCGGACAGAATGATTTGCAATCAGAGCAAAACAAGGTCACTTAAAAATTAAACACTTTAAACTTCTTGTATATTATGATCAAGAACCCATTCATTTCTCGACTGTTTCTACAGTTAAAAAGCTAAAGAATTTTTTGCATATTATATGTCCCTATCTAATTGGCATATTTGTTGTTGGTTAATTAGCTGTGATATCATCTAGTAATCTTTCTGTGTGACATGAAAATGAAGAGGTCAGACAGCAGCATGCGCAGCTCGTTACTCAACATGGCTTGAGACTTTAATGTTGTCAAGCTCTCGATGGTCACTCATTGTATCTGCTAATAATTAGACTCTACTTCAGCAAAATATCTGGCATTATATTGTCAGTAATTGAACATTGTTACCGGATAATGAATATAAGGGATTCATATCCCCAAATGCTGTTAAACATCGAAAAGACAAAAGTTCTCATTTGGATTTGCTACTCGGATGGATCTGCTAACATTTATTACTGCCCATTTCTATGTATTTCCTGTTGCTACCTGGCACTGTACTAGCTTCACTATCACAGATTTGACTGAGGTTACGTGAAGTTCTGCAACAGATCTTTGACTAATAAGAACTCGATTCCACAGCTATTCCTAAACAAAGTCATCATTAAATGGATTTGAAATGTCTGGATCCAGAATATAATAAGTGCCTAACCGGCAGATTCCTTGAGAGTTTACAATTCAGATCAATAATGGTGGGCTTTTCCCTTACTCTACACAATCCACTAGCTACAATTTGCGTGTGATACTGCCTTTCTCTACCTTGCTCCTCACTGTTTGGGACCCCCAGTGTGTGCAGGTTGTGCTCAGTGTTTCTGGTAACAAATAATGGAAAAGTTAAACTACTAAAGAAAATCTCTTTTCTTCATGTTCATTTTAAGTCTGGATTTGTCTGATTTAAAGCATTTCAATTGACCTCTCAGTTCTGTTTGTGGTAAAATCTTAATATGGATTATTACAGGACTGATACATATTAAATTACAAAATAAGTCATTACTTCCACATTCTGAATATAATGAACAATTATAAAGAATCAGTTTCTAACGGAGTGACTGGGTGAACAGTATAATAAGAGCTTCGTGGGTTAGTCCAGCGGGAAACAGATTGTTAAAACTATTCTTTTGAAGTGGTTGTTTCTGTAAAAACTTAATTCTATGGAAATTGAAACACTGATTGTTTGGAAACTTGCAAGATACACAATAAAGAACACTGCACACTCATTCCAGTAGTGTTACTTCTATATGTGAAGTTGATGCTGAATTAAGAAACTGCCTTTGCTTTCAGTTCAATTACATTAAAGCTCAGAATTAAATAGAAATATAGGAGCATAAAAACTAGGAGCAACAGTAGGCCATTCAGCCCTTCAAATCTGCTTCATCAGTGAAAATGATAGAACATAGGACTGTACAACACAGGAATGGGCCCCTCAGTCCACAGTGTTGTGCCAAATATGACACCAAGTGAAACTAATCCCTTCTGCCTGCTTCTGTTCCATACCCCACTCCCCATTCCCTTGCATATTCATGTGCTTATCTAAAAGCCCCTTAAATACCCCTATCGTATCTGTTTCCACCACCACCCCTAGCAGTATGTTTCTGACTCCTACCACTCTCTGTGTAAAAAACATGCCCCTCGCATCTCCTTTTAACTTGTAGAGCTGGTAAGAACTGCCAATGCTGGAGTCAGAGACAACACAGCGTGGAGCTGGAGGAAAACAGCAGGTCAGGTTTCTGAAGAAGGGCCTTGACCCCAAACATCTGCTTTCCTGCTCCACTGATGCTGCCTGGCCTGCTGTACTCCTCCAGCTCCAATTTGTTGTCCTTTAAACTTGCTTCCTCTCACCTTAACTGTATGCCCCCTAGTAATAGACATTTCAACTCTGGGAAAAAAAATTTTGACCAGAAACCTTACATTTACATCTCTTAATTTTATAAAACTTCTATCAAATCTCCTCTCTGCCTCCATTGCTCAAGAGAAAACAACCAAAGTCTTTTTTCTAGCCTCTTACAAAATTGTATTATGACATTCTGACACTTATACTCAATTCCCCAACCAATAAAGGCAAGCATGCCTTCTTTACTACCCTGTCTAGCTGTTTAGCCACTTACAGGAAGCTATGGGCTTGAATCTCAAAATCCCTCTGTATATCAATGCTGTTCAGAACCCTGCCATTAACTGCATTCTTTTCCTTAACATGTGATCTCTCAAAGTGCAGAGCCTCACACTTACCCAGATTAAACTCCATCTGCCATTTCTCTGCCCATAACTGCAACTGATCTTATATTCCACTGTATCCTTTGATAACTTTCTACACTATCCACAACTCCAACGATTTTTGTACCATCTGCAAACCTACTAACCCATCCATCTACATTTTCACCTAAGTCATTTATATATATCACAAACAGCAGAGGTCCCAAAATGGCTCCCTGTGGAACCCCATTAGTCATGGACCTCCAGTCTGAAAAGCACATTCCAAACACTACCCTCTGTCTTCTATGGGCAAGCCAATTCTGAATTCACGTGGCCAAGTCACTGTGGATCGCAGGCATCCTAATCCTCTGGGCGAGCCTACTATGAGGGGCCTTGTTGAAAGCCTTATTAAAATCCACGTAAACAACATCCACTGCTCTACTGTCATCGATCACCTTTGTCACCTCCTTGAAAAATTCAATCATGTTATTAAGACATGACCTACCCTGCACAAAGCAATGCTGACTGTCTCTAATTAGACCATGCTCTTCCAAATGTGCATAAATGCTTTTCCCTAAGAATTCTCTTCAATAGCTTCCCAACCACTGATGTGAGACTCACCAAACTACAGTTTCCTGGATTATCCCTATTAGCTACTCGCCAGCTATTGGCTGAACCTCTATTTCAATGCAGTATTCCTGCTCTCACCCCAACCCCACTGATGCCATTACCTCTAAAAACCTTTTTTTAAAATCTCTTTCTTGAATGTATTAATGGCTTTACCTTCACAACCTTTAAGGTAGAGAATTCCGTAGGTTCACTACCATTTGAGTGAAGAAATGTTTCCTCATGTCTATCCTACATGGTCTGCCCCATATCCTGGGATTGTGTCCCTGGCTCTAGACTCCTCCAGGCATATCTAGCCTGTGCAGCCCTGTTAGCATTTTATACATTTCAATCAGATTCTCTCTCATCCTTCTAAACTCTAGGGAATACAGGCCCAGCCAAACTAATCTCTCCTCACAGGACAATCCTGCCATTCCCATATCTGCTGAGGGACCCTTCACTGTATTCCTTCTAAGGTAGTATATCCATTTTTAGTTCGACCGAAACTACTCCAGATATGATCACAGCGTGGCCCTGCAGTCCTTATTTCAGAACTCAGGTTCTCTTGTAACAAAGGCCAATATACCACTTGCCTTCAAAATTGCCTGACTAATTTAATTGACTGGTATAGAAGAATACCCAGATACCTTTATATGCTCACACTTCTCAGTATATCATCATTTAATGAATACTATTCCTTACAGCTTTTTACACGTTAGTGAATAAATTCATATTTCATCACGTTATACAGCATCTGCCATGTGTTTGCCCACTTACTCAACTTGCCTAAATCACCTCAAAGCCACCTTGCACCCTCCTCATAATCCCACCCAATTCTGTGTCATCATTTCATTCCTTCATTTGGGTCCTTTATGTATATCTCGAATACCTAGAGCCTAAGCATGACTCCCTGTTGTATACATCCAGTCACTGCATGTTTCTTGGGAAAAGACTCACTTCATTCCCAATCTGTATTTCCTACCTGTTAACCAAATCTCGATCCATACTGATATAGTATGACCTATCCTATGTGATTTTACTTTGCTGATTAACCTCTTTTGAGGAACTTTATTTAACAACCCAGATTTGCCTTGTACTGTTTTCACTTATCCATTCCATCAGTTACATCTTCAAAAATATTCCTGTAGATTTGTTAAGCATGATTTGCCTTTCATTAGACTCATGCTGGTTTAGTCCAATCTTGTTAATGTTTTACAACTGTTTGGCTATCATGTGTTTTCTAATAGTTTAATGGATCAGACCAGACCCTTTCAAAATACATTATGGTAGCCTAGACCCCAACTTATTCTTATCTTAAGGGTAAATGTCAGATGCTGTAGTCCAGACACAACTTGATTGCGAGTTTTGAGAAGATTTGTAGCTCAGGTTGAGTTTCTGGAAGTGAGTTCGCTCGCTAAGCTGCAAGGTTAGTTTTCAGACGTTTCGTCATCTTTTTTTTATTTGAAAAAATATACATTATTCATAGAATGTACAAAAAACAAAACATTTGTACACCTACCCAGTCATGCAAGCTGCTCCGGGTTACCCAGGGGGTACGTACACCAACTAAAGGACAAAACAAATCAAAGGAAAAAAAACAAAGCAAAGAAAATACCCCGGCAGTCGTCACCCCACACAGTCCCAGTTGGCCCCCTGACCAGTTGGGGACGGCGCCAGCTGGGCCCAGTTACCAGGTAGGGCCCTTGTTTCTATTCTGGACGAGGGGTTTCGTACGGTGGTCTTTCCCCACCGCGCCTTGGCTGCCCCAAGCTTTAGCTTTAGCGCGTCCCTCAGCACGTAGTCCTGGACCTTGCAGTGCGCCAGTCTGCAACACTCGGTCGGGGTCAGTTCTTTCAGCTGGCAGACCAGCAAGTTGCAGGCAGACCAAAGAGCGTCTTTCACCGCATTGATGGTCCTCCAGGCGCAGTTGATGTTGGTCTCGGTATGCGTCCTGGGAAACAGCCCGTACAGCACGGAGTCCCGTGTCACGGAGCTGCTCGGGACGAACCTCGACAACTAACACTGTATTTCCCCTCCAGACCTCCTGTGCAGAGGCACACCCCAGAAGGAGGTGATAGACAGTCTCACTTCACCACCCCCCCCTCCGCAGCCGCCTCGAGAGCAGCGTGCGGTCGCACAGAGATTCCGCGCATGCATAAAGGATCTCACTGGCAGAGACCCTCTCACCACCAGCTAAGCAATGTCCTTGTGTTTGTTTGAAAGTTCTGGCGATGAGGCATTCTGCCAAACGACTTTGGCAGTCTGCGTGGGGAACCACACGACGGGATCCACCCTCTCCTTTTCCCGAAGGGTCTTGAGGATACTACGTGCTGACCACTGCCTGACGGCCTTGTGGTCAAAGGTGTTTCCCTTCAAAAATTTCTCCACAAAGGACAAGTGGAATGGGACGGTCCAACTACTCGGAGCGTTCCGTGACAATGAGGCCAGGCCCATCTTTTGCAATACCAGGGACAGGTAGAACCTCAGTAAGTAGTGACACTTGCTGTTTGCGTACTGAGGATCTACGCACAGCTTGATGCAGCCGCACACAAAGGTAGCCGTCAGGGCGAGGGTGGCGTTTGGTACGTCCTTTCCCCCATTTTCCAGGTCTCTGTACATGGCGTCCCTGTGGACCCGGTTATTCCTCGACCCCCAAATGAAGTGGAAGATGGCCCGGGTGACCGCAGCGGCACAGGTCCAGGGAATAGGCCAGGCCTGTACCACATACAACAGTACCAAAAGCCCCTCGCACCTGACAACCAGGTTCTTACCCGCGATGGAGAGGGACCGGAGCATCCACCTGCCCAGCTTCTGCTTCAGTTTGGTGATACGCTCCTCCCAAGTCTTAGTGCATGCCCCAGCTCCACCAAACCAAACACCCAGCACCTTCAGGTAGTCTGTCCTGACGGTGAAGGGGATGAAGGAGCGGTCGTCCCAGTTCCCGAAGAACATGGCCTCGCTCTTACCCCTATTGACTTTGGCACCCGAGGCCAGTTGAAACTGGCCGCAGATGTCCAACAGCCTACTCACTGACTGACGATCAGTGCAGAAGACGGCGTCATCGTCCATGTACAGGGAGGTCTTGACCTGAAGTCCTCCGCTGCCTGGGATAATCACGCCCTTCTGGCTCATATCCTTCCTGACTCACTTGCTTCCAACTAGCCACAAAATGACATGACCCACTATCACTAGTATCCTTACATACAGATGAGGAAGGACACCACTTTGATTGGGACAACACATCCATCCAAGGACAAGCGAAACAGAGACACGCACGAGAATTCCTAGAAGCATGGCATTCCAACCGGAACTCCATCAACAAACACATTGATTTGGAGCCAATCTACCATCCCCTGAGAAAAAGAGCAGGAAATGACATCACCAACGGACAAAATGACATCACCAACCCAAGGAAACTTAAACAGATAAATAGAAGGCGGGACATAACACCAGCGCTTCACTGGAGGCTCACTGGTGATGTTACCTAGAATGGTGACAAAACATCTGGGAACACACCCTCAAGCTCAGTGAACCAGCTTACATCTGGAACAAAATAAAGACCCACTCTCTTGTGGACCGAGAGGAGGAGAGCGCTGTCTTGGAGGTGAAAGGAGGACGTCGGGTTGGCTGTGCACCCTTGCGACCAGTGGATCTTAATGCTAGCTTCGGCCTAACGCTGGTTCAGGGGAGCAGCCAACCTGCAACGATGGCTGCGCAAAGTGCTCGTGCCCCAGGTCAGGGGATCCGGAACACCATCCGTGTTCCTGTAAAGAAGGTGGATGAAGGTGCACCTGTGGACCGCACCTTCTTCGTGAAGAGGGTCCTGTTGGACTGTTGTGGGTTTGCTGCTGCGGACATTTACTGCCTGCAGGATTTCCCCGGAGGAGGTTTTTACGACGTGACCTTCAGGAGTGCCAAGCTTTGCGAGCGCTTCCTGGAGGTTTTCAAGGAGAAAGGAGGTGAGGGCCCCTTCTCTGTATTGACCGCTGTCCCACTGTTTGTGATGCCAGCACAGAGGAGCCGTATGGTGACTGTACACATGTACAACCCGCATGTGCCAGCAGTTGATGTCCTGACCTTCCTCGGAAGGTACGTGAAGGTGGAAGGGGGCCTAACTGACATCGTGGACCCCTTTGGCATCTGGACGAGTAAGAGGCAGGTCAAGGTGACGCTGAGGATGGGCGCAGACGGGAATGTCGCACACCCACCGTCCAGCTTCGCGATCGGCGGGAGCAGGGGCTACCTGACCTATGCAGGGCAACCTAAAGTCTGCCATGCCTGTGGTAGGTCAGGTCACATGGCGGCCAACTGCAAAGCCACCATCTGCAGGAACTGCAGGGAGGAGGGACACCTGGCAAAGGATTGCCCACGAGAGAGAAGCTGCAACCTTTGCGGGGAAGCGGGCCACTTCTATAGGGCATGCCCGCGGCGGGGTACCACCTACGCCCAGGTCGCCGGCAGGGGAAATGCGGGGCCAGCCCCCCCGGAGGAGAGGAAGGCACCAGGGCCCAGCAAGGACCCCACTAATGTGCAGGAGGGCCAGGCCGTGCAGGAGGGCCCAGCCCTGCAGGATGGGCCCGAGGCCAGCAAAGCACCCCTGCAGGCTCCGATCCCCCCCGACAACCCGGAGCCAATGGAGGCGGCGACAGGCGACCCAGGGGAGTGGACTACAGTCCGGAAAGCGAGGAGGAAGGTGCGTCGACGGGCCCAGGAACCGCAACAATCAGGAGGGAAGAGACAGCTACAGGGGGGCTATAAGAGCTCCTCTGACGAGGAGGATTCGGAGAGGGCCCACCCGAAGCAGAAGTTAAAGGTCTCGAGGGGGAAGGAAAGCAGCACCCCGCTTCCAGGTGACGGGAGGCGTCCGGAGGCTCACTCGGACACCCAGTCAAGTGCCGCTGGAGCACTGGAGGGCCCCCCCAAACTTCCAGGCGGGAAGGAGGAAACAGCACATCCCCAGCCTGATCCGGAGCCGGACCCTCCTGCCTCCGCACCCCTGACGGGGGGATGCCACCCGGAAGGCAGCACAGACGGTTTCCTGAGCCCAGAGAGCGTCCAGCAGTTAGCCCGGGCAATGGGCATGAAGGGACAGATGGAGGGGCTGGACCTTGGACTTGGGGAGGGTACTGCGGTCACTGCCCACAATGGGGGTACGAATTGCGAGCATTAATGTGCGCAGCGTCAAGTCAACCGCGAGATGTGTGTCCACATTGGCCTACCTGACCACCATCAAGGCGGACCTCCTGTTTCTGCAGGAGTGCGGGATACCGCACCTCGGCAGGTACGGGAAATGGTCCGGCGCCTGGACCTGTGGGCCTTCGATCTGGTCGGGGGGTAACGACTGTCGCTCCTCGGGCCTGGCTATTCTGCTGCGGGGGCGCAACTTCACCATCTCTCAAGTTCAGGAGGTGGTGGGGGGTGCGCCTCCTAGTGGCTGACATCACCTACAGGAACGCTCCCCTGAGGCTGATCAACGTGTACGCCCCAGCGGTACGGAGTGAGTGGTTGGCCGTCCTGCAGCGGCTTCCACCCCTGCTGGCTACGTCCAGGCCGGTCATCCCAGGCGGACACTTCAACTGCATCATTGATGCAGATGGAAGATCCGGCGTGGGGACAGCGGGTGGGGGGATTCAACTGGACGTCACGTCCAGATTCCTGATGGGCACGGTGAAGGACGCCAAGCTGCTCGACGTCTTCAGCACCCCTGCAGACGGAGCGCAGCAGAGGTACACCTGGTCGCGGCCAGACGGGTCTATCCGCTCAAGAATAGACTTCCTGTTTGTGTCACGGACGTTCTCGGTCAGATCCACTGGTGTCGAGCCGGTGTTCTTCTCTGACCACTGCCTCCTGCTGGCCGACTGTCACTTACAGGGCGACCAGCCGGCCGGCAAGGGGACGTGGAAGCTCAACACGACTCTGTTGACCCCAGAGAACGTCGAGGAGCTTAAGAGGGAGTACACCGGTTGGAGGACCGTGAAACCCCTCTTTGAGTCTCCGGGCGACTGGTGGGAGACGGTGAAGGAGAACATCAAGAGGTTCTTTGTCCTCAAGGGTGTTCAGAAGGCAAGAGAGAGGCGGGGAAAGCTGTCGCGTCTCCAGAAAAGGGTGCAGAACCTGCTCCTTCTGCAGTTGATGGGGGTCGATGTCACGGAGGACCTCCGCAAGGTGAGGGGCCAGCAAGCCTCGCTCTTCGCCGCGGAGGCCTCCAGGATAATCTTCCGGTCCAGGGTCCGCTCTGTGGAGCAGGACGAGACGTGCTCGCATTTCTTCTTTCAGAAGGTGCACAAAGAGAGCTCTGTGCTTAGCCGGCTGAAGGAGGACGACGGCTCGGTGACGTCGTCTCGGCCCGACGTTTTGAGGATCAGCAGATCCTTCTATGCCGGACTGTACGACACGAAGCCCACGGACAGCACGGCCTCCGAGTCGTTCCTGTCGTCTATCACGGAGGTCTTAGATGACGGCACGAGGGAGTGGCTGGACTGGCCGATATCCCTGGATGAGCTGGCCAGAGCCCTCAAGTCCTTGCAGAGGAATAGGACTCCCGGAAGTGATGGCTTACCGGTCGAGCTGTATTCTGCTCTGTGGGGCCTGGTCGGCCAGGACCTGCTGGAGGTGTACGATAGTGCGCTTCGGGCAGGGGAAATGTGCAAGTCCATGAGGAAGGGCATCATCACCCTCATTTACAACAGGAAGGGGGAGAGGGAAGAAATTAAGAATTGGCGTCCCATTTCACTTTTGAACGTGGACCACAAAATCCTGGCCAAGGTCATTGCCAACCGCGTCAGGTCTGTCCTGGAGTCGGTGATTCACCCTGACCAAACCTGTGCTGTGCCGGGCAGGAAGATCGCTGAGAGCCTCGCGCTCATCAGGGATACGATCGCCTACGTACAGGACAGGCGGGTGGACACCTGCCTCGTCAGCCTGGACGAGGAGAAGGCCTTCGACAGGGTCTCTCATGCTTACATGAGGGACGTCCTCTCCAAATTGGGGTTCGGGGAGGGCATCCGCAATTGGATCCGGCTGCTCTACGCCAACATCGTTAGCGCAGTCTCGATCAACGGGTGGGAATCAGACAGTTTTCCTGTTAGATCTGGAGTCAGGCAGGGCTGCCCACTCTCTCCTGCCTTGTTCGTGTGCTGTGTGGAGCCCTTCGCCGCCTCCATCAGGAAGGACGTGAGCCTGAAGGGCGTGACTATCCCAGGCAGCGGAGGCCTTCAGGTCAAGACCTCCCTGTACATGGATGATGTCGCCGTCTTCTGCACCGATCGTCGGTCGGTGAGTAGGCTGTTGGACATCTGCGGCCAGTTTGAACTGGCCTCGGGTGCCAAAGTCAATAGGGGTAAGAGCGAGGTCATGTTCTTCGGGAACTGGGACGACCGCTCCTTCATCCCCTTCACCGTCAGGACAGACTACCTGAAGGTGCTGGGTGTTTGGTTTGGTGGAGCTGGGGCATGCACTAAGACTTGGGAGGAGCGTATCTCCAAATTTAAGCAGAAGCTGGGCAGGTGGACGCTCCGGTCCCTCTCCATCGCGGGTAAGAACCTGGTTGTCAGGTGCGAGGGGCTTTCGGTACTGTTGTATGTGGTACAGGCCTGGCCTATTCCCTGGACCTGTGCCGCTGCGGTCACCCGGGCCATCTTCCACTTCATTTGGGGGTCGAGGATGCACCGGGTCCGCAGAGATACCATGTACAAAGACCTGGGAAATGGGGGAAAGGGCGTACCGAACGCCACCCTCGCCCTGACGGCTACCTTTGTGTGTGGCTGCATCAAGCTGTGCGTAGATCCTCAGTACGCGAACACCAAGTGTCACTACTTACTGAGGTTCTACCTGTCCCCGGTGTTGCGAAGGATGGGCCTGGCCTCGTTGCCGCGGAACGCTCCGAGTAGTTGCACCGTTCCGTACCACCTGTCCTTCGTGGAGAAATTTTTGAAAGTAAACACCTTTGACCACAAGGCCGTCGGGCAGTGGTCAGCACGTAGTATCCTCGAGACCCTTCGGGAAAAGGAGAGGGTGGATCCCGTCGTGTGGTTCCCCACGCAGACTGCCAAAGTCGTTTGGCAGAATGCCTCATCGCCAGAACTTTCAAACAAGCACAAGGACATTGCTTGGCTGGCGGTGAGAGGGGCTCTGCCAGTGAGATCCTTTATGCATGCCCGGAATCTCTGCACCACCGCACGCTGCCCTCGAGGTGGCTGCGGGGGGGACGAGACTGTCGATCACCTCCTTCTGGAGTGTGCCTATGCGCAGGAGGTCTGGAGGGGGATGCAGTGGTATTTGTCGAGGTTCGTCCCGAGCAGCTCCGTGACGCGGGACTCTGTGCTCTACGGGCTGTTTCCGGGGACGCACACCGAGACCAACATCAACTGCGCCTGGAGGACCATCAATGCGGTGAAAGACGCTCTTTGGTCTGCCCGCAACTTGCTGGTCTGCCAGCTGAAAGAACTGACCCCGACCGAGTGTTGCAGACTGGCGCACTCCAAGGTCCAGGGCTACGTGCTGAGGGACGCGCTAAAGCTTGGGGCAGCCGCCGCCAAGGCGCAGTGGGGAAAGACCACCGTATGAGCCCCCTCGTCCAGAAAAGGGAAAAGAATCCTATCTGGTAACTGGGCCCAGCTGGCGCCTTCCCCAACTGGTCAGGGGGCCAACTGGGACTGTGCGGGGTGACGACTGCCGGGGCGGTTTCTTTGCTTTGTTTTTTTTTCTCTGTTTTGTTTTTTTTTTCCCTTTAGTTGGTGTACGTACCCCCGGGTAACCTGGAGTGGCTTGCATGACTGGGTAGGTGTATAAATGTTTTATTTTTTGTACATTCTATGAATAAAGTATATTTTTTCAAATATAAAAAAAAGGTGACAAAACATCTGGGAACACACCCTCAAGCTCAGTGAACCAGCTTACATCTGGAACAAAATAAAGACCCACTCTCTTGTGGACCGAGAGGGGGAGAGCGCTGTGTTGGAGGTGAAAGGGAAGACGTCGGGTTGGCTGTGCACCCTTGCAACCAGTGGATCTTAATGCTGGCTTAGGCCTAACGCTGGTTCAGGGGAGCAGCCAACCTGCAACGATGGCTGTGGCAAGTGCTCGTGCCCCAGGTCAGGGGGTCCGGAACACCATCCGTGTTTCTGTAAAGAAGGTGGATGAAGGTGCACCTATGGACCGCACCTTCTTCGTGAAGAAGGTCCTGTTGGACTGTTGCGGGTTCACTGCTGCGGACATTTACTGCCTGCAGGATTTCCCCAGAGGAGGTTTTTATGACATGACCTTCAGGAGTGCCAAGCTTTGCGAGCGCTTCCTGGAGGTTTTCAAGGAGAAAGGAGGTGAGGGCCCCCTCTCTGTATTGACCGCTGTCCTGCTGTTTGTGATGCCAGCACAGAGGAGCTGTATGGTGACTGTACACATGTACAACCCGCATGTGCCAGCAGTTGATGTCCTGACCTTCCTTGGAAGGTACGTGAAGGTGGAAGGGGACCTAACTGACATCGTGGACCCCTTTGGCATCTGGACCAGTAAGAGGCAGGTCAAGGTGACACTGAGGATGGGCGCGGATGGGAATGTCGTACACCCACCGTCCAGCTTCGCGATCGGCGGGAGCAGGGGCTACCTGACCTATGCAGGGCAACCTAAAGTCTGCCATGCCTGTGGTAGGTCAGGTCACGTGGCGGCCGACTGCAAAGCCACCATCTACAGGGAGGAGGGACACCTTGCAAAGGATTGCCCACAAGAGAAAAGCTGCAACCTTTGTGAGGAAGCGGGCCACCTCTATAGGGCATGCCCGCAGCGGGGGACCACCTACGCCCAGGTCGCCGGCAGGGGTAATGCAGGGCCAGCACCCCTGGAGGAGAGGAAGGCACCAGCGCCCAGCAAGGACCCTACTAATGTGCAGGAGGGCCAGGTCGTGCAGGAGGGCCCAGCCCCGCAGGATGGGCCCGAGGCCAGCAAAGCGCCCCTGCAGGCTCTGCTCCCACCCCGACAACCCGGAGTTGATGTAGGCGGCGACAGGCGACCCAGGGAAGTGGACGACGGTCCGGAAAGCGAGGAGGAAGGTGCTTCAGCGGGCCCAGGAACCGCAACCATTAGGCAGGAAGAGGCAGCTACAGGGGGGCTAAGAGAGCTCCTCTGACGAAGGAGATTCGGAGACGGCCCACCTGAAGCAGAAGCTAAAGATCTCAAGGGAGAAGGAAAGCAGTACCACACTTCCAGGTGACGGGAGGCGTCCTGAGGCTCCCTCTGACACCCAGTCGCATGCCGCTGGGGCCCTGGAAGGCCCCCCAGAGCTTCCAGGTGGGAAGGAGGAAACAGCGCGTCCCAAGCCTGACTCAGAGCCGGACTCTCCTGCCTCCGTATCCCTGATGGGGGGATGCCACCCGGAAGGCAGCACGGACGGTTTCCTGAGCCCGGAGAGCGTCCAGCAGTTAGCCCGAGCAATGGACATGAAGGGACAGATAGAAGGGCTGGACCTTGGACTTGGGGAGGGTACTGCGGTCACTGCCCACAATGGGGGTACGAGTTGCGAGCATTAATGTGCGCAGCGTCAAGTCCACTGCAAGATGTGTATCCACGTTGGCCTACCTGACCACCATCAAGGAAGACCTCCTGTTTCTGCAGGAGTGCGGGATACCGCACCTCGGCAGGTACGGGAAATGGTCCGGCGCCTGGACCTGTGGGCCTTCGATCTGGTCGGGTGTAACGACTGTCGCTTCTCGGGCCTGGCTATTCTGCTGCGGGGGCGCAACTTCACCATCTCTCAAGTTCAGGAGGTGGTGGGGGGGTGCCTCCTAGTGGCTGACGTCACCTACAGGAACGCTCCCCTGAGGCTGATCAACGTGTACGCCCCAGTGGTACGGAGTGAGCGGTTGGCCGTCCTGCAGCGGCTTCCACCCCTGCTGGCTACGTCCAGGCCGGTCATCCTAGGCAGAGACTTCAACTGCATCATTGATGCAGATGGAAGATCCGGTGTGGGGAGAGCGGGTGGGGGCAGTCAACTGGACGTCACATCCAGATTCCTGATGGGCACGGTGAAGGACGCCAAGCTGCTCAACGTCTTCAGCACCCCTGCAGACGGAGCGCAGTGGAGGTACACCTGGTCGCGGCCAGGCGGGTCTATCCACTCAAGGATAGACTTCCTGTTTGTGTCACATGCGTTCTCGGTCAGGTCCACCGGCGTCGAGCCGTTGTTCTTCTCTGACCACTGCCTCCTGCTGGCCGACTGTTACTTACAGGACGACCAGCAGGCCGGCAAGGGGACGTGGAAGTTCAACACGACTCTTTTGACCCCAGAGAACGTTGAGGAGCTTAAGAGGGAGTACGCCAGTTGGAGAACCGTGAAACCCCTCTTTGAGTCTTCGGGCGACTGGTGGGAGACGGTGAAGGGGAACATCAAGAGGTTCTTTGTCCTCAAGGGTGTTCGGAAGGCGAGAGAGAGGCGGGGAAAGCTTTTGCGACTCCAGAAAAGGATGTAGAACCTGCTCCTTCTGCAGTCGATGGGGGTCGATGTCACGGATGACCTCCGCGAGGTGAGGGGCCAGCAAGCCTCGCTCTTCGCCGCGGAGGCCTCCAGGATAATCTTCCGGTCCAGGGTCCGCTCTGTGGAGCAGGACGAGACGTTCTCGCATTTCTTCTTTCAGAAGGTGCACAAAGAGAGCTCTGTGCTTAGCTGGCTGAAGGAGGACGACAGCTCGGTGACGTCATCTCAGCCCAACATTTTGAGGATCAGCAGATCCTTCTATGCCGGACTGTACGACGCAAAGCCTACGGACAGCACGGCCTCCGAGTCGTTCCTGTCGTCTATCATGGAGGTCTTAGACGACGGCATGAGGGAGTGGCTGGACTGGCCGATATCCCTGGACGAGCTGACCAGACCCCTCAAGTCCTTGGAGAGGAATAAGCCTCCCGGGACTGACGGCTTACTGGTCGAGCTGTATTCCGCTCTGTGGGACCTAGTCTGACAGGACCTGCTGAAGGTGTACGATAGTGCATTTTGGGCAGGGGAAATGTGCAAGTCCAGGAGGAAGGGCATCATCACCCTCATTTACAACAGGAAGGGGGAGAGGGAAGAAATTAAGAATTGGCGTCCTATTTCATTATTGAATGTGGACTACAAAATCCTGGCCAAGGTCATAGCCAACCGCGTCAGGTCTGTCCTGGAGTCGGTGATTCACCTTGGCCAAACCTGTGCTGTGCCGGGCAGGAAGATCGCTGAGAGCCTCGCGCTCATCAGGGATACGATCGCCTACGTACAGGACAGGCGGGTGGACACCTGCCTCATCAGCCTGGACCAGGAGAAGGCCTTCGACAGGGTCTCTCATGCTTACATGAGGGACGTCCTCTCCAAATTGGGGTTCGGGGAGGGCATCCGCAATTGGATCTGGCTGCTCTACACCAACATCGTTAGTGCAGTCTCGATCAACGGTTGGGAATTGGACAGTTTTCCTGTGAGATCTGGAGTCAGGCAGGGCTGCCCGCACTCTCCTGCCTTGTTTGTGTGCTGTGTGGAGCCCTTCGCCGCATCCATCAGGAAGGACGTGAGCCTGAAGGGCGTGATTATCCCAGGCAGCGGAGGCCTTCAGGTCAAGACCTCCCTGTACATGGATGATGTCGCCGTCTTCTGCACTGATCGTCAGACAGTGAGTAGGCTGTTGGACATCTGCGGCCAGTTTCAACTGGCCTCGGGTGCCAAAGTCGATAGGGGTAAGAGCGAGGCCATGTTCTTCGGGAACTGGGATGACCTCTCCTTCATCCCCTTCACCGTCATGACAGACTACCTGAAGGTGCTGGGTGTTTGGTTCGGTGGAGCTGGGGCATGCACTAAGACTTGGGAGGAGCGTATCACCAAACTGAGGCAGATGCTGGGCAGTTGGACGCTCTGGTCCCTCTCCATCGCGGGTAAGAACCTGGTTGTCAGGTGCGAGGGGCTTTCGGTACTGTTGTATGTGGTACAGGCCTGGCCTATTCCCTGGACCTGCGCCGCTGCGGTCACCCGGGCCATCTTCCACTTCATTTGGGGGTCGAGGATGGACCAGGTCTGCAGGGACGCCATGTACAAAGACCTGGAAAATGGGGGAAAGGACATACCGAACGCCACCCTCGCCCTGATGGCTACCTTTGTGTGCGGCTGCATCTAGCTGTGCGTAGATCCTCAGTACGCAAACACCAAGTGTCACTACTTACTGAGGTTCTACCTGTCCCTGGTGTTGCAAAGGATGGGCCCGGCCTCATTGCCACAGAATGCTCCGCATAGTTGGACCGTCCCGTTCCACCTGTCCTTTGTGGAGAAACTTTTGAAAGGAAACACCTTTGACCACAAGGCCGTCAGGCAGTGGTCAGCACGTAGTATCCTCAGGACCCTTCAGGAAAATGAGAGGGTGGATCCCGTCGTGTGGTTCCCCACACAGACTGCCAAAGTCGTTTGGCAGAATGCCTCATCGCCGGAACTTTCAAACAAACACAAGGACATTGCTTGGCTGGTGGTAAGAGGGGCTCTGCCAGTGAGATCCTTTATGCATGCCCGGAATCTCTGCGCCACTGCACGCTGCTCTCGAGGCGGCTGTCGGGGGGGGGACGAGACTGTCGATCACCTCCTTCTGGAGTGTGCCTATGCGCAGGAGGTCTGGAGGGGGATGCAATGATATTTGTCGAGGTTCGTCCCGAGCAGCTCCGTGACACGGGACTCCGTGCTCTACGGGCTGTTTCCCAGGACGCACACTGAGACCAACATCAACTGCGCCTGGAGGACCATCAATGCGGTGAAAGACGCTCTTTGGTCTGCCTGCAACTTGCTGGTCTGCCAGCTGAAAGAACTGACCCCGACTGAGTGTTGCAGACTGGCGCACTCCAAGGTCCAGGACTACGTGCTGAGGGACGCGCTAAAGCTTGGGGCAGCCGCCGCCAAGGCGCGGTGGGGAAAGACCACGGTATGAACCCCCTCTTCCAGAATAGAAACAAGGGCCCTACCTGGTAACTGGGCTCAGCTGGCGCCTTCCCCAACTGGTCAGGGGGCCAACAGGGACTGTGTGGGGTGACGACTGCCGGGGTATTTTCTTTGCTTTTTTTTCTTTGTTTTGTTTTTTCCTTTAGTTGGTGTACG
Source organism: Stegostoma tigrinum (assembly GCF_030684315.1). Lineage (NCBI taxonomy): Eukaryota > Metazoa > Chordata > Chondrichthyes > Orectolobiformes > Stegostomatidae > Stegostoma > Stegostoma tigrinum. The sequence goes on from NC_081380.1 coordinate 16,859,160, forward strand.
TACCTGGGTAATCCGGAGTGGCTTGCATGACTGGGTAGGTGTATAAATGTTTTATTTTGTACATTCTATGAATAAAGTATATTTTTTCAAATAAAAAAAAATGACGAAACATCTGAAAACTAACCTTCCCGCTCAGCAAGCAAACTCACATCCAGCAACTTGATTGGTCAAACTACTCGATGTTAAGCAAAACACAATTTATTCAAACGCTACAGTTAAAATACAACAAAAGAAAGAGGAGCTTGGAATAACAACTCTGTTGGAAAACTTAACAGAATAATAGATACAGTACCTATTACTAATTAACTGTTCCAATATAATAACATCAATCAATCCAACATCCAACACCCTTGGCAAAAGGAAAATTCAGAAAACAGACTGCCCCACGTTGCAACTCCCATAACAGGCAGAGAATCCCAGCTTGTGGCTATGTTTGAGAAAGGCGAAAATAGCTTTCACTTCCTCAAGGCCTCAACAACTGCCTAAAGATAAACTAATGTTCCTGGTTCTGTGGGTGGGAGCTAGACCCACCCACTCCAGATGCTTCTATTGCCCCAAATTTAATAAAGAAAATCCAAGGCTTCACAAATTGTTCTCACAGACTGCCCAATACCTGTCCCCCAATCTGCCTCTAAAAGGAACCAGGACAAAAAACACCTCTTAAAGCCACAGCATTTTCACAACAGACTCAGCACTTTCCCCACTAATGATGTTAGGCTGATTGGTCTTGATTTTTCTTTCCCTCTCTTTTAAAATAATAGTGTCACATTTGCCATCCTCCAAACCATAAGAAACATTCCAGAGTTGAATTTTGGAAGATGGCCACCAATGTATGCATTATTTGCAGGGCCACTTTCTTTACTACTCTACAGTCTAGATTATTAGGCCTTGATTTGTCAGACTATAAATCCTATTAGTTTCTCTCACACCATTCCTTACAAATGATAATTTCCTTCTTTTTCACACTCTTACTAGACCCTTGGTTTTCCTTAACAATTCTGGGAGATTATTTGCGCCCTGTTTTGTGAAGTCAGAACCAAACGCATGTGTTCAATTAATATGCCTTTTCTTGGATCCCCATTGTACTTTCCCTGGCTTCTGATTGTAACAGGCCTTTATTTCTCTTTACTAGTCTTTTTTCTCTTCATGCAATTATGGAAGTTTGTATGTTCAGTCTCTGTGTTCTCTGCAATTCTATTCTTTTACTCTATTTTCCTGCTCTTCATCAAAACTTTTTGTTCTCTTTTGCTGAATTCTAAAATGCTTTCGTTCCTTAGGCTTTCTTTCTGGTAATTTTACAGGTCTCCTCTTGAAATATAATACTAGTCCTAATTTAAAGCCATGGTTGAGCCACTTTTCTTTTTGTGCCAGACAAGAATGAATAATTATTTTAATTCATGTATATGTTCTTTAAAGGAGAACCGTTGCCAATCCACCATGAACCATTTCAGTAAGGTTCCCAATCACTCTTTGTCAATTCATTCCTTGTGCCCTCATAACTCTGTTTAGTTAGATTCAGATTCAATCATTTTATTCTCGACTTGAATGAAACAATCCATCATATTATAGTTACTCTTCCCCAAGGGATCTCACATAATAAAAAAACCAAAGAACTGTGAATGCTGAAAATCAGAAACAACAACAGAAATTGCTGGAAAAACGCAGCAGGTCTGTCAACATCAGTGGAGAGTAAGCAGAGTTAATGCTTCAAAACCAGTGACCCTTCTTCAGAACTGATGGCAGCTGGGAAAAGGATGGTATTTATGCAGAAGATGGTGTGGTCGAAGGGAAGGAGTAAATGATGCGTGGAGATAGAGACCAAAGACAGAGCCAGTTAGACAGTCAAAGGAATGGGTAAATGTCAGTCTGGTAGAATGAAAAGCTGCTAATGGGGACCAGTAGAAACTGACAATGGGTTGTGTATGATAACAAGGTCTGGAGTGTGATGGCTGGGGTAAGGACATGGGAGAAGGTGCTCAAGCCCTAAAATGATTGAACTCGATATTAAGTTCTGAAGGGACACCAAGCAGAAAGTAAGGCGTCGTTCTTCAAGCTTGAGCTTAGTTTTGCTGGAGCGCTACAGCAAGCCTGAGACAGCGATGTTGGCCAGGGCATTTAACAGAAAGCTCAGAGTTATTTTTGTGGTTGGAATGTAGGTATTCTGCAAAGTGGTCACACAGTCTGCACTTTTCTTCCCATTGCACAGGAGACTACATTGTGAGTGGCGAATTTAGTGGACTCCATTGAGTGAAGTGCAGGTAAAGTGCTGCTTCACCAGGAAGGTGTGCTGGGATCTTGGATACTGAGGAGGGAGAAAGTGAGCAGGCAAGTGTTACACATTCTGCAATTGCAGGAGAAGGTGTCAATGGACTGTAAGAACATGTTGAGAATCAAGGTGGTGTGGACCAGGGTGTCCCAGAGGGAACAGTCCCTGTGGAAGGCTGACAAGGGAGGGTAAGGGAATATCTACTAGTGTGGTATCCTGCCAAATGTGCTCGAAACGGCAGCTAATGATCCCACAGATGTGGATGCTGGTGGAATAGTAGGTGAGGGAGAAAGTGCGGGAGATGGGTTGGACCCTGCTGAAGGTTCTGTGAACCAAAGTCCTCACTTGTTGAAGTTGGCATCATCAGAACAGATGTGATCGAGGTGGAGGCATTTGGAGAATGGGCTCCATTCTATTTTGTAGTAGATGACCATCATGACCAACAGAGAGGTATTGGCTTATACCGATCATAGCCTTAGTGGAAAAATTCGGAAAACAAAATACAAGTATATTTTGGTAGAGTTTGCTGTTAAGCTTTCCTCCTCTAAAGATTGTTCAGAATATGGTTAGAAAAAGAAAACGATCTTTGCTAAGAATGCAAGTTTGTTTTTAGCTTTCTTAATCCTAATAATATGTTAGCAATAGATATATTGGTTATTTGGAAAGAGCAAATGACAATGAGAATGCAAATGGATCTTGAGATTTTAAAACATTTTTGTCTTGCCCTGATTTCATATTGCAACACATTTAAAAAGGAATTTCATTTTCCACATGTGAACACGGTACAAATATGGGGTTGGCAATCTCAGTTGGCTGAAAGGCTGGTTTGTAACGCAGAATGATACCAACAGCATGGGTTCAATTCCTCACTGGCTGGTATTACCATAAAGGGCTTTACCTCTCACCCTCAGGTCAAACAACCAGCAGACATCTCTCTCAAATGAGTTTGGTAAGACGGTGGTGATTTTTATATTTAATCTTACTTGGAGGACATAAGTTTTGCAGAATCTTGGTAATTTGATTTATTTTTTACATTTTGTGGAAACACCTGAAATGGTTACTTTAAGACGGTCATGGAAGCTTCACTGTGGACACTGGAGATTTCATTAGAAAGTCTTCCTGCCAATCATATGACTGATTATTTATTATAGATGCTGATGGGACTACCTTGAACAGTAAGTGGTATTGAGATGTTTTTGACTTTTCCAGTTCATTTGGAGTAAAACTGGTTAAGGACATACTGAGTCAAAAAAAACTGGATAAGAACAAGCTTAGTTTGGGGAAAGCCTGCTAAGAAAAAGTTGAGTTGAAGAGAAGTGACTTCGGAGCAAACCACGTTGGAGAACAAGTTGAGGTGAAGGACAACCTTCCAGGTGATTTCTACCAAATCTGAAAAGAAAGCCCTCTTGTTGAGTTCCAAGCGAAACCAATTTGTTCTTTTGAAAGATTGATTGAAAGGATGTCTCGAGATTTACTTCCTGAGACAAGAGAGTCTGCAAGACTTCAGGCACAACTATGCATGTGACTACACTTGCCAGAATATTAAAGCAACAGACGTTGGAACACCCAATGCTTTATGTTTTTGCCTTCAGGACTAACCTATTAGCAAAGTGTCTTTTTTTTCCCCTGACAGCCAATTATTACAGTAAATTTTCTATTTCTCTTTATCTGAAGAGTGTGTATGATTGGCGTTCATTCTTTTTAATTCACTCATGGAACATGGGCATCACTGCCTGGCCAGGATGTAGCGCCCTGCTCTTGAATTGAGAGGCTACCTAGACCTTTCAGAGGGCAATTAAGAGTCAACCACATTAATGTAGGTCTGGAGTCACACGTAGGCCAGAACAGATGAGGATGGCAGATTTCCTTCCCTAAAGGGCATTAGTGAGCCAGATGGATTTTGCCTAACGATTGACAATGGTTTCATGGTCATCAATAGATTCTTAATTCCAGAACTTTTTTTATTAAACTCAAATTCCACCATATGCTGTAACAGGATTTGAACCCAGGTCCCTACAACATTAGTTGAGTTTTGGGTTAATGGTCTAATGGTCAAACCACAGGGCTTTGAGGGTATTTAAAGGAATAGCTATTTCTTTTCATAAGTTTGTAAATATTAATAAACCAAAAACTCTGTTTATCAGAATCCCGATTGATGGATCTTATTGATTAAAACCTAGCATTTAGATTAGATTCCCTACAGTGTGGAAACAGGCCCTTTGACCCAACAAGTCCACACTGCCCCTTGAAGCATCCCACCCAGACCCATCCCCCTATAACCCACACACCCCTGAACACTATGGGCAATTTAGCATGGCTGATCCACCTAACCTGCACATCTTTGGACTGAAGGAGAAACCGGAGCACCCGGAGGAAACCTACACAGACACACGGAGAATGTGCAAACTCCACACAGACAGTTGCCCAAGGTGGGAATTGAACCTGGGTCCCTGGTGCTGTGAGGCTGCAGTGCTAACCACTGAGCCACCGTGCTGTCCCTTTTCATCCATGCAGACATGGTCCATCTTAAACCTCCAGATGAAGATGAACTGCAACAGAGCAGTTTCAGTGAATTGGCCAAACCTGCACCATGTACAACAGCAGAGGGAGTGCCTCACACCTGATGACCAGGCTTTTTACCCACAATGGAGAGGGGCAAGTGTTCCCAAAAGGCCAGTTTCTGCCTCTTCCCAAGATTTTGTGCATGCCCATTTTATTGGTCATCTTCATAACTGAAAAATATGTACTTTTATTTCTGACCTACAAAGTAGCAGGAATAGAGTTCAGTGCACTTCTCCAGACTGAGGCCTAACAATATTCATTATCACATGATGTTACGCTTTCAAAATCACAAAGCGTATATCTCTGATAAAGGCAGATCAGCTGCTGTAATGGGGTGGAAAAGAAACTTCTCCCTCAATGACAAAACATTTTGCTTGTAGAAATGTATGAAATATCTTGCTGTTAAATCTGTAGTGTCAAAAGTTGTGTTTGTCTGTAAAGCCAGTAATGGAAAAGAAATGGAAACCAAAAATGCAAGCTGAGCAATGAAACCGAAACTCCCAGTCTCTAAGGAAACATATAGAAGGTTGGAGTGAAAACAAAACTCCTGCTTCAAACTATGTAAATAAAACAGAACAATTTGAGCTCAGTGAACAGTGCATCCAGCGCTGCAGTCCAGGCGAGCTGAGGAGGGTAGAGTACAGATCCAATAGCTAAGAGTAGGCGAAGAGATGGTTGCTGTAGCTATTTCTGTTATGAAGCGATGACATTAAGTACGGGTGCCAAACGTATGGCCCCTAGGCCACGTGTAGCCTTCCAGAGTATTTCATATGTTTGCATTACTGGTCTTTATTTTTATACCTTGAACTGTTATATGAAACTTTCCAAAATATATCATTGCAGCCCACGTGGCATTGTGCATAGGTGGCCGGTCAGTACAAACATTTGGGTAACCTGTATTAGTGGTTCAACCCACGTTAAAAGTGAGGAGATTCTGCTGAAGTGTATAATTTTTGATGAATACTGTGTCTGTGTAGATTGGATTGGTTATTCACTGCTGTTGGATGAGGATCAGGATAATCCTAGCGAAAAGAAAGATGAAATCCTTTGTAACTGAGATTGATGACATATCTGCTTGATGGATTGCCAAGCCAATTTGTTGTATCTGCTGTAGTTACATCTGGTAATTAATTTATAATGGACTGTAATATTGTCACTGCCTGAGCAATTTTGTCTTTGCAAGATAGTATAGTGACATTTTCAGTTTGAATTAAGTCCGTGCAAAGAAAAATGTAAAATAGCAGTGATTTGTTTTCACCTGCCATTTATGAATGATTACAGACTAAAATCTCCTTGGAGGGTCCTCTTATAGTGCACTGGTAGGGTCCCTACCCTGGACTAATAGGCCTGGGTTCAAGTCCCACCTGATCCCAAGGTGTGTAATAGCTTCTCTGAACAGGTTGATTAGTAAAATAGGTTTATTCTTATTTTAAAAATTACATCTCCTTAGACCTCCACCCATTCAAGTGGTGCAATTTCACCAAATATACAACAGAGGGCACTATTTACAGAAGTCAGGATTTTATTGCAGAAGTTACGGCAGCAGGGGTCCTGAAGCTTAGAGAAAATACCCAGTGTCACTTATTTAAGAGTTGAGATTATTTTATTATTATAATTACTAAAAAAAATTTACTTGACAATAATTAAATATATTTACTGAGAGCTTTAAACAGAATGTCTAATTACTGATCTAACATTTCTAAATGTTATTGTGTCTCGGTAATTCTAGAAAACTAGAATAGTTTTAGTATGACTTAGCCATTTTTTAAGCCATTTGTTGTTACATTAAGCTAACCTAGCAAATGAAGTCATTTTGAGATGGATACAGAAATGATTTTCAAATCAGTCACTGCACATTTGAAAACCAGCTAAGAATGATTAAACAAGCAGTGAGCGTCAATTGTAAGAAATTGAATAAGTAATTACTCAATAAATTAGTAAAGGATAAAACATACAATTTTATAAAACATATAACTTAAAATGTACGTTGTGAGTTTTTACTCTGCAAAATGGCCGTTTCAGAAACTAAACAAAAAAAATGCAAAACAAACCTTTCATAAATGATTTTGTATAGTACCATTATACTGAATAAAAAAAATTGCATTTTTGAATTTGATACTAAAATGAGATGTGGAAACAGTCTGGCGACTAGTACAATTGTATTAATGTATGGAAAAGTGCTCACAAATGTGGGAAACTGTTGGTGTCAGAAACTTAAACAGACAATAAATACAAATAATTCATGTTTGGCACTGAGGTTGATTTGACTTCAGAAAATATGGAGTTGAGTGTATGAAATGATGATTTGGAAAAGACACGTTAATCTATTAGTCACTGGGGAGTGAAGTATACACCATGTTTCACTCTGCTTTATCATCAAAGACGGATGTCAGATTAAGCTTTTTCTCTTTTTACTGTTACTTGATACTTTAGCATTTATTGTTTTAACTTATAACATTTCTATCACTCAATGTTCAATAAACTAATGAACTTACCAACTGAAGGGTTTGGTCTCACCTTATGGCTAAGTCTCCTATAAACTTAATCATTTATGGTTGGGGAATCACTGAAGTTAAAATACTAAGTCAAATAAAATGTATATTATGAATCATTCTAAAAAGTGGGACTAAATAATTTTCCAAAACTTGGAACAAATGAGAACTCAGGGGTTATTACTGCTGCACCCAACGACAATTACAAAAAACAGGTTTGCTGACCACTTACTGGATATTTTACTAAAACTATACCTAGATTAAAAGGAACTCTCAAAAATAGTTGGAATCGGTAGTCACCCACAGCAGTAATGAGTTAAGGGAGTTAAAAGAACACTGCAAAGAAATTTGGAAAGTCAAAAGAACATATCCTGACATTGCAGATAAGTTACAAGCCACAGAAATAAGACAAAATGATTCTTCCTCCATCTGATCGAGGGAGATTAATCTGCAGTAAAGTTTTCTCAATACTGACACATGAACACACCAATAACGTATGAATATAAACTCTCAAAATTACTCCAATTGACATTAAAAATGAGAGTGAAGGACAGAGTAGATTGGGGTGGTGAGGTGAATATGTTTGGAGCAAACTATTTGGGTCAATGTTCAATGCACAACATGGTCGTATGCTGACAAATGTATTTTTCCCTAAATCTGGCTGTCATAGACCTAACCTGTATCAGAGATAATGGGAACTGCAGATGCTGGAGAATCCAAGACAACAAAATGTGAGGTTGGATGAACACAGCAGGCCAAGCAGCATCTCAGGAGCACAAAAGCTGACGTTTCGGGCCTAGACCCTGCATCAGAGATGAAGGGTCTAGGCCCGAAACGTCAGCTTTTGTGCTCCTGAGATGCTGCTTGGCCTGCTGTGTTCATCCAGCCTCACATTTTGTTGTCATAGACCTAACCTGGATATGTCTAATGGGATGGTATAAAAGGAGTTTAACACTGCACCTAACTTGTGTGATACAAATCCTCCCCTCCTCTCCACTTTCAGCATTCCAAAAGGACTGCTTCCTAAATGACACCCCTAGTATGTTCCTTAATTATTCCCAACAACCCAAGGTACTCATCCATGCAAGGGCAGAGCATGTGCCACCTGCTCTTTCACCTTCTCTCTCTTCTGATACCAAAACCCCAGACACATGTTCCAGATGGAACAGCAATTTGTGAATCATTGGGTGACCACTTTGCAAACCCCTTTATATTTATATTTCTCTCTATATAAGCTAACTACAAGATTCCAACATCCAGCTGTTCCAACTTGCTTTCATTCTGATCTCTTTCTCTTCAGCTTACTACAGTGTTCAAATGAGCTCAGTATAAGCTCAGGGACAGCAACATTCTTCCTGAAGCAACTTTGAGTTTCACCATTTCAAAACATCATTTCTGTCACCATTTTGTTTCCTTTGTTTGCATCTTATTCTTACTTTCCTCTCACTTTTCCTTTCAGCTGGCAGCTTGCCATCCTTTTGCCAATCAGGCCTCATCTCGATTCTTCTATTACTAACTTTTTCCATTACCATTCCCTTTGTCATTGCATCATCAACTCTTTTACCAATATTTCCCTCCACTGCTTTATCATGTACCTTTTGTCAGCATTTTTGCCTTTCCATCCCAGCTTTTAGCTGCTTAAAATGATTAAATTTCCACCATTTTACAGTTCTCATGAAAGGTTATTAACGTGAAATGTTAATTCTATATCACTTGCCATAAATTCTGCCAGACCTGCACAATAGGGAGTGTTTGTTCATAACTCAGGGTGGAAATGTCAGCATACCTCACTCCCTGTCACCATGGAGCAGTAACAAAATACTACAACAATAAAGCAAATTATTTTTGAAAAGAAAATGGTTATTGCAAGCATGCTCTGAACAACAGCCTCTGGATATACAGGCACAGCAGCTGAAGACAAAAAGGGATGAAAAATTGTAAATCCAAAACACAAAATCAGAAGTGTTAAGAATTCAAATTCTTTAGTATTTCACAGGATATGGCATTCACTAGTAGAAAGATCAAAATGTTTTCTTCACCCCTAAGTACCCTTCAGAAGATAAAGCTGATCAACCTTTTTGCACCTCTCACATCCATATGGCATAAGTTCACTCCAGCATTGTTAGGAAAAGATTTCTATGTTTATGCCCAAGCAATACTCAAAGAACAATATTTCTTCAAGTCAGCAAGTGTGTCTTGCAGGGGAATGTACAGTTGGTGATATTCCCGTATGACCCAATGGCTAGAACTGCTACCTCACAGCGACAGGGAGCCATGTTTGAATCTACCCTCGGGCAACTGTTTGTGTGGAGTTTGCACATTCTCTCTGTTTGAGCATGCCTTTCCTCTGGGTGAAAAGATCTTTCTCAAGAAGGATCCAGGCCTAAAACGTCAGCCTTCCTGCTCCTCTGATGCTGCTTGTCCTGCTGTGTTCATCCAGCTCTACACCTTGTTATCTCTTTCCTCTGGGTGCTCCAGTTTCCTCCCACAGTCCAAAGACATGCAGGTTAGATAGACTGGCCATGGGAAATGCAAAATTACAAGGAAAAGGGTCAGGGCATGTGTCTGGATGGGATGCTCTTCGGAGGGGTGGTGTGGGCTTGGTGGGCCAATTGGTTTACTTCCACATTGTAAGGATTCTATGATTTGATGACTGTTCTTGCCTTTGTAAGTGGTGTGGACACAGAATTGTAAAGTGATGTTAAAGGAGCCTTTGTGAGTTACTGCAGTGTATTCTGTAAATGGTACATTCTGCTGCCTCTGTGTGTCAAAGGTAGAGGCAGGTTCATGTTTAAAGTGGTGGCTATTGATCAAGAGGATTGCATTGTCCTGGGTTCTGTTGAGCTTCTTCAAGATTTGTTGGAGCTGCATTCATCAAGTCATGTCGAAAGTGTTCATTCACATTCCTTAGATGTGTCTGTAGATGATTAACAGGCTTTGGGTATCAAGAGGAGAGTTATTAATAATAAAATTCCCAACATCTGACCTGCTTGTAAACCACAGTATTTATGTGGCTGGTCTGATCAGTTTCTGGCCAATGATAACCTTAGGGATTTGATAGTGGGAATTCAGAAATGCCAATTAGCATGATGTGGAGATGGCTGGACTCTCTCTTGTTGCAGATAGCCAATGTTTAGTATTTGTGAGAATGAATGTTACTTGCCGCATATCAGCATATGACCGAATGATACCCGGGTCTTTCTGTAAGCAAGTATGGATTTTTAAGCATCTGAGGAGTTGTGAATGGGCCTGAACATTTTCCTATCATCATTGAACATCTTACTGAGCTTATGATACGGGGAAGGTCCCACATGATACAGTTGACTGCAATGAAACTGAACTTCAGACATTGTTTAGAACAAATGGTTGATTTGATTCCACTCATTTTGTGCCACCATTAAAAGAATTTTCTCCACCTGATGATTAATCTGTAATTCTTTCCCAGTTTCAATATTTAAACTGAATAACACAAGGGCATACTGCTGCTATGGTCTAATTGTTGGCATTGTCTTACCCTCATGTTGAGTCATAGAGATGTACAACACAGGAATAGACCCTTCGGTCCAACTCGTCAATGCCAACCAGCTATCCCACTGTAGTCATATTTGCCTCCACGAGGTCAATATTCCTCTAAACCTCTTTCCTATCCATGGGCCCATCCAGATGTCTTTTAAATGTTGTAATTGTACCAGCTTCCAAAACTTCCTCTGGCAGCTGGTGAGTATAGGAGTATATGATTGTGACCAATTCTATTGTTTTAAGCCTTGAAGGTGTCACTATGTTGCTTTTGAAATCAGGCTATGAATTGTTGTATAGATTCCAACCAGAGAGTACCCAAACTTAACTGCTTCTGCATCAAACTGAAATTCTTGCAGCCCAGGACAGACCTGGCCATATAAGGTCATATGCCTACACAGATATCCCTTCAAACTATCATATTCTCTTATCTCTGAAATTAACTCATCTCATGTTTAAAGCAGCATACACAGTCAAAATATGTCAATAATCTAATAGTAAGCATTTATTTTTACCTAAGTATAAAGGTCTCTTTAAATCACTATCCTTGATAACTAGGATTAAGGAGGGTCCCCCAAGGCATTATGTATGTATTATATATGTATATAGGTCCATTCAAAGACAAAGGAGGTCATTTATTTATGGAGCCAGAGGAAGTCAGTGAGGTCCTTTATGAACGCTTTGCACTGGTGTTCACCAAGGAGATGGACGTGGCTGATGGTAAGATTAGGGATGGGTATGTTGATATTCTAGATCATGTTGATATTAAGAAGGAGGTGGTGTTGGGTGTCTTAAAAAAATTAATGTAACTAAGTCCCCAGGGCCTGATGGGATCTATTCCAGGAGACTGAGAGAGACAACAGAGGAGACTTCTGGGGCCTTGACATAGATCTTCGTATCTTCTTTAGTTACAGGTAAGATCCCAGAAGACTGAACATTAGCCAATGTTGTTCCTTTGTTTAAGAAGAGCAACAAAGAAAATCCAGGATATTTTCGGCTAGTGAACTTTACATCAGGGAAGTTATTAGTGAAGATTCTCAGGGGCTGGATTTACTCAAACTTGGAAAAAGTCAGAAGTCGCATGACACCAGGTTATAGTCCAACAGGTTCATTTGAAATCATAAGTTTTCGGAGCTCTGCTCCTTCGTCAGTGACCGGTGGTGATCTGCAGGGGTCAATGCTGGGATCCTTGTTGTTTGTAATATATATGAATCCAGGTGGTCACATCAGTTAGTTTACAGCTAACATTAAAATTGGCAGAGTTGTAGCTAGTGAGGAAAGTTGTCAAAGGATACATCAGGATATAGATCAGTCAGAAAGTTGGGCAGAGAAATGGCAAATGAAGCTTAATCTGGATAAGTTCAATGACACATTTTGGGAAGTCAAATGAAAGGGGAAAATATACTGTAAATGGCAGGACCCTTAGGAGCATTGATGCATGGAGAGATACATGGGTACAAGTCCATAGCTCCCTGGAACTGGCAACACAAGTGGATAAGGTGGTAAAGAAAATACATAGCTTGCTTGTCATTATCAACTGGGGCCCTGAATATAAAAGTTGGTAAGTCATGTTACAACTTCATAAAACTTTAGTTGGGCCACATTTGGAACATTGTGTGCAATTCTGGCCTTCACACTATAGAAAGGATGGGAGGCTTTGGAGTAGTTTTCCAGGATGTTACCTAGATTGGAGTGTATTAGCTGTAAGGAGAAGTTGGACAAACTTGGATTGGTTTCACTAGAGCATCGGAGGGTGAGTAGGGCGAACAGATAGAAATGTATCAAATTATGGGAAGCACAGATAGGTTAGATAGTCAGAATCTTTTTCCCAGTGTGGAAATGTTAAATACAATAGGGGGTTGGTTCAAAGTGAGGGGACCAATTTTAAAGCAGATCTGTAAAGCAAGTGTTTTCATACAAAAGGGTGGTTTGCAATGGTAACAAGGTCCATAGAGTGAGTTCCCTGATTGGAGTTGTTAACCTGGTCCAATTAGGAAGCCCTGGCTGACAGATATAAACAGAGGTTCTGTTCATTCAGAGCTGGCTGCGAGGGAGCTGGGTCAGTATGAATGGCTCTCCACATCCAATTAGAGGACAACTCGGTGAGCGGCTGCTGGCCTTGGAGGTGTTCTTTCAGGAACAACAGGAGAAAAACACACTCCAGAAGAAATTTACTCACTACCGTTGTCTTTGACTTGGGCTAACATTTGTGGCATCATGTGGTTATTTAGGAAGCTTGATTTGTTCAATTCTGCCTTCGAATACTTGGTCCAGTATGTGGACAGAATGCATTATTTTTCTAGGCATGTTACATTGGAGCAGATGAAAAGCAATGAGTAATTCTGCTGACAGCTTGCACATCTACAGGTTCTCAGTTATTATTTTCCTGAGGCACTGATATTAAACACTTCAAGAGTTGATGGATTTAGTTAATGAATATCATGACCCTCAGCATCCTCTAATTATGTAACGCTATTGGCTTGACTTCATAATTCAAGTACCAGAGGGAATCCGTACTGGAATTTTTGACAAGGTTAATATGACTAACAGAGGCATTTGATGTTGGTTTAACGCTTAATGAGATGTTGAGAGACCATTTGGCATGTGGGATTAATGATGTGACTATGCAAAAGCACTTCTTGCTAAAGCCCAACTGGACCTCAAAACAGGCTTTCTCATTGGAAAATCTAACAAGTGGAGCATATGAGTTACAGGTTATTCCGATGAAAGTGGACACTCTTGCCAGTCCAACTGAACTTGGGAACACCACTTGAGTGAAGGCAATTGTGTAACGCCACTCAAAATATACCCTGAACAGAGGGGCTATAGGTCATCTATCTGCAAAACCCCGAATCAAAGCCAAGCCACAACAAAATGGTTAATATTTTCTTTGGAATCCGTGCCAGCAAGCCATTGTAATTACCGACGGTATGCAGACTCAAGACAGCAAAACCGTCCCACTAGACCTAAATTGGGTAAGAGAACTCACCAGCCAGTATCCAGGAGAGTGCATATCTTGGAAAGTCCACCTACATCTAGTTTGGAACAGTCCATTTGGTCAGCAACATCCAAATCTGAACCAATCAAAATGAACGTCTGATTAAATGATGAGCAGGTTCTAATGGAGGTCGATACCAGCACAGCTGTTTCAATGATTGTAGAAACAGTGTTTAACAAAATTTGGGCGAGACTGCAACTAGACTGAGAACTGATACCAGGAACTTTTACAGGATAAGACTTTGGTTCTGGACTTCTATGATGGACAGCAGGTTCAGTTATCATTGATTGTATTATAAGGCTCAGGCCCAAGCTTGGTGGAGGTGAAATTGGTTGACAAAGTTTTGCTCAGATTAACTCAACATTTTTCAATTAGAAAATGGCTGCTCGAGTGAAGACCTAATTAAAGACAATTGATAGTCCCTTGACCTTCCTGCAAAAGTTCCAGGTCTTTAATTAGGTCTTCACTCGATGTTTTGGGTTGGGGCCCTTCTTCAGAAAAACACTGTGTTTCCTAAAATCAAATGGTATTCGACATGTAAGCACAGCTCCATATTATCCATCTTTCAATGATCTAGCAGAACATGCAGTCTAAACTTTGAAGGAGTGCTTAAAGAAACAGCCTGCAGCTTCAATACAAATTATCCGGGTTCCTCCTAAATTATCGGGCCACCCCTCACGCAATGACACAGATAGCTTCAGGCAAGTTGCTAAATGGGAGAAGGCTCCACACCAGGTTAAATCTGATCTTCCCAGGCCTGCGTGGGGGGAACAGCATGAGGAATGTCAATTCCGGGCACAAGATTCTGCTGAGTGAAAGAGACAGTTTACTTCAGGGGTCAAAGTTTGGTATAGGAAACCACAGAAATGCCCTTACTTGGGTAAGAGGCACTGTAAGTGTGAAATCAGGTCCAGCGACATATAAAATTCAGGTAAGTGCGATGGTCCTAAACAAGCACATAAACCAGATGAAAGCTGCAAACTCACAAACAGTGTGGGAGCAACACTTACCCAACGCCTTGACTGCCTTTCTGACTGTCCCAGAACCCAGGGGTTCTCCTCCTCCACCAAGTGATGAACATACTTCGGAATCTAAGGTGAATGGCAGATGTTGCTGCCTCGATGCCTTTGCCTCCTGAAGAGGAGAATGAATTTCTTCTGAGATACTCTCAGTGCAAGAGATGAGCTAAAATGCACTACACAATGCCTGCATCAGGGGCAGAGTTGGAGGAACCTGATTCCATGCTAAAATGCCCCAGGAGGAGCTACTAAAACAGAAGGACTGGCCTATGTCCTCAGACTCAGAGCAGGAGGGATGTAGTGATTGTAACAAGGTCAGCCAGGTGGACCTCATTGAATACAAGTTGTCTGATTGGACCAAATTAACATCACCAATCAGGGAGCCATGGCTGACAGAGTTTTGTTCACTCTGACAGCTCAGTCCAAGGAGGCAGCATCGGTGTCAAGGGCTTTCCATGTGTAAACAAAGCATGACTTGATGATGGGGTAGCAGTCTGTGTGAAGGGGTTTCAGGTAATAGGTTTCTGAAATCAGGGATAGTAAAGTATGGTGGTAGAAGCAGATACAATAGCCATGTTCAAGAAGAATTAAGAAAGTCACATGAACTAACAGGGAATAGAAGGATACAGACCAAATGCTGGTGGACGGGATTAGCTTAGGATAGCATCATGGTCAGCAGAAACATGGTGGGCCAAAGGGCCTGTTCCAGTGCTGTACTGACTTCACCTTTGGGGGCACAATCTTAAAATGAATACACTTGGAACAGACATAAGAACATGCTATCAGTTCCATGCATCACACCACAATGATTTGAAACTTTCATTCGTTCTCATCCAGATCTTGATTCCTCATTGTGAGTTGATGGAGTCAGAAGTGCCTAATATTATATCGACAATAAATACCAACATGGGTTAACTAAGAGAGATGTGTACAATATCGCACCTTTTACAACTTCAGGATTCTCCAAAGCAATTCATGCCCTGCCCTTTTGAAGTGCAGTCATATCCGAAATACAGTATCCAAATTGGAAATGCCAAGCTCTCACCCCAGGAACGTGATAATGACCAGCTAATCCACCTTACAGTGATGGCGATGGAAGGATAAACAGAGTCCAAGGCATCAGGGTAGAATCTCCTTTTCTTTTCTTCACATTAATGCCATGTGATCAATTTCATCCTTCTAAGAGAATGGATGGGGTTCAGTTTCACATTTCACGTCAAAGACTGCATCCTCCAATTCTGCACTGCACTAGAATGTCAACCTGTGTTTTCGTTTTAACTCACTTCTCTGGAATGGCCCTTGAAGTCCAAATCACTACCAAAAGCCAGTGCTCATATTCCCGTAATCTGATCATATATTCAATCTGTTAATTTCATTGGTCAAACCCCAGAACAGAAGAACTCAAAACTGAAATAAAAAACAAAAATTATATACAAGCACCATGTAAGTAATCAACAAATATTAATCAGTGCATACTTATAGACAAAGACAATGACCCAGATGCATAGAATGCACTTCATAGGACCAGAGACAAAAAAAGAGTTATACAGCTTTTAAATCTGTTAAAACAAACCTACAAAATAAAGATCAAAAAGTCAAAACAAGTGAATAGATCAAAAGTCTAAATGTCACAACAATAAAGAAAGTTTGTTGATTTGTAACTGAATCCTGTTTCCTCACCCTAAATGCAATATTTGATGTTTGCCTGCTGCAAATGTTCAAAGTGCCCCTTTTAACTCTTTAGTTTCAAAATCAGAATTTTTGTAGAAACTAGAAGTGCTCCTGAATATGTTGCTGGTTGATCAACCATTTTATATGTTAATATCTCAACCTGTTTCTCATGCATTTCAATTTTGACCTATTATTGCCAATTTTTTATTTTAACTTTCATATAAACTGTACCAGCCATTGGTTACATCTGATTTATTTTGTCCTAACAAGATTTTATCCAGATAAATTGATATGTCTGTTATGTAACACCTTGGCCATGTTAATTGGCATAACAATGGAGTTGCACACAGGACTAATTGGCATAGCTCAACAGTTCACAATTTTTCTCAGTAGACAGCATTATTGTCTTTCACCTACAAAGTATCAAACAACTCTTCATCCTCCCATCAAAATAAACGCTTTTCATTCTCTGAAATTAATTAATGCTTACTTGTCATTGCCTGGAATCCACTGATCTCACTGGCTGAGTCATCAGCTCAATGCAGGTTCCTCAAGCTCACGCTATCCTCTCTTTTCTGTGAAGTATCTGATTCCTCTGTTGCTTGCTATTTCTCTAATTTCTCATTGCAACACCGACTCCTGCTCATTTTAACTGTGCCAATAATGCCAACATGTTGTACATTTGTTCATGAGATCTATACATTGTGGAGGGAGACTCCACTTTACACAATTAGAGTTTTCTCTCCAGCTTAGCAGACTTTACAACAACAGAGTGCAAGCAGCAAGAAAATTCCCATTAATGTTTCATTCTCATCAACAGAAGAAAATAAAAACAAACTAACTTGGTAAATTGCTTAATGAAAGCTGAATCTCATGCCCCACTATTTTGGAATGCTGTTACAAGAATTCAGGGGATACCATCACTTCTACATACAACAGCAATTGCCAGAAGTTTGCTGACCAGTCACTGGGTGTGTTACTGAAACCACATCTGACATTCATTGCAAGAATAGCAATTTCAAAGGTATGTGGACTGGGGAGTCACACATACCCATAATGAGATCAAAGTTAAAACAACATGTTGCAAGAAACTCAAACAAACCCGAGTACATAACTTTACACTGGAAGCCAGAAGCTGTCCCCAGTGACAAAATGGAAAGGTTTTCCCCATTTCTGATATAGGGACAGGAGCCTGCATCAAACCCAACTTTGGTTGTGTACACAGAATCTTCATTAATGTATCCACATCGCTTCAAATTATCCTCTAAATGGAGATGGAGGACAGCAGGTGATGGGGTAGGAAATTTGAGAATGTTTGGAGTTTCTTATTTAAAACAATGCTAAATGCAGATTTACTTCCACTTTGAATATTGTTGTTATAATCCTAGCCTGACCCTGTTTAAGTGAACAATATGAAAGGAGCTTTACTCTGCAACTGACCTGTGAGGTACATGTCTTCTTCTCGTCTCCTTTTTCAGCATACCAAAGGAATTTCTTCCTCCATGACATACTGCTCCATTCCTTGACCCTTTGGAGGGTCAGTGTGTACTTGATGGGCAGAACGGTCTGCTTCTACGCTGTTGGGATTCTATGATATAGGCACTTGCATTTTCAATAGCTCTCCCCACTGCCCAAAACCCCAAGCAGGGTCAGCATGTCAGACATATGAGGCCCTTCAAAGGGCAGTTGTGTTAATGAGGTACAGTATAGGTTGATGCATCTGTGATTGTAGTACCCTGCAAACACATGCAGTATACATCTATGGGTACAAATCCACACGCAATCTTGACCACATCATTGGCAATTATAAATTGATACTCATGAATACAAGTTGTTCAGAAAAAAAAGGAAAGCAGGAAAGAATGGGGTGGTAGAATTAGCATAGAATAGAATAGAATCCCTACAGTGTGGAAACAGGCTGTTCTGCCCAACAAGTGCATGCTGACCCTTGGAGCATCCCACCCAGACCCATCCCCTTCTTACCCACTGAAGCCTTACTAAACATCTCTGAACATAATGGGCAATTTAGCATGGCCAATCCACCTGACCTGCACATCTTTGCGCTTGATTAAGGAAATATTGCAATGCTGGAGAAATGCAGGATGCCTCAGAGAGTCAAAGGACAGGATCAATTTGACTGAAGCTTAGGACAAAAAAGGATGCAATTAATTTCCTTAGTGCAGTCTGTAGACCACAAATTAATACAAAGGATATAGAGAAACAAATCTGCTGGAAGATTACGGGAAGGTACTAAAAATATGGAGCAGTTAAAATAGGAGAATTTACTCACTCTCTCAAATGTAGACTGGGACCATTGGCAGCGTGGAAAGCCAGGAGCAATATTCCTACAATTGTGTTCAGGAAAATATTCAACAGCAAACTATGTCTTGTCCAACAAGATTGGATACACAGTTGGAACTAATTCTTGGAAATGAGAACCAAGTTGATCAACTTTCAGTGGGAAACAACTAGGAGACAATGATCAGAGATAGTAAGAACTGCAGATGCTGGAGTCTGAGATAACAAGGTGTAGAGCTGGATGAACACAGCAGGCCAGGCAGCATCAGTGGAGCAGGAAAGCTGACGTTTTGTGTCGGGGCCCTTCTTTATCGGAGACAATGATTACTGCGTTGTAAGGTTTAGGATGATGATTAAAAAAAAGGAGGAGAAGCAAGAGGGGTGAAGGCCCAATGGTAGGCAATTGGTATCACCATGAAGGTGTGCGAGATGATGATCCTGAGGCAAATAGACAGCATGACCAAGTGCATTGGGCAAGGTGAAGACCCTTGCAGAGAAGCAAATAAATCACTGAACCTGTGTTGTACCAGGCAGGAAGATCTCTGAGACCCTTGCTCAGCGATATAATCGCCTACATACAGGACGGGGTGGAGGTGGCAGTGGGCACCTGTGTTGTCAGCCTGGACCAGGAGAAAACCTTTGACAGGATATTGCATGTGGGACGAGGTCTCCAAAATGGGCTTTGTGAAGGGTATCTGCAATTGGATCTGACTGCACTACAACAGCATCGTTAGTGCAGTCTCAATCAATGGGTGGGAACCAGAATGCTCCCCAATCAGAGCTGGAGTCATACCAGGATGCCCTTTCTCTACTGCTTTGTTTGTGTGTTGTGTACAGACTTTTGCCAAATCCATCAGGAAGGGTGCGAACCTTTGGGGGGTGGCAGAAGAAGATTCCAGGCAGCAGAGGCCTGCAGGTCATAACCTCCCTGTACATGGATGTCATTGATGTCTTCTGTTTGGATCCACTGTCAGCACGCAGAGTCAGGAGCATCTGCGACCAGTTTGAAGTAGCCTTGGGTGCCAAGGTGGAGAGGGAAGAGCGAGGCCATGTTCTTTGGGAACTGGGCAGACCAATCCTTTATCCCCTTTGCTGTCAGGTCAGGTTACCTGAAAGTGCTCGGTATTGATTTAGAGGGGCTGGGGGATGGACCAAAACTTGGGAGGAGCGGGTCACCAAAGTGAGGCAGGAACCAGTCAGATGGGAGCTTGGTCCCTCTCCATTGCGGGTAAAAATCAGGTGTGAAGTACTGTCAGTTTTGTTGTATGTGTCACAGATCTGGCCTATTCCCCGAAACTGCATCACTGCAGTCACCCGGGCCATCTTTCAATTCATTTGGAAGTCGAAGATGGACCAAGTCCAAAGAGACGTTATGTATAAACAACTGAAAAAAGAGGGAGAAACAATGCTGCCCCCTCACCCTGATGGTCACTTTTGTATGCAGCTGCATCAAGCTGTGCATAGACCCTCAGTATGTAAGCAGCAAGAATACTGAGGTCCTACCTGCACCCCCCCCCCCCCCCCCCCGCCGTGTTGCAAAGGATAGGCCTGGCCTCATTGCCACAGAATGCTCCAACTAGTTGGACCGTCCCGTATCACCTGTCCTTTGTGGAGAAATTTGTGAAGGAAAACAATTTTGACCACAAGTCGTCAGGAAGTGATTCGCTCAAGACCCTTCAAGAGGAGGAAAGGGTGGATCTTGTCGGTGGCACCCTGTACAGACTGTCAAAGTCATTTGGCAGAATGCCTCATCACCAGAATTTTCCAACATTCACCAGAACATCGCTTGGTTGGTGCTGAGAAGGACACTGCCTGTAAGATTCTTTATAGATGCCTGGACTCTGTACCACCCCATACTGCCCTGGAAGTGGCTGCAGAGTTGGCAAGACTGTCACATACCTCCTGGGCTGCGCCTATGCACACACAAGCCTGGAGACAAATGCAGAGATAACAAGGTGTAGAGCTGTATGAACACAGCAGGTCAGGCAACATCAGAGGAGCAGGAAAGCTGATGTTTCGTGTCGGGACCCTTCTTCAAGAATCTGATTTTTGAAGAAGGTTGTCGACCTGAAACGTTGACTTTCCTGCCCCTTTGATGATGCCTGGCCTGTTGTGTTCCTCCAGCTGCGCATTTGCTATCTCTGACTTCAGTATCTGTACTTTTTACTATTTTTGAGACAAATGCAATGGTTTTTGTCAAGGCTCATCCCGAACAGCTCTGTGAATGGGAGTCTGTGCTCTATGGTCTGTTCCCTGGAATGCACACAGAGACAAACATCAACTACGCCTAGAGGGCCAGCAACTCAGTGAATGACGAGCTTTGGTCTGCCCAAATCTTGCTCGTCTTCCAGTTGAAAGAGTTGACCATACCAGAATGTTGCAGACTTACTCATTCCAAGGTCTAGGGCTACATACTGAGGTGCAGGCTAGAGCTATGCCAAGGCAGAGTGGGGAAAGACTGCTGTATTTGGTCCTTCTGCCAAGCATAATGGGGGTCCATGCAGTAATTGGACCCTCCCTGATGCCTCATATAAATGCCAAGAATTTAATTTTTAAATATATACATTTTTTTAGATAATTCTTTTCTAGTAAATACTGAAGTAGGTGTAAGAGTCAACTAAAATCAAAGGTCCATTTTCCGTTTAGTTTTGTTTTAATTTGAATTTTAAAAAGTGTTGTATATTTCAATAAGGTTGCCTCTCATTCTTCTATATTGCAACATATACAGGCCCAGTCTACTCAAGCTTGCCTCACGTAGTCCCTCTAAACATGGTATCAGCCCAGGGAATTTTCTCTGGACTGCTTCCAATGCTGGCATATCTTTCCTTCGGTAAATGGCCCAAACCTGTCCATAATATTCCGGCTGTGGTCTGACTAATGGCTTGCATAAGTTTCAGCAAAACCTCTCATCTTTCATATTTAATTCCCTTTAACATAAAGGCCGACATTCCATTTGCCTTCCCTAGTGCCTACTGAACTTGGATGCCAGCTTTTATGATTCATGGATAAGGCCTTCCGAATGTCTCAATTTTGTAGCTTTCTGCCGTCATTCTACATTTATCTAATATTCAGCTCCTGCATTCTGTAAGTGCAAAACCTCATATTTCCCCACAACATATTCTGTTCCCTAATGTTTTACCCACTCACTTAACCTGTTTATATCCTTCCAACAGTACAATCCTCAGCACTTGCTGTTCCATCTATTTTTGAGTCATCCACAAACATAGGTAAAGTAAATTCACTGTCCTCATACAACTCATGAACATATATTGTAAATCTGTGAGTCCCCAACACTGATCACTCTGGCACATCATTTGGTAGGTCGCAATCCTGAAAATACCTCCCTTATCCCAACTTACTGTCTTCTATTTTAGTCAATCCTCTATCCATGGTGATTTATTACTTCCAACAGCGTGGACACATCTTATTAAGTAGCCTAACAGTACATTGCCAAAGGCTTTCTAAAAATTCAAATCTACTACATCCACTGCTTCGCCTTTATCTATCCAGCTTGTTACATCCTCAAAGAGTTCCAATAACTTGTTATTGTATTGAATGATTTCCCCTTCATGAAGCCATGCTAATTCTGTTTGGTCATGTTACGCATTTCTCTATAAGCTGCTGTCGCATCCTTTTTCAATAGACTAACACTTTTACAATAACAGATATTATGTTAGCTGTTCTATTGTTACCTGTTTTTTTTGTCTCCTTCCTGTTTTAAATTAAGCTGTTGAATCGGCACTTTTCTTAACCTTTAGGGTTATTTCAGAATAATCTTTTTTTTATTTATATAACGAGGTTGTCCAACTTGACATCACTTTCAAATGTATCCTCAAAGTTTATTTTCTCCCTCTTGTTATTTTTACTTTTTTTGTTGTTGTTTATTTAACACACTCTCTTAATCCACTTACCTTTTTGATGTTTGTTTTCTTTCAATATGATACTGCCCTCAACTTCCCTGGTTAGCTATGGTTGGCTTATCCCCCCAGAATCCTTTTTCCTCACTGAAAGATGTCTTTGTTGTGAGTCATAGACTATTTTCTTAAATATCAGCCATTGTTCCTCAAACACCTTTACTGCAAAACTCCTTTTCCAGTCCACTCCAATTTATCTGCAGATAACATTGTAAAGTGTGCTAATGTAGAGTAAGAAAAACACAGTTCAAAGAAAATACGTAGTAACTAATGGGACTTTTGTTGCTTCTGGTCAGCAATCTGGTTGGAACAAATACTGATCACCAGTACGTTATTGTACAAATCTCCCCTACACCAATCTCTCACCTACAGCTATTTGCTGAAATGCATCCTCCATGTACTCTTCATGCATATCTTTTTACATGGCTAAAGAACAATGGTGCAGTATTACACTGCATCCAGAAAATGATCACAAATTGTTGCAACATATTCAAGGAAGGAAAATATTTACAAATACTTGCAGGGTGGATGTTCTTTGGCATGAAAGAAGCCATAGCTGCTTAGGCTCCAGGAAACCATCCATGGGAAAGAAAAATAATTGTCCTTAAAGGAGATTGATCATAAATCATGTAAAACATAGGGAGCTAGTTAAGTTCCTTCTTGACTCAGTCTAGTCGATATTTGATTGCTAAGTATGAGGACATGCGTTACTTGGAATCCTGTGAGTTTTGACAATGCACTTGCTGAGACTTTCCTTGGCTGCTAGAAATTTGGTGTGTGATTACCAGAAATCCCAGTTGACCATAAATAGGATTTTCACTGACCATCCACTAACATTTTAACTGCAAAAGAGAACGATATTTTTGGCAAAATCCCAATTAAGCGACAGTTAATATATTCTAATGAACTACAATATCTTAGGAGCTATGTTCTTGTTGTGTTCCATTCAGACAGGAATGAATCA
Source organism: Stegostoma tigrinum (assembly GCF_030684315.1). Taxonomy (NCBI): domain Eukaryota; kingdom Metazoa; phylum Chordata; class Chondrichthyes; order Orectolobiformes; family Stegostomatidae; genus Stegostoma; species Stegostoma tigrinum. The sequence goes on from NC_081380.1 coordinate 16,882,860, forward strand.
AGAGCCAGTTATAGCAGTGAGTAGGCAGAGGCTCTGCATTGTGCTCAGTTTAGTAAGTATAGTAAACAACTTTGTTTCACAGGCTTTGCTTTTCAGTTAATGCAGGGAAGTGATTCATTGTTTCACTTTTGAAGAGAATGTTGCTTGATAACTGACTGCATATGGCCTCTGAGGCATGTCTCAGTAAAACCAAGCGGGTTACAAATTCAGTGTAACTCCTAGATCTCACTAAGTTTAGACATCTAAAGGCACAACCAGGTTCATAGGTGACAAAGGAATTAGTTAAGGCCCATTAAACATAAGGCATGTTGAGTTTAAATAGAGAAACATAACATTATTCTCCTATTTATTTATATAAAGAGGTTGTCCAACTTGACATCACTTTCAAATGTATCCTCAAAGTTTATTTTCTCCCTCTTGTTATTTTTACATTTTTTTGTTGTTGTTTATTTAACACACTCTCTTAATCCACTTACCTTTTTGATGTTTGTTTTCTTTCAATATGATACTGCCCTCAACTTCCCTGGTTAGCTATGGTTGGCTTATCCCCCCAGAATCCTTTTTCCTCACTGAAAGATGTCTTTGTTGTGAGTCAAGAAGGGACATAGAAAAATTCTTAGAAAGACTATAGTCCTAAGCTTTACATCAGCTGGTGGATTGTGGCTGGGTATCCAAATGCTCTATGGGTGAAAGTAATCATTCCTTGCGCTAAGAGGAAGGCTGGATGCCACTTTCTTTGTTCATTCCTGATGTTCTCCAGCTGACAGTTATCAATGGTGTAGAGCTAAACATAATATCATACAATTAATGAACAGGCCATTAAATAGAACAGACTCAGTGGCTTAATGGCAGGAGACAGAGAGTAATGGTGGAGGGTTGTTTTTGGACTGGGGGTATTCCACAGGGATTGATGCAGAATAATGTTGTTTTTTATTTATATAAAGAGATTGTTCACTTTGACATCACTTACAACTGTATCTTCAAAGTTTATTTTATCCCTCTCGTCATTTTTACGTTTTTTTATTGTTGTTTATTTAACAATCTCTTAATCGACTTAACTTTTTGATGTTTGTTTTCTTTCAATATGATATGTCTTCAACTTCCCTGGTTAGCTATTTAGGTTTAGGAAAAAGGATTCTGGGGGGGGTGATAAGCCAACCATAGCTAACCAGGGAAGTTGAGGGCAGTATCATATTGAAAGAAAACAAACATCAAAAAGGTAAGTGGATTAAGAGAGTGTTAAATAAACAACAACAAAAAAATGTAAAAATAACAAGAGGGAGAAAATAAACTTTGAGGATACATTTGAAAGTGATGTCAAGTTGGACAACCTCTTTATATAAATAAAAAAACAAGATTATTCTGAAATAACCCTAAAGGTTAAGAAAAGTGCCAATTCAACAGCTTAATTTAAAACAGGAAGGAGACAAAAAAAAACAACAGGTAACAATAGCTTATTCACCTCCTAGAATCCTTGTTCCTCACTGAAAGATGTCTTTGTTGTGAGCCATAACCTATTTTCTTAAATATCAGCCATTGTTCCTCAACCACCTTTACTGCAAAACTCCATTCCCAGTCCACCCCAATTTATCTGCAGATAGCATTCTAAAGTGTGCTAATGTAGAGTAAGAAAAACACACTGGGCCCACTTTCGTTGATCATTTATATAAATGTTTTGGATGAGAATATGGAAGAAGTTTTCAGATGACACCAAATTGGTGGTATAGTGGACAGTGAAGAAAGGTAATAAAATATGAGGCTGGATGAACACAGCAGGCCAAGCAGCATCTGAGAATACAAAGAGATCTCGATCTATTGGGTCAATGGGCTGAAGGGTAGCAGATGGAGTTTATTTTGGATAAATGTGCAATATTGCATTTTAGTCAAACAAACAAGGGCAGGACTTATAAAACATAGAACATAGAACATTACAGCACAGTACAGGCCCTTCGGCCCTCGATGTTGTGCTGACCTGTCATACTGATCTCAAGCCCATCTAACCTACACTATTCCATGTACGTCCGTATGCTTATCCAATGACGATTGCTACTAAAAGTAGAGTCTTGGCTGAATGAATGACCCTAGGCGTTCAGGTACTTTATCTTTTGAAGTTTGAATCACATTGGATAGGGCAGTTAAGAAAGTGTTTACCACACTTGCCCCCATTGTTCAGACTTTTGATTATAGAAGTTGAGGCATTGTGTTGCAGTTGTACAGGATGTTGGTGAGTTCAGTCAAGTTATTTGGGTGGAACTGGGAAATAAGAAAGGAGTGATTACCTTATTGGTATTGTACTATAGGCACGCCAACAATTGTGGGAAATTGAAAAGCAAATTTGTAAGGAGATCTCAGAAATGTGCAAGAACAGGAGCATTGTAATGGTAGGGGATTTTAAGTTTCCAAACATAGACTGGGGCTGTCATGGTCTTAAAGGCTTAGATGGAGAGGAATTTGTTAAATGTGTACAACAAAATGAACTTATTCAGTATGTGGATGTACCAACTAGAGAAGGAGCAAAACTTGACCTCTGGGAAGATAAGGCAGGGCAAGTGATTGAGGTGTCTGTGAGGGAGCACTTTGCAGCCAGTGATCATAATTCTAACAGTTTTAAAATAGTTATGGAAAAGAATAGATTTGTTCTAAAAGTTAAAGTTCTGAATTGGAGTAAGGCCAGTTTTGATGGCATTAGCAAAATCTTTCAAAAGTAGATTGGGACAGGCTATTCACTGAAAAAGGAAGCCTTTAAAACTGACATAATGAGAGTCCAAAGACGGTATGCTCCTGTTCGAGTGAAGGGCAAGGCTGGTGGTGTAGGGAATGCTGGATGATTAGAGAAATTGAGGCTCACAAAAAGCCAAAGGAGACTTTTGGTCAATATAGATCGCTGGGATCAAGTGAATCCCTCAATGAATATAAGGAGAGTAGAAGTATGCTCAAGAGGAAAGTTGGGAGGCCATAGAGGGGGCATAAGATAGCTTTGGCAAATATGGTTCAGAAGAAATCAAAAGGATTCTACAAATACATTAAAGAACAAAATGATAACAAGGGAGAGAAGAGGACCCCTTAAAGAGCAACAAGGCCGTCTATTCGTGGAACCACAGGAGGTAGATGAGATACTAAATGAGTATTTTGCCTCAGTATATACTGTGGAGAAGGATATAGAAGCTAGAGAATTTGGAGGAATTAATAGTGACATCTTGAGAAGTATCTATATTATAAGGCAGAGGTGCTGGGCATCTTAAAATGCATAAAGGTGGATAAGTTCCTGTGACCTGACCAGGGAAGAGATTGCTGGGTCCCTTGCTGAAATATTTGTATTATCCATAGCCATGGGTGAGGTACCAGAAGTCTGGAAGATGGTGAATGTCATGCTATTATTAAAGAAAGGTGGTAAGGAAAACCCAGGGAAGCATAGACCAGTAAGCCTGACATCAGTGGTGGGTAAGTTGTTGGAAGGGATTTTGAGAGACAGGATTTACATGCATTTGGAAAAGAAAGGATTGATTAGGGTTAGTCAACATGGCTTTGTGTGTGGAAATTGTGTCTATTAACTCTACTGAATTTTTTGAAGAAGTAACAAAGAAGATTGATGAAGGCAAAGTGGTGGACATTGTCTATATGGACTTCAACAAGGCATTTGACAAGGTTTTGCATGGAAGACTGCCTAGCAAGATTACATCACCATGGAATCCAGGAAGAGCTAGCCATGTGGCTACAAAATTGGCATGTAGGTAGAAGACAGAGGGTAGCAGTGAAGAGTTGTTTTTCAGACTGAAGGTCTGTGACCAGCAGTATGCCGCAAGGATTGGCGCTGGGTTCACTACTTTTCATCATTTATATAAATGATTTGGATGTGAACACAGGAGGTATGGTTAGAAACTTTGCAGATCACACCAAAATTGGAGGTATAGTGAACAGCAAAGAAGGTTATCTCAGAGTACAACATGACCTTGATTATGTGGACCAATGGGCCAAGGTGTAGCAGATAGAGTTCAATTTAGATAAATGTGAGGCATTGCATTTCGGAAAGGCAAATCAGGGCAGGCTTATACACTTAATGGTAGGGCGCTGGAGACCATTGCTGAACAAAGAGACCTTGGGTTACAGTATCATAGTTCCTTGAATGTGGAATTGCAGGTAGACAGGGTAGTGAAGAATGCGTTCGGTACACTTACATTTATTGGTCAGTGCATCAATACAGGGGTTAGGATGTCATGTTGTGGCTATATAGGACATTAGTTAGGCCATTTTCGGAATGTTGTGTTCAATTCTGGTCTCCCTGCTATAGGAAAGGTATTGCAAAACTTGAAAGAATTCGGAAAAGATTTACAAGGATGTTGCCAGGGTCAGAGGGCTTGAGCTATAGGCAGAAGTTGAATAGGCTGGGGTTATTTTCCCTGGAGTATTGGAGGCTGAGGGGTGACTTTTTGAGGCTTATAAAATCATGAGGGGCATGATAATTGTGAATAGCCATGGTCTTTATCCCAGGGTAGAGGGGTCCAAAATTAAAGGGATTAAAGTAAGAGGGGAAAAATTTAAAAGGAAGTGGCAACTTAGTTATGTAGAGAGTGGGTAGTGTTTGTAATGTGCTGCCAGAGGAAGTGGTGGAGGCTGGTACAAATACAGCATTTAAAAGGCATCGAGATAGGTATGTGATTTAGGGGGATACGGACCAAATGCTGGCAAATGGGACTAGACTAATTTAGAATACCTGGTTACCATGAAGAAGTTGCTCCAAAGGGCCTGTTTCCATGCTGTTCAACTCTGTGACTGTATGACTCTAATTCGCAACGCTACATTTATTGTTCAGCCCACATGCCCTTTAATCTGAAATAATTGTAAAACTAATTATTTTGCCAGGCTACCTCAAGGAGCATTTTATGAGTCAGTGTGGGGCTGGACGCACATGTGGATAGAAGGAGGCAATGGAAGTAGATTCCACTTGAAAATTGTTACATGATTTTTTTAATGGCAAAAAGAATTGATTCAGAGCTTATTGTAAGATGAAAGTAAAGCCTACGTTAGTGTTGCACTTTTCACTATCACACGATTGTCCAAATTCTTCACAGCTAATGAAGTTTCATGAATTTTTAAACCACAGATGACAGCAGATCAGTGTGTTATGTCTGTTCTGGCCCTCTGGAGGTGTAACTGAACCTCAATTCACTCCCTTGTCCTTCCACAGCAGCCCTTCAAATTTCCTGTCTTTAGGTTTTTATCCAATTTTCTTTTGGAAACCAAGATCTGCCTCCACCACACTCTCAGGCAGCGCACACACTATGTAAGCAAGATTTCCTCATGTTACCTTTGGTAGTTGATCGCCTTAAATTAGTATCCTTTGATTTTTGGCAATGGGAACTGTTTCCCTCTAACTACTTCGTCTCAAACCCTCGTGATTTCGGATGATTTTAACATGTCTCTCCACACTGTTCTTTTCTGCACAGAAAAAAAAACACTTGCCGAGGCACCATGGTGGTTCAGTGGTTAGTACTGCTGCCTCAAGTGCCAGGGACCCAATCCCTGGGTAACTGCCCGGATGGAGTTTACAAGTGCTGCTTGTGTCTGTGTGGTTTTTGACTGAGTGCTCAGATTTACACCCACAGCCCAAAAATGTGCGGGTTAGGTGGAGTGGCATACTAAATATGAGGATAGAGTGGAGGCAGGGCCTGGCTGGGCTGCTGTTAGGAGGGTCAGTGCAGGCTGAATGGGCTGAATGACCTTTTTCTGTACTGTGGGTGTTCTATGATTCTTCCATCAATCCATGTAACTGAAGTCCATCAACAATGTCATCATTCTCTAAATCCTTCCTGAATCTCCCATACATCTTCAGAGCCTTTCCAAAGTGCAGAGTCTAATTTAACACAGTACTTCATTTGAAGTTGAAACACTGTACAATCAAGTTTCATTACAATTTCTTTGTATTTGTACTCTATGCTTCTATTTATCAACCCCATGATCCTATATAGCTTTTCAACAACTCTTGTTAACCTGTCCTACAATATCCTGCAACTTTGGCACATCTATTCTGAAACTATTGTTCCTGAACACCTTTAAAATTATATTCCTCATTTTATATTGTCCCTCTTTATTCTTTTTACCAAATTGCATCAAAATCATTTATCTGCATTACATTGTAACTGTTCCGCAATTCACCAGCCTGCCTACAGTGCATGAAGTTTATCACCATCCTCCCTACAATTCATAATATTTAATAGATCTGAGTTATCTGCTAATGTTGAAAATTGTCCCCTGTATATTATTATGTCTGCAGCAGGATTATATAACAAGAATGTAAAGAGTGCCGAATTCTAGGAACTGTAGAGTATACCTTACTTTAGTCCAAAAATCAGCATTCACCATTCTGTTGCCTGTGTGGTTAATATTTTTTTAAAATACATTCACAGGATGAGGGCATTGCGGTCTAGGCCAGCATTTATTGCCCATAGAGCAGTTATGAGTTAAATGTACTGCTGTGGGTCTGGATTCACAGGTAAAGCAGACCAGTTAGGGAAATAGCCATTTTCCCTCCCTAAAGGACATTATTGAATCAGATGGGTTTTACCCTAACAATCAACACTAGATTCTTAATCCCAGATATTTATTGAATTCAAATTCCACCAGCTGCTGTGGTGGGATTTGAACCCAGGTGCCCTGAAAATTACCTGGATCACTGGATTAACAGTCCAGCAACAGTACCAGTAGGTCATTGCTCCATTCATAGCTGCCAGTGCAGTAACACAAACAGCCCTAGAGAAGCCAGCTGGAGCCCCAAGGAGGGATCTCTTTTCTTTGTGAAGGGCAGGGCACCTTGGAATGGGTTTACCCTGAGCGTGAGGCCCGTGTCTTGGAATGGGTTCACCCTGAGAGAGAGGCCCGTGCCTTGGAATGGGTTCACCCTGAGAGAGAGGCCCATGCCTTGGAATGGGTTCACCCTGAGAGAGAGGCCCGTGCCTTGGAATGGGTTCACCCTGAGAGAGAGGCCCATGCCTTGGAATGGGTTCACCCTGACAGTGAGGCCCGTGCCTTGGAATGGGTTCACCCTGAGAGAGGGGCCCATGCCTTGGAATGGGTTCACCCTGAGAGAGAGGCCCGTGCCTTGGAATGGGTTCACCCTGAGAGAGAGGCCCATGCCTTGGAATGGGTTCACCCTGAGAGAGAGGCCCGTGCCTTGGAATGGGTTCACCCTGAGAGAGAGGCCCATGCCTTGGAATGGGTTCACTCTGACAGTGAGGCCCGTGCCTTGGAATGGGTTCAACCTGACAGTGAGGCCCGTGCCTTGGAATGGGTTCGTGTTGAGAGAGGGGCCCATGCCTTGGAATGGGTTCACCCTAACAATGAGGCCCGTGCCTTGGAATGGGTTCACCCTGACAGTGAGGCCCGTGCCTTGGAATGGGTTCGTGTTGAGAGAGGGGCCCATGCCTTGGAATGGGTTCACCCTAACAATGAGGCCCGTGCCTTGGAATGGGTTCACCCTGAGAGAGAGGCCCGTGCCTTGGAATGGGTTCACTCTGACAGTGAGGCCCATGCCTTGGAATGGGTTCACCCTGACAGTGAGGCCCGTGCCTTGGAATGGGTTCAACCTCATGGGAAAACATCATGTTACCAGCAGCATCTGGCGAGCTCTCACTGGCACTTGAAAATCCTGAGGAGATGGTGTAAATCTCGCGCTGGGCCGTACCCATATCCGCAGCAGGTGTCCAAGGAGAACAGCCTCTGGCAAGTTAGAACAATGTAGGTAAAAGAAATCAGCAAGTCAGATCCGTAACTTTGGGATAAGATTGATTACAAGGGTTGCAGCAGTCAGGCTATGGTGCGACGCAGAGCTGGGTATGTGCTGCGGCTGGATGAGGTGCCACCCCCTCCAGATGCCAGTGATTACTCTGGAATTATGCCGGCCATTCCAGTGGATCGCCCCAGCTGCGGTGCCCGTTGTCATTCCACGGCAGGCAGGTGGTCTTGGCTGGTGTCTAGCAGGTGACTTAGAACTGGTGCGGACCAGTGGAATCCAACCATTTAAATAAAACAGAGCCTGGCGAAGGCCGCAGGTGGGTGCTGATGTGATTTCTGCCCAGTGCTCTGAATGTCAAAGTGAAAAAATTCAATGAAGCGCGGGTAAGCGGTGCGAGTGACTATAACTCTCAGTGGGCAGTTCTCCCAAGGGAGTCACACCTGAGTAGTTACTGCTGTGGTAGTTTTGATGCAATCCTGTCAGACAATGGCTGTTACCCCTCAGGGTTGCCATCGGTAATGACGATAGCTTTCCACTTGGCTATTGCTGGCCAATTGTAACCTGGAAAATTTTCCGAGATGGTGGCTTGATCCATGTGGATCACAATACGCAAACGATTGAGAAAATTTGGAGACTGTTAAAGATTTGCATCAGCCCGGTTGGGATGCAATCCCGGATAGAAAACCTCACCGCAGGTTCATTGGTGGTAGTGACCTGTGAGAAGTACCGAAACGAAACAAAGATAAAATCCATCTCTGCAAAGATGGCGGAGATGATGGTAAGACCCGAAGTACGTTATCTGTGTGAATCAAGGTCCAGTCAGGCATGGTAGGCCAAGGCCCAATGTGGAATTCGAGAGTCCTGCTGAGGAAGAGGAACTGAGGGTGACCCACCTCATGGAACAGGTGATTATGACACAAACCTTCCACAGCAGAAGATACAATAGATGGGACCGAAAAATTTGAGAACAACAGGGCACAGAAACAGCTGAACCGTTGTGTTATATTGAACTGACTATTATTGAGCCCTCGTTTGACAGAGCAGCCATCAAGGAGGTTGTAATACATTATACCCCAGATGGTTTGTTTTGTAAGGCTTGTGATTCTCTCCTTACCATATGGACCTTCAGGGAGCACCTGATCAAGATACTCCAGGTCAGGGATTTTCCTACTGGTGCTCCAAATGCGATTACAGCAGAGAATACCACGCTATTGAAATGTAGTGGCATGAAGACTCCAAAAGAACCAGGGGCCGTGCTTGAGGTGTGAACTGACTAAGATTGGCCTTAACCACCATGAAAAACATAAGTGTGCAGAGTATCGCAATGAGAAGAGTCTGAAGGCCCTGAGAACTACATCTAAGGCAGGCAGGAAGGCATATAAATGGACAGAAGGAGAGTCTAATCTTCTTTGTGAGCTGGAAAAGTAGGACAAGGGTTTATCAACAAGAAGATCACCAGCATCCTGAAGACTAAAACACCAAAGCAGATTTCTGAAAAGTGAAGAATGCTGCATAATATTGATATGGAATCTCAAGCCCCACTGCCCAAACCTTAAGTGGTCACTCCTACAGAAGACTCTGCACACAAATCCCTAGGTATCTCTCAATATAAAACAGTTATAAGACCACTGGCCTGCACTCTGAAACACCGAGACATTGATGATTAGTTGACACAGGCAGAACTTGTCAAGAACAGTGACCGTGAGGTTAAATCTCTGGGTCTGGGGTTAATAGAAAGTATTACAGACCTCATGATTAATGGAGAAGATCCCTCTCCAAGGGCTGAAGACGGAGAAAAAAGAGGACCATAGAAGTTAGGAGGGAAAGAAGAACATGGATGGCATTTTGCAAGAATTCCAGTGTGAGATGACATTGGGTAGTGAGGAAGGCCAAGTTCCAAACCATCCAGATATTCTTTCAGAAAGGTAAGAGACAGCTAGCAAGACAAATTATAGAAGCACCAGCTATCATGGAATGTCCATTATCCAAGGAAGATTTGGAGAACTATTTTGTCACAAAACTTTCAACCGCTAACAAGGCCAACATCAGAAAATTCAAACCATACACAGGAAGCACAGATGACAGATTGCTTATGCAGCCCATTAAGGAGGAGAAAGTCCTTGCAGTTATCAAGGATATTGACCCAAGCAATGCTGCTAGATCAGATGGCATGAAGGTGGAAAACATCCAGAAGATCTATGATGGTGAAGCTTCATAGCAAGTGAGGCTTTTCACCTTGCGGATGAGGACTTGCATGATCCCAGAGTTGTTGATGAGGAGTCAGACCATTTTGATACCTAAGACAGATAAACCAAAGAAGCTGGGTGATGCAAACAATTGGAGGCTGATTATATATGGGCCCATGTTTTTTTTGTCTATTTGCCAAAATTCTGGCAAAGTGACTTTGTGATAGTTCAACTGAATCCAAGACAAGAGGGATTCTTGGGAGCAACAATGGGATGTAATGAAAATATTGCAATCCTGGCCAATATTATCAAAGGCCCCAAGAGAAACAGGAAGGACCTTCCAGTTGTCTTTGTTGACTTGGTTAAGGCGTTCAACTCAATCGGACACAAGCATCTTTTAAAAGCCCTGCAACAAGTCTGTTTGCCAAAGGAATTCATTCAAATTATCAGTGATATGTTTATTAATAATTCAACGACAATTGAAGAGAATCACTGCAAAACTAATCCAATTAAAATTCTAGAACGAGTCAAACAGATTGACTCCTCATCACCAATTTTGTTTAACATTGCGCTGGGCACTTTGATGTGCAGTCCTGAGGATGTCAGCTTGGAGGTTTCTGTGCAACAGAATGGAAGGAAAATTTCTGTTCCACTCTTGCCTTAGCTGACAACATTGCTTTGTTGAGTGACTCTCACAATGGGATAGCAAAGAACCTCAAAATTATTCAATCATTCTGTGAGAATTTCAGTCTGACTATTAATGTCTTAAAGACACTGGGATTCCAATTTACTTATAAAGGGAAGACCTTTTTGTATAACCATGAAAAAAGTTGGGCCCTCAAAGGACAAAGCATTGAATACATTCCCCTGGGGACAATAGTGAAATAGCTGGGTGTGCATATTGATCCATGGGCAGGTGTGTCGGAGGGTGATTGGGGCAAGAAATTGAAGATATGGATTTCCAAACTACAACATATTGCTCTCCATACTGCATAAAATTCCAAGAATGTACTATCATCTAATCCTTGCAGAAGCCTCTTAGAATATACTGCAGAGGTGGGGCACTATTATTACGATCTCAGTCAAGGAGACTCTGCATCTCCTGCCCTACACCACAGATCGATTACTCTATTCTCGGAGTAGAGATGGTGGATTAGGTACCAAAATTAGAGGTCCAGATTCCGGCCGCTATGATACATAAACAACAGTCTCTTGAAAAACCCAAGGACCCAGTGATTAGGCCTTCTTTCTAATAATGCAAGAATGTCAAATATATCGAAGGACTGAGGCATTTAAATTCCTGGAATAGATTGAAAGCTATCAATTTAGCTGGAAGACTCATAAAGCTTCATTGACTAAGCCAGAGACATCTTAGATCGCCTAATCCACCAACAAGTTACCATAGATATTATTGACCATAGGGCCTGACATGACTGGGAGCTGTCTAAGTGGTCAAAGCTAAAAAGCCAAGGACTTGGTATTCAGCATTTCAAGAATGATATTGTTTCTGATTCGTGGACAAAGACTTCATTACAGATTAAATTATTGAGTTTCATTCACAGATTGTTGTCGAAATGTAATTTATACCTAAGTCGAACAACACTTTCTAGAGGTAGACCATAATTGTTAAAGGAATGCCGGAAATGTGACACTCCCTGGGAGTGATTATCCCATATAACTGGAATTTGCCCCTTTGTGAAGAATGACATAATAAAGTGTCATAATAAGATTGTGGAGAGTCTTCATCAGTTCATCAACCAATACTGATGGTCCACCTACTTGGAATTACGGATTAAGGATGATGGTGGACATCTTTGGAAGCCAGATCTTATCTTCAAGAAGGGCACAAAATTGCCATGGTTGATGTAACAGTTTGTTTTTTAGGATTCATCATGTCAGCACAGGACAAGTGGTTAAGAAGCAACAACAGCCTTGACCATTCCTTGGGCCTTCAGAGATATAAGTCCTTTACCCAAGATATATCTTGGCTCACCATCTCCCTGGCCCTGGAGCTTCTTCAGGTTTTCAGCAACAGGTGAAGATGACATTATGTCACCCAGCGCAAGCTGCGGATGTCCCTCACCCACCTCCGATGCCAAGGTTGTACGGGCAAACCAAGACCATTTGATGTGGGCACCAACATGGGTAACGTAGTTTTGATAGATTGAATAAAGTTTGAATAAGTTGTGTTAGTATTGTACTGCGGTGTAACTATGTACAAATGCACATCAATTGATGTTTCTTTGACCTTGGGAAAGTAACCAGAGCAGCCCACTGGGTTCAAAATTTCTGACTGCACTGTGGAGTTTTCGAACATCAATGCTTGGTGAGTTGTCCTGGGCCCTGGGATATCCCAAGACCATCCTCCTTAGTTAGACCTAGTGGCTGTGATTTCACTACATGGAGATTTTCCAAAACATGGATGAGCATGTAAGTACTTCAATGAGGCACCCTTTATGTGTTTTAAAATAGCCAAATGACTTGTCATCTAACTAGTGACATGCGTGAATGGATGAATGAGATTCCCATTGTCCCTATTTATTATCTAGTCAAACCACTGCCAAAGGAACAGGTTACCTGCATCAAATGCTGGAGATAAAATAAAAATAAATGTGGGAGGACTGTGGCTCAGTGGTTAGCACTGCTGCCTGCTGCCCAGTTTCAATTCCATCCTCAGACAACTGTCTGTGTGGAGTTTGCTCATTCTCCCTGTGCTTTCATGAGTTTCTTCTGGGTGCTCTGGTTTCCTCTCACAGGCTAGAGATGTGCGAGTTATGAGGATTGGTCATGCTAAATTACCCATGTATCCAGGGATCCAAAGAGATTCCACGAATGCATTAACAGCAAGACGGAAACTAGAGAGAGGATGGGGCCTCTTAAAGATCAAGGAGGTAATCTTTGGGTTGAACCCCAGGAGATGGGAGGCACAATACAAATATTTCACATCAGTTTATACTGTGGAGGAAGAAATGGTGTCTAGAGAATGCAAAGAAATAAACTTTGTTTTGAGGACAGTTCACATTGCAAAAGAGGCAGTTTAGGAGGTCTTAAAGAATATAAAGGTGGATAAATCTCCGAGACCTGATCTAATGTATCCCAGAGAATTGTGGCAAGTAGAGGAGGAAATTATGAGTCCCCTTGCACAAATATTTGTGTCATCTATAACTACGGGTGAGGTGCCTGATGATTGGAGATTTGTACCTTTGTTTAAGGAAGGCTGTAAGGAGTAACTGGAGATCTACAGACATGCGAGTCTGATCTCAGTTGTGGGTAAATTGTTAGAGGTGATTAAACGAGACAGGATTTATGGACATTTACAGAGGCAAAAATAGATTAGGGATAGTCAGTGTGGTTTTGTGTGAGGAAAATCATGTCTCACAAACTTGATAAAGTTTTTTGATGAAGATACCAAAAAGATTGATGATGGCAGTGCAGTAGACATTGTTTAATTGGATTTTAGTAAAGTCTTTGACAAGAGTCTTAATGGTAGATAATTAGTAAAGTTGGGTTGCATGGGATTCGGGATGAGTTTGCCAATTGGATACATAATTGGCTTAAGGGCAGGAGGCAGAGAGTAATGGTAGACGGTTGCTTTTCAGACTTGAGGTCTGACCAGTGGCTTTTCACAGGGATTGGTTCTCAGTCCTCTTCTGTTTGTCATTTATATAAATACCTTGGATGAGAATATAGAAGGCTTGGTTAGTAAGTTTGCAGACCATACCAAAATTGGTGGCATAGTAGACAGTGAATTAGGCTTTCTAAGATTACAAAGGGATCTTGATCAAATGGGTCAATGGTTAAAAAATGGCAGATGGAGCTCAGTCTGGATAAATGCAAGGTATTGTATTTTGGTGCAACAAACAAGGGTAGGGCCTATAAAATTATTGGTAGGCCTTGGGGTAGTGTTGTAGAACAGAGAGGCCTAGGGTGCAGGTACATAATTCTTTGAAGTTTGTGTCATGTATAGACAGAGTGGTTAAAAAGGCATTTGGCACGCTTGCCTTCATTGAGTATAGGAGTTGGGAAGTCATGTTGAAGTAGTAGAGGGCATTGGTGAGACTTCTTCTGGAGTATTATGTCCAGTTCTGCTTGTCCTGTTATAGGGAGGATATTATCAAGCTGTAGAGGATTCAAAAGAGATTTACGAGGTTGTTGCTTGGTGTGGAAGGTTTGAGTTATAAAGAAAGGCTGGATAGGCTGGGACTTTTTTCACTGGAGGAAAGGAGTTTGAGAGAAAGGAGTCTGATAGAAATTTATAAACAAACGAGAGGTACAGATAGAGTTAATAGTAGCTGTCTTTTTCCTAGGATGGGGATTTCAAGATGAGGGGGTACATTTTTAAGGTGAGAGGAATGAGATTTAAAAAGACATGAGAGGCAAATTTTACACAGAGGGTGGTTTGCGTGTGGAATGTCCTTCCTGAGGAAGTGATGGTTGTGGGTACAAATACAATGTTTAAAAGGTATTTGGATAAAAATATCTAAAGGAAAGGTTTGGAGGGACATGGGCCAGGAGCAGCTGGTGGGAGTAGTTAAGTTTGGGCTTGTGTCTGGCATGGACCAAAGAGCCTGTCTCTGTGCTGTATGATTCTATGACTCTATGTGCAGGCGAGGTGGGTTAGCCACTGGAAATGCAGGGTTATGGGGACAGGGTTGGGGGTTGGGTCTGGGTGAGATGTTCTTCAGAGTCTGTGACGACTCAATGGGCCAAATGGCCTGCTTCCACACTGTAGGGATTCTATTCCATTCCAATGGTGAGGGATAGTTATCATAGCCAGAGGCATGTTTGATGTCATCTGTGTCCTTGATAAGGGATGTTTCAGTTTGTTGGCAAAGGAGAGAATAATATTGGGATGGCAAACAAGGAGTTCAGGGAAGGAAGAGTGTGGATTTTGGGTAACAATAATATGTTGAAAAACTTAAGAGGAAATAAAGGTTAGAAATGAAGTGGCCGATCTGCAAGAAGGAGGGTGGTCTTATTGAGGACAGGATCAATGCCTGAGGAAAACTGGCCACTCAGCTGCTTCATGGAGATTGGGCTGAAAGGAATAAGATGTGAACAAGGTAAACTTGCAGACTGCCTGAAGGAAGATAAGAGAGAAACTGGAGAAGCATGTGAATTCATGGCTAGGACAAGAAGAATTTCAAGGGCCATTGGCCCACTAGGCTTTGGGAAAGGGGGAAATGTTTCTTTTAAGGGTGGATGCAGAAGTAGGTGGGACTGGAGGGATTACTAGAGGAGAATATAAGACACTGATTTGAGACGGCCTTATTGATTAACGCAATAGAGAGTTCCAATAGAGATGGAAAGATTTGCGATGTGACTCTGAGTATGGTTTGAGACACATATGGTGGGAAAATGCAAGGAGGAGTGGAGGGCAGTAAATTCAAAGGAGAGAGGGCATGATAGTTGAGACACGGGTTGAAATGATCACGGATGACAATTTTCTTGATGCAGAGGGTGAAGCAGGGCAGCAGTGAAGATTTCTCAGTGGAAAAACCGGGAGGTTTGGTGGGAGTAGCAGTAGTAGAGGATAAGAATTTTAATAAGTTACAAAAAGTTGAGATGCTCAAGGAAGAAGGTGGTGCTAGAGTAGAAAGTTAGGATGGCAAAGACTCACTGTAATACTGGTGTCTGTACAGAGGTAAAGCAGGACAGGGGGCTCCATAAAGGGGAAGCCATCGTTATCCACAAGCCATGTTTCCAAAAAAGGACACAACATCTAACCAAACATCCAAAAGTTCATGGATGGCAGGGACATTGTTCACAAGTTGATGGATAGCCAAGAAGTTACTGAGGATAGCGGCAGTGACAGATATTCTATTGCAACAATAAAATTGCACAAAAGAGCTTAGCTTGCTGTGTGCAAGGATGTAGTGAGAGGAATCTCAATAGGCCTTTCAGAGGATGCCAAAGAAAGGACAGAGGAAAGCTGTAGTTTTACTAAAAAGTGATTCAAGCCTGGGAAGGTGGCAGCAGGAAGCCTGAGGTTCGGTAAAATGTTGCAGAAGTGGTTGGGAGGAGTTAAATATTCATACACTATTCCATTGGTATTACATTGGATTCAGCCTATATTATGGAGCAAGCCTCTGGAATGGACCTTGACCTCATGACCGTCTTACTCTGAAAATAGTTCACTGAGCTTGGATCAGAGTCAGAGCCGACACATGACCTTGTTTTGTTTATCTGGGGCTAATCCACAAATGACCAATGAATTCAATTTTATCACTTGCCATGGTGAAATTGGGATTGACACCCTCTGGGTTGTGAATCCAGTACTACAATTAATATGTACCGTGTGCAGAGGAATTCACACTTCATTGTGCATGCTCTGTGGAACAGAATCTCCAGCAGTAGGTGGTGATGGTGAGGGATGGCATCAGGCAGGGCAATTGATGCAGATGTGCCAGGATCGCCAACTGCAGGTAGCAAAAGTGAGGGAGGACACAGAACTGAGCAACTTGAGTGATCCTTCTTGAAGGAAAGGGCACTTTTTGGATGAGAAAATCCAGTAGGGAGAAGAGTCAGACAGATGAAGAATATCCTCAAGCAGTTGTAAGCCAGAGCTTAAGTCCATGTAGATATGTTTAATCTTAATTGCTCTTTATGTTGTAAAATGACCTGATGCCAGTGGACTAAATAATCCCATCATTATGATCTTATGTTCAAACCTCATGTTACAATGTCTAAAACTTAATATACACACAGTTAATTGCAAATATGATAAACCATTTTTTAAAAAAGTAAAATTACTTAGCAATCAATGTTTAACTAAATCATTTAATAAAGAAGGAATTCAGACTCTGTTGTTATTTAATTATTTACATTTTACGGAGATATTTGAGATACAAGATTTGTCTGATTCTTTCTATTTCTAGGCTTTCAACTGAATTTGAAAGGTAATCAAACACATTTTTCCCATACAAATGTTTTAATCTTACAAATAGTTTATTGCTTCCTGATTCAGGGTAGGTAATTTACAATTTGTTTGTGTGGTTCATTGCCATGGAGTTGCTGATTCGGAATTTCCTTCACTCAGTTGATGATATTTTGAAGACATGCAGAATCTCAAGCATGCAGGTTCCTTCAGACTATTTGAAACATTTTGACCTGGGGTCATATATGTAATTACACTTTATTTTACTCAGCAAAATACTACTGCTATACATATATAATCTCAACCCTTCCCTGTTGCTGAAGTGTAAGGAATTTTACACGTGTTTATTATAGTCTTAGGTAAGTTGATTTAGCCTTCTACTTTCAATAATATCCTCACCAGAGTAAAACAGCCCTTAATAAATACTGAATAATAAACCAGTATCGATTGATAGAATATCTTCTGCCTACTGCTTTGCTAAATATTTATGGCAGAAGTGTCTTTACTGAGACACATATGCTATGTTTAAAATTTTATAAATGTTAAAGTTTTATAGCCACCTTTATCATAGGCCCTCAAAAATCATCAATGACAGAGTTTTCCACCAATTAAATCAAAGGCAGATATCCCAGCTTCCCACTATCAATATCATGCACCAACTTTGAAGTTGTGAGCTTTTGCAATCATTTTCTGCATCAACCAAGAGTTCCATGATATCCTAGCCATAAGATAAGCAAATACAATCTCATTATTGCTAAATAATTTTCCTGTATATTTTTCCCCATTAGCAATATGAGAAGGCAACTAGATCAAGAAATTTTTGTTTTATCTCAACTGATTTAACCACTATCACACTATCTCTGAACTTCTTTTCATTACAGCTGCTATCTGTTACCATTTACTTCCTCTCAAACTCAGTTACTCAATGAGCTTCAAATGAGCTTCCCAATTGACTTTCCATACAAACTGCTCAAAAATGTCTATTTTCCTTATTGCTCCTAAATTCATAATCTAACCTTCAGCTATTGTTCTGAAATCATCTCCCCAAATCATTCAGCAATGTCCCCATCTTCCCCAGATTCTGCACATCTGCAAAATACCATCTTCCATTTTTTGGGTCAATCTCATCTTCTGTTCACATGCACCTTTAGAAACATCAACACAGTAAAAAGATTTGGTATTTTGTTTTATGTGCAATGTTGATACTTTGGATTTGAGCATTTCCATGCTGAATTAAATTGTCAGCATTGTTTTGTTAATTATCTTTTGGAAAATAAGAAAAGAAAACATCCATAATCTTTCCTCTACCCTTAGTGAACTTCTCTCACTTTCAATCAGGGAAGAAGGTGGCAGAGCTAGGGCTGTTGTATGGGACACATTGAACAGTCATATCTTTTGAGAAACAATCACTTAATGCAGAATCTTCCAATTTTTTTTTACTTAAGTGTCAGTCAAATTCTACTGAAAGTTTCAGTCCATGAGGCCCAGGGAATTTTCTTGGTGTCTCTTACCAAACTACCTCATTGACTATTTCCCTTGCCACCATGTCACCTCTCTCGTGTGATTCTTGCTCCATCCTACCACCACTTTTGAGGACAAATCACCACTACAAAGACATCACAGAATTCTCCCTGACACGAGCACTGTCTCCGACACTTTGTTGTGTACCCGGACAAACTCTGCTGGTCCACAGCTGCACCGCATGATTCCTGATGGCTGCTCTGGACATGGCAGACAAGGGAAAATTGGTGCCTCATTTTGTGCCCCGAGATACGATGGTCTTGCTGAATGAATGGTGCAAATGGCTGCAGGGAAGGTCATGACACTTGACTGTGGTATGAGGCTGCCACCCAGGTCAGTGCAGTCTGGAAGGACACCTCATGGCGTAGTGCCATTCTTAGTCTCCCAGGGTAAGTGCCACTATCGTTTTTCTGAGACCTCACACTCATTTTGTCTCAACTGCTGTACTCACCTCCCACCAAGGCGCATGGTCTATCATTCTCACTGTTGTCTGCAATGTCTCCCTCACGTGTCCTCACCCATTCAAACCCTGAACTCCACAAACGCTGTGTGCCCCTTTGCGCTGCCTACTGACTCAGTTAGGACACCTTCCCACCTACATCAACAGTAATAGCTCAGCCACCTACTTTCTCCCTTAATACTGAGTCAAAGGGGCACACAGGGTTCATGGAGTCTGGGGTTTGAATAGGCAAGGACAGCAGTGAGAGTGATAGACCATGCGCCTTGGTGGGAGGTGAGTACAGCAGTTGAGACAAAAGAAGTGTGAGATCTCAGAAAGACGATAGTGGCACTTACTCTGGGAGACCAAGAATGGCACTACACCACGGGGCATCCTTCCAGACTGCACTGACCTGGGTGGCAGCCTAATACCACAGTCGAGTGTCATGACCTTCCCTGCACCCATCTCTCATGCCTTTCTCTCATTCCAGGTTTCCATGTTGAGTATTCTCAGCATTTAGTTTGCTTGGCAGCTTTGGTAAGACAGGAAGCTGTATGTTAATGAGGCAGGATGTGCAGTTAGCAAGGTCACTAACAAGCAGCAAACCCCCTTAACAGTCAACTCTCTGCTGCCCAGAAAGAATCCTGCTTTGCTACACCGTAGTAATCAAAGTGGGTCTCAGAAAACTCTCAGGTGTTTCTGACACATTTCCCAGCATTGTGTAGACTGCTCAAACACACTGTTTCCCTCCACAAATACTGCTTGACCTGCTACAAGTATTGCCAGCAGATTCCATTTTTGTTTTAGGCTAGAGTTGAGTCCAATTGGAACCCAAACTGAAGTTGGGATTCAGGGGTCTTTGTAATCAGGGTGCACAGTCTTGGGATACAGGATAGATGATTTATAACTGAGATGAGGAGCAGTTTCTATATGCAGGGAGTGGTGAGCCTGTGGAACTCACTGCCTCAGAAATTGGTTGAAGCCAAAAGCATGGAATATTTTCAAGAAAGAACTAGATATGGTTCTTAGGGCTAAAGGATCGAAGTGCATAGGAGGAAAAGGAAACAGGGCACTGAGTTGGAAGATTAGCCATGATCATATTGAAAGGTAGAGCAGGCTCAAAGGACCACATGGCCTACTCCTGCTCCTATTATGGAATCCTTGCCAGAGAGTGTGAAAATACAAACTCACCATAGACATATAGTGTTCCAGGGTATATTAGTAGGCCCCTGGGTTCCTTATAAACTGTCATGTAATGTATAAGGACATAAAAATATTAATCGGAATATGAAAAGGCCACTGGTCCAACGAGTTTTTGTTTTATCTCAACTGATTTAACCGCTATCACACTATGTCTCAATTCTTTTTCATTACAGCTACCATCCGATAGCATTTACTTCCTTTTGAACTCGGTTACACAATTAGCTTCAATGAACTTTCTCCATTGACTTATTGCATAAAGTGTTTAAAAATGTCTGTTTTCCTTTCTTGGTCCCAATTTCATATTCTAACCAGCAGCTATTGTTCTGAAATATTCCAGGATATATTTCTAACCTCTGGCTTCCTCGTAAACAGTGATATATATAAAAACATTTTAAAAAATGGAATATGAGAAGGCCACTTGACCACCAAAGTTTTGTTTGATCGCAACTTGTTTATTCACTATCATACCACTGGCTGAATCTTACTTTTTAAGGCTAAGTACAGATCGTGATGAGCTTTTAGAAACAGTTCTCTCCCTCAGGATTATCAGACTTCTTTCTGTATCTTACCAATTTACTGCATTAACAGCATACCCTTCCTTAAAGGTGCCTTGTTCATGTGATTTCCACTTCACTTTACCACACTGTTGCTGGAACAGCTCACTATTCACCAAATATCTGCCCAAATGCCAACATCTCTTGTGCACATGCCATTTTCAAAAACCACTGAATTAGTGCCCGAATGACCACTGGCATCGTGGTGCTGTTGCTTGTTGAAGGACAGTGTTTCCAAAGGTGTCTGAGAAAGGAAAGTTGGTGCTGTGTTTCTCCCATAGGCAACTAGACAACATGGTGGTTGGGGTGTTCCAGAGGAGGGTCGATATCTTCCTGGTGCACTAACAGTGGAGGGCCCACCGCCATACTCTATCAGCCTAGTCTGAGGTGACCACCCGGGTCAGCGTGGATTCCACAATCCTCAGAAATGGCCAGAATGCCGCAAGTAGTTCAATGACCCTCTCTACTCCACCAGTGTACACTTCACACAGCAATATCACACTCAATTTATCTCTACTATGGCATCAACCTTCCACCAAGGCTCATGGTCTAACACTTCCACTATTGCCTGCAACATCTTCCCTCGTCCACTCTTGTTTCAACTTGACCTCGTTTACCAGTAATCCTGCTCATCTTATACAGACAGCCTGCTCACTACCTCAGAGCAGCTCACCACCTGTTCTTCACATGCACCAGTACTAACTGCTCTACCACACTCTTAGACCATCCTCAATCCCTCCCTTTCTTGGCAGAAGACACCCCTCCACAGGTGAAATGAAGACCAGAAGGATGGAGGAATGTCCAATATTAAACCCCACATTCCCTTTGAGAAAAGACAAGGACTGCACCAGTGGGAATGCTGAAACATCCATGACTCACCAAATGAGTAAGGACAACTCTTCATTCCACTGTCACTCTCACACTAACACCACTGTTGATGCCATTCCATTGCACGCTACCCCTAACCATTAGCTGCAATCCTTTCTCTTCTTTGTTGTCTTGCAGATACCAGCGAGATGTCCACCAGCGGCTTGGTGGAGAATTGGTCACCCTCCTCAAAAGTCACCTCCTTGATGTGTGAGGACGACAGTACGGTGGCCTCAGATGAAGAATTGATAAGGCTGCCTCATGTAGCCCCACCAGATCAGATTCAGACACCTCATGGGAAATGTCAGCTTCAGGGTTCAATAGTACAAGCTGGTGATCTCCTTACTGCAGCCATTCCATAGCTGGCCAAGGAAGAGATGCCCCTGAGAGGTGAGGACAGTACAATGTTGGCAATCAGTGATGTACGGCACATGGTCTGGGAGGAACAGGTATTTGGGACAGAATGGACCTCATTTCTCAATGTGAATGTCTGAACCACTGTCAATTGAGTACAAACCCAGTTTGTTCCCTAGATGGAAGGAAATCTGCCATCCTTACCTGGCCTGGCCTACAGGAGTCTTCAGACTGTCAGCTATGTGCTTGACTCTTCACGGCCTTCTAAAATAGCCACACAAGCCATTTGTTTTCAGGGCCATTCGAGATGGGAACTATATGCTGATCTAGTTAGTGATGACCACATCCTATGAACAAATATATCAAAGAAAACTCATCTTTACACTATTCTGAATCTGTTATTAACCCCCCACCCACCTCCACCACAACACACATGCAGACGCACTCACACTCTCTTGGCATCTCTCTCTCTTTCTTTCTCTGTCTCTCTCTTTCTCTTTCTCTGCCTCATCGCCACATTGTTGTGGACCACCCTGATACCTGTTTGTGTGGTTCAATAGTACATTCCCCTGCAAGATGCCTTAAAGGTGTCTATGTATAATAAGAACAGGAATAGACCATTCAGCCCTTTGAGCCTGTTCTACCATTCGATGAGATCATGGCTGATCTGTTGCCTAACTCCATATGCCTGCCTTAGGCCCATATTTCTTAACAACTTTGTTCAATAGAAATTTATCAATCTCATATCCAAAATTAACAACTGATCTACCATTACGGCTGTTTCTGGAAGAGAGTTCCAAACACGTACCACTCATTTTGCATAGAATTGTTTTTTCAACATGGTTCCTGGATGTTCTGGTCCTAACTCTCAGAATATGTCCCTTAGTTGGAGTATTTCCAATAAGTGAAAATAGTTTATTTTTACCCACCCTGCCTTTTCCTGTTAATGCCCTGAACACTTGAATTAGATCACACCGTA
The DNA here is from genome assembly GCF_030684315.1 of Stegostoma tigrinum. Classification (NCBI taxonomy): domain Eukaryota; kingdom Metazoa; phylum Chordata; class Chondrichthyes; order Orectolobiformes; family Stegostomatidae; genus Stegostoma; species Stegostoma tigrinum. The sequence goes on from NC_081380.1 coordinate 16,905,569, forward strand.
ACCTTGAAAATTCTAGAGAAAACACGCCTAACTTATATAATCTCGCCATGTAACTTAACCCCTGAAGCCCTGGTATCATTTTTGTAAACTTACATTGCACTGCCTCAAGGCCAATGTATCTTTCCGAAGGGATTTGAGTGGTTAGTGGTTAGTGGTTAGTCAGTGGTTAGCCACACAGCACCAGGGAACCAGGTGCAATTCCAGCCTCAGGCGATTGCCTGTGTGGAGTTTGCACATTCTCCCTGTGGCTGCGTGGGTTTCCTCCAGGTGCTCCGGTTTCCTCCCACAGTCCAAAGATGTGCAGGCTAGGTGGATCAGCCATGATAAATTGCCCGTAGCGTTCATGGGTGTGTGGGTTATGGGGGATGGGTCCGGGTGGGATGCTCCAAGGGGTGGTGTGGACTTGTTGGGCCAAAGGGACTGTTTCCACATTGTAGGGAATCTAATCTAATCTATTTTCCCTGGAGCATCAGAGGCTGAGAGATGACCTTATAGAATTTTATAAAATCATGAGGGGCATGGATACCGTAAAAAGACAAGGTCTTTCTTCCCAGGGTAAAGGGGATCAAAAATAGAGGCCATAAGTTTAAGGTGAGAGGGGAAAGATTTAAAAAGAACCCAAGGGTCAACTTTTCATGCAGAGGGTGGTGCGTGCATAGAATGAGCTGTCAGAGGAAGTGGTGGAGGCTGGTACAATTACAACATTTAAAAGGCATCTGGATATTCATGGGTACGTGACTAGGAAGAGTTCAGACGGATATGGGCCAAATACTGAGTAATGGGATGTGAGTAATTAAGGATATCTGGTCAGTATGGATGAGTTGGACCGAAGGGCCTGTTACTGTGTTATATATCTCTATGACTCTATGGCTGCCTCCATAGACAGGTTGGCAGCTTCCATGGAGTGCCTTGCCCAGAACTCTTAGTCTATGTTTGTGATGCTCAATATGCACAGCAGGTCAGACAGTGTCAGAGGAGCAGGAAAGTCAACACTTGAGGCCAAAACCGTTCATCAGGAGTCTTGGCAAAGGAGTTTGGCCCAAAACATACATGTATGTGTGCATACACATACACACACTCTCAATCAGATACACAAACACACACACACACACACACACACACACACACGTGTGTGGATCTATGGTGTGAATTTGTATTTGCAGATTCGTTCTATTTTGTTCAAAATGCACACAATTTATAGACAATCAGTCAATTTTACAACTACCTAGTTTAGAAATAGAACCAGCCTGACTTCAAGCTAAAACACAAACAGATTCTAAACAAGGTCTGACACCTAACATGCATTGTCTGAACTAAAATGTCACCTCTTCTTTGCCCTGATAAAACCTGTAGCTCTCTCAGGACTGTGACTTGAAAAGACTTTGGAGATATACATGCACATATTAATCAACTAAACCCTTCTAACTGATTAAAGAATGAAGTACTCCTCATCAACGATGTGAATTTTTGATCTCTAATTTATAAATTCTGTGTCTGATATTGCCTTCTTCACGAACACCTGAAGAAGGACTGAGGCTTCAAAAGCTTGTGTTTTCAAATAAATCTGGCCACTGATCACAGAATTCCTACAGTGTGGAAGAAGGCCATTCGGCCCATCGAGTTCCACACCAACCCTCCGAGGAACATCCTACCCAGACCCAGCCCCTACACCATTTCCTGCCAAAGACACCACAGGCAATTTAGCCTGGCCAATCTACCTAACCTGCACACCTTTGGACTGTGGGAGGAAACCACAGCACTCACAGCAAGTCCGCGCAGAGAAAGGGAGAATGTGCAAATTCCACACAGACAGTCACCCAAGGCTGGAATCGAACCTTGATCCCCAACCACTGAGCCACTGTGCCATCATGTGATTTCTAATTACTGATGTTAGGCTAACTACTCTGCTACTCTTTCCCTTTTCAAATAGTGGAGATACATTTGACACTTTCCAATCGGCAGGCTCTGCTCCAGAGTCTTTAGTCTTTTGAAAGAGGACCATCAAATTATCCAGTATTTTCAGGGCCTTTTGTTTTAGTACTCTGGGGTGTAGCTATTCCAACTCTAGAGATTTGTCAACCTTTAGCTCCATTAATTCCCCTTGAAGAAAGAACCAAAGTATGTGTTCAATTCTTTTGTCATCTCTTTGTTGTCGATTATAATTTCCCTGGTTTCTGACTGTAAGACTGTAATTTGTCTTTACTAGTGCTTTTTCTCTTCCTGTGTTTACTTACTCTTTTACGTTCTGTTTTTATAATCTGTGTAATGTTACTCTTATAATCTATTTTACCCTCTTATCAAACTTATTGTCCTCTATTACTGAATTCTAAGAAGCTCCCAAACCTTGGGCTTGCTGCTGATTGTGGTAATTTTATATGTCTCTTTACTGGATCTAACACTATCCGTAATTTCTTTTGTAAGTAATGGCTGATTTACGTTTCTTTTATTTTTGCTTCCGGCAGATATGAAGAATTGCTGTAATCCATGCGTATGTTCATTATGCATTGCCTATCCATCTTTATCCATATCGATATTTTTGGTTCGTTCCGAAATCCATCATTGCCAATTCCAGCCTAACCTTCACCCTCATCACTGTGGTCCCTGTATTTAGATTCAGGGTCCTAGTTTCAAAATCAATTTATTCACTCTCCCTCTTAATGAAGAATTCTACCATGTTGTCACTCTTCCTCAAGGCACCCTGCACAACAAGAATATTAATTTATCCTTTCTCTTTGCACATTTCCCAGTCAGGCATAGCTTTTTCTCTGGTTGTTTCCTCAATGCATTAGTCTAAAAATGATCACAAACGCTTTCCAGGAAATTCTTCTACACAATATCATTGCAGGTTTGGTTTGTCCAGTAAATATATAAACTAGAGTCACCCATGATTACAAGTGTACCTTATTGCATGCATTTCCGCTTTCTTGTTTACTGCTTTCCTTCCATCTCCACTACGCTTTTTTGAACGTATGTATCTGCCCAACAATGTTTTCTGTCCATTGGTATTTCTCTTCTCTGTCAACACAGATCCGAAATCATGATTTTTTTGAGCTGATATCCTTCCTCACTATGACATAAAACTGCTCTACTAAAAATGCCACCCCATCTCCTTACCATTTTTGTTTGTCTTTCCTAAAGAGGTAAACTCTTGAATGTTCAGTTCCCATTCTTGGCCACCCAACTGTCATATTGCTATAATTGCAACTATACCATAACCATTTAGACCTACTCATGCCTTTAATTCCATTTACCTCACATTCCGTCCATTGAGAGACAAAGCCTTTGGACTAGCCTTTCTAACCTTGGCAGCCATCTTAGTTTTACACCTTCGCTATATTTGTTTTTCACTCAAGTTTTTTTTTGCTGACCACTTTAGCTTCTCACCTTTTGATAATTCTGAGATTTCTACCTCTGAGTCACTATGCTTTAATTTATGTTTTGCTGACCTATATTCTGCTCGTTTGACCTCATCTTTTTTTCACCATGTGTCATTGGTATTGATTTGTATCACGACCACTGGCTGCTCACCTTCGCTCCCCCCCGCCCCTTCAGAATGCCCTTCAGCCACTCTAAGACATTCTTGCCCCTGGTATCAGGGAGGCAACACATCATCCTGGAGCCTCTTTACCAGGTGCAGCAACTGTTCCTCTTACTAATAAATCCTTGTGACAATAGCCTGGCCTTCCTTATCCTTTCTTCTCCCACCACAGAGCCACCTGTGATGCCATGGACTTGACTTCAGCTGCAATCCCTAAGATGTACCCCACTCTGCCCCAACAGCATCCAAAATGGAATATTTGTTAGAGAGGGGGACTGCTACTGGGGTGTCCGGTGGTATATGCCTTCCTCTCCTCTGTCTGGTAGTCACACATTCCATTTCTACCTGTTCAGTCTTCACTAGTGGAGTGATTACCTTCATCAAATGTGGTGGCTATGATCATCTCAACATCATGGAGGCTCCTCAGTGACTGCACCAACTCTGAAATGTGATTAGTCAATAGCTGCATCTGGACATGGATGCTGTACACACGGTCACCAAGGACATTAAAAGTGTCCATGACTTCTCACATTGTATAGGAAGAGTGTATCATGGGAGGGGCATATCACGAGGCATTTAAGGGACAGAAGGCTCTGCAACACCATTGGCCCACATAGCGGTACATTCCTACTTGATCCTTTGCCTCTGTGTGCAAAGGTGTTTGTGTGAATGAAGTGGCCACTGATATCTAGGGCGGGGAGATGTACACAGGGCCAATGCTTTAGGATCCTAGGGATTAGAGACTCCTCAGATCCGTCATCTATACAGTGCCTGGCTCCCCATGCAATGTGACTTCCATTGAAAATGTCTCACATTAGCAGATCTTGCAGCTATCTCCCTCACATGTTGACACATTTACTGCACCCATTACTGGTCTGGTCACAGTTGATTCCGTTCACATTGAGCTCATTCATATTGCAGTAAAATAGGAACCGATAGTGAGTACTCATCAGTGATTGCATTCAACATCTGCCTCAACACATGCACAGCTGCCTAACATCCAGATCCTCTGTCTAATCACTGTTCTCATGAACCCTATAGGATTCTCTCATGCCAGGTCCTCACCATCCTGTCTACAAGTCACTCCACCCCTCTGCTTCTCTTCTGCCAGGCCAAGCCATACGAGATGATCATGCCAGCTCCATAATAATCTGCTCCCCCACTTGAAGCCAGGCTAATCTGAACTGTGGATAATTGCCCACCTCCTGCATGACTCCCTTCCTATCCATCCTTTGCCATTTCATCCCTTCCAAATATTGTTGCCTCATTACACAACTGTGATTACTTCTTCCAATATGCATTCCCTGATCTCTCCAAATAAGTTCCCAAGTCTCCTTCCTGCCATAATGACCCACAGTTGACTGGCAGGCACCTCGACAGATCTAACTGAGGACATGGCTGCTCACTTGCTCCACATACAGTTGCCTTGGCATGAAACCTGCTGACACAAGGAAAACATGGCACTAATGTATCACACAAGATATACAGCCTCTTGACTGTGGACTGCTGGCTAGCAAACAATCTGCCTGGTTGTAAAATTGTGCTAACTGGCATGACAAGGTAAGGTATGGTTGCTGTGAGCATGCAGATAGGTGTTAAGTGAACATGGGTTAAGAGAACAACTGAGTATCCCTGAGATGCAGTCTAGGAGCTGAGTGCCTGACCCTATGTTGCAGTCTTTCAGGGCAATCTGCCTGTGTGCTCTGCAATGTGAGAGTGCACTGTCTAAACAGTTTGTTGCTGGCTTGGATGATGGCTGCGAGGAGTTGAGAAATGCGGGATGCCAATATCAATGTATAAGCCAGTAGCACGCTGAATTTGCCAGGTACACGCTTTGATTTCCATGTTGTGTTTTCTCAACAGATGTCATTTTCGATGTGTTTGGTAAATTAGAAAACTGAAGTTAATGAGACAAGACGTGGAATTACAGAGGTGTTTAATCATTGTTAATCCCAATCAATTGTCAAATTTTTGCTGCCTAGCAATTACCTCTCTCACCAATCTGCAAAAGTATCAGAGATGGAAGAAGTTGCAGCTGACATCAAGATGGGCTGAATTAAATTGCTTGGACAATCCTGCCACTAATCTTGCTGTAGTCCATGCTGTTCATACTTTTCTTGGAATCCAAACTCCCCCTGTCTCACATAACAAGGTGTAGAGCTGGACAAACACATCAGGCCAAGCAGCATCGGAAGAGCAGGAAGGCTGAAGTTTCGGTCCTAGACCCTTCTCTGCTCCAATCCCAACCTCACCATAAAACCTGCGAACAAGGGAGGTGCAGTTGTAGTATGGTGCAAAGCAGGTCCTACTATCTCCCCCATGTCTCAATTTCTTTTCATTACAGCTTTATCTGATAACATTTATTTCCCCTTACCTCAGTTACACAATTAGCTTCAATTAACTTCCCCCTAGATTTATCACATAATCTTTCCTCCACAAAAAACGTTAAGATTCAGTGCCATATTCAATACACTTCTCTTCCTTCCATGCTGGCCAGAAGGTTGCAGACAGTGGCAGGGACTCAGATAGGTATGCAACATTCTACGCAATAATATCTTACAGAAACAATAACTCTTTTTTACTCCACAGATGCTACCTGACCTGCTGCAAATACTTTCAAATCGGTGTGTTTTTATTTAGGACTGTAATAAGGTCTGGTCCTAATTAAATTCAAACTGGATACAGAGTGAGCAGGCTTTTGGTGAGTAAGTGTCACTTGATAAATCTGTAAACAAAACCACCATCATTTTACTGATTATTGAGTGTAGGCTCAAGAGACAGTAATTGGGTGGTTTGGATTTGTGCTGCTCCTTGTATACAGGATATATCTAGACAATTTTTCACATTGTCAGGTCAATGTCATTATTGTCTCTATACTGAAAGAGTTTGGCTAGAAAAATGGCTACACTAGAACACAAGCTCTGGTACTATGTCTACGATATACTCAGGATCCATAGTCTATGTTTTGATCAGTACAATCAGTCGCTTAATGCTGTGCACAGTAAATTGAATTAGCTTCTGTGATGGCAGAGATCTCAGCAAAAGTCTGGAATAGAATATTTACTCAGCACTGCTGGCTGAAAATGGTTTAAAGCACTTCAGTGTAGTCTTTTGTATTCGTGTGTTGGATTCCAAAATCATTGAGATGCAGATGTTCAAGAATACTGCATTTAATTGTCCTAATGAACTGAAACATTCAATTAGTTGCTCTTGAATACAATACTTCTCTCACTTTATGCATCTTAGCTATGTGTAAACTACTTTTGTGCTTTTGCTTCAATTTAAGCCTTTTGACAAGCATTGTGGTGCTTTAAGTTGTGATTTTTTTCATGTCTAATGCAACATAAATTTCCCATAAAGTGACAGGTCATTAAAAATGACTTTAAAGAGAACATGTAAAATTCATTGACAATAAGTGATCAAGTTCATACTCAAATTATTCAATTTGATTGAGTCTGTTGTTGTGCCAGGAACATATTAAGTAGTTCACAAAAATGAACCATCAGAGGCATGGTACCTCACCTATAGATGTTAATCAGCTTGAGAGGAATCTTACAGGAGTCTGAGGAACATAGTGTGGGCTCGGGCAAAATGTGTGGAGAATTGCATGACAAGTAGTGCAAGGGCCACAGCAAGATTCTTACCTGATAATGGTTACTTACTAATTGACGGTGATTAATATTCGTCAAGCTCCTCATGGAGAGGTCCATTTTGCCCTGTTAACGACAAACACCAACAGCAAACTCCAAGAAGCTCAGCAGGTCTGGCTGCATTTGCAGAGAGAGAAACATAGTTAATATTCTGAAAACAAGCCAAATCAGACTCAAAATGTTAACTTTATTTGTCCCTCCACAGATTGTAACCCTCTCACTGAGTTGTTCTGGTGTACTCAGTGATTGCTTCAAATTTCCAACATACTTTTCGCACCTCATTAATATTCCAATTACAATTTTACCAAACACTGCCCAACCAACTAGCTGCTGGGATAACCTGATACGGAAACTAGAGCAGGTGCTTGCCGGGTACAGATTTCCATTGTCTCCAGATAACTTCCCTGTTGCCCACAGACAAACTGCGGAGGAGGGCACAGTGAGAGGCAGAAGTGCATATCTGTCCACCACGGGCATTGGCACCTGATATTCAGGGAAATACAGCCACCATTCCTGGCATTTCTCCAATGCATTGGCACCATACCTGCAAGGGCAGATTTACTAACAGGGCAGACTGGCAACTGGCAGTGTATGGGGTCAGGGGTCAGGAACCAGTCTACAGCATGGATCAGGCTGTCTACCAGGACTGCTCCCAACCTCTCTCAGCACCCATTCACATGGCGCCTATTGACATGCCGTGACTGTGCATGCCTTACCTTGCATTGACAACTGGCGCAGTCACAGCATGAGGCAGGTTGCTGTGCTGGGCAGTAGTCCTCAATCAAGGGTGTGTACATTTTGTTACACATGAGTTTGCCATGCCAACCTAGCACCTGTACCATGTGGTCTCAGTGTTCATACCAAGCACACAGCAGCAAGCCTTTGGATATGTCTGTAAGTCTATGGGGAGTGTCTGCAGTGAAGTCTAGACAAGGGCCCAGCATGGTTAGTCAAAAACAGACCCAGGCTCCAGTCGGGGTGCCTTTGCACAGATGAGCCATGTCTCTGTTCCAGTTGGTGGATCATGATCAGCACTTTGTCTCCATAGGAGCTGGCCTAAGCTGGAGCTGGCATGCCATGCACTCAGTGAGATGAGCCACTGTCATCTTGTCATTTCTTGTAAGAGAAATTAAGGTGGAGGGGGGCTTTAAGGATTGTTTAGGGGGTGGTGTTGGGTAGGAGGGGGGCTTTAAGGATTGTTTAGGGGGTGGTGTTGGGTAGGTCAGCAGGGGTAGGCACATGTACTAAGCTTGGGTGATTCCCAGGGGAAATATAAATCCTGTGGGATTGATGAAATGGGCACTGAGGAAGGCCAGGTTGGCATTTGGTGATTCAGTGGCACGTTTGCACTAAGGTTGAAAGCTACTGGCAAAGGACTGCTTGAGGTTATTCCCACTGTGATGCACATAGGTAGTGTTCAGCGTTGAGAAGAACGTTCATGTACACTCAGAATGGGTGGACTAAGTGAACCAATGTGCATGGGAGGGAGCTGTACCTGCAACAGGTAACTGGGTATTCACAAGGGAACAAGATTGCTTGTGAAGATGTGATATGGCCCTGGCAGCGAAGGGAGAAGGTGATTGACCATCTTTCAGCATGCAGGGTTCTCTATATGGTGGAGATGGAACTGCCTGAGTGATGATCTCCAACTAAGCTGGCATCATCTGATGGTGTAGCCTCCTGTTAGAGTATTCCAGAAATAGAGCACACCTCCACTTCATTACCCCATTGACCAGGACTTCCAGGGGTCTCTCAGAGAAGCACACTGGCAGTCTGGTATCTATCCTCACTGATCAGGACAGCAGCCAAATCCCACTGCTCCTCTAGGTGAGCAACAACAGGCATTCAAAGTTGGTATGGCTGCCGGTGAACGGGCAGGATACATGCCGTACCTATGGGAAAGCCAATCAACACAGTGAGCTTGGCCAAATAGGGTGAGAAAAACCACTCAACCTCATAGGGAGGCAACCTGTTCGGCCTCAAGGGGAGAAGCCTCCCACCAACTCGCACTTAACCAAAAGGATTTAAAATTCGATAACATGAGTCTTCGTAAGATAGACTGACTGTGTGACATGTAATTTACTGTCTACATATTATGAATGGTAGCTGTGTTTACACCACACAATCAGGCATAAATTTGAGTTGCTGTTTGTAATACATTTGGGAGAAAACAGAAACTTTTGAAAATACAGTGAAGGTCAAGTCAATCCTCATCTCAAAATCCAAAACGTTGGATGTTCGCTATCCCTTCAGCGAAGCTGCTGATTTATAATGGGTTCATGTAATGTTTGTCTCCTTTTGACTTGCCTTTTTTAAAACTCTTTGAGTGTCATAGTGCCCCATGGTGGCTGAAGATGTAATTTTGTTAGAAATTAACCACTCATACAAATAATGTCTATTTTCTAATCATGCCTCCTCTGTCTTTTCTCATCCCACTCTCTCAGCATAACCTTCAACTCCCTTCTCCGTTGTATGTTTATTAGCTTTCCACGGATATATACTACTTGCATCAACCACTCCCTTAGTCAGGTCCACATTCTCATCATTGTCTGTGTATACACGGTTCATCTGATTTCCCAATGAACGTCTTGTTGACCATTGTGCAGAGTAAAGGAGATTATACCTTTACTGTGAGTGTAAGTGCTGGGCATTTGCTAAAGGAACTATATTATAGTAATATCAGATCACATGGAACTATAGCTTGAGATTACAGGGCTCCCGGCAAGATGTCCTCTCTTACCAACTTCTGTAAATAACTGTGTTCAATAAAGTCTGTTGCTGTTCACTCCCTCAGGTTTAGACTTCACATTCCCATATTATAGATAGCATACATTGAAACTCTGTAAAAATTCTGAGGGGTCTGGACAGCGTAGAAAAAAGGAGCATGTTTCCCCTTTTTCAGGAGACTAAAACCAGGCACCATGGTCCAAAAATAATAGAACACTCTTTTAAGACTGAAATAATTTCTCTGGGTGGATTTCTCATTCCCAGAAGATACTGGAGGCTGGGTCTTTAATTTTACTCATAGGTGGGTTAGATAGAAGTTTGGTGAGAAAGGAGTAAAATATTACGTGAGACAGACATGAAAATGGAGACAACACCACTACCAGATCAGCCATGATTAAATTGAATGGTGGGATAGGCTTGAAGTTTCAAATGGTTTACTCCTGCTTTTAGGTCCTATGTTCCTATGTCCTACATAGTGATTATTTAAAACCTTTTTCTCCTTCTCAAAAAAATGCAAAAATACAGTTTACTTTCTTAAAATCATTCATAATCTTAAAACTTCCATTATATGAGCTTTTGGCTTCCTCTTTTTAATGGAAAAGATACCAAGCCTACTCATCCTTTCCTGATGGCAATAGTCTTGTAGATCTGGAATCATTAAATCACTTTTACATTCTCACCAATGACTGCATATTCTTTTCTAAAATAGCAACAAGACTGTACTCACCATTGTAGTCCAAAAAATTTTGAATTTTATCTCACGTAAAGTAAATTCAACTGAATGCATTTTATTGCTGTTGTTTTATTGACCCATGTCACAGTTTTCAGTGATCTATGTATTTGAACTTCCAAATCCTTTGGCTCCTCTGTCTTATTTATATTCTTATATTCCAAATAAAATGAGAGCTCCTTATTCTTCTTGCCAAACTGTGACAACTGCTGATACAGTTTCTGTTGTAAATCAGGGCCATTGGGTGCTGAATAGGATGGAGCATCAAGAAACATGAAAAGAAAAGGAAATGCTAAAGGAAAAGTTCTGATTCAAAGACAGATACAATGGGAATTGGCTTGTTGATCCTTGAAGCCGGGTTTTCCCATTGCTTCAAAAGATGAGTGTTCTTCAAGGAGACCAATTGCTCACCAACAATGTAAATGTCCTTTCATTTGTGATATAAGCCAAATCTTGATTTGCAGATCCAATTGCAAAATATTACATTTAAAAAACTATTAAACACTTAGATATAGGCTCTGGCTTTATGGAGCACTCATTTGTCTGTAATGATGTGACTGGTAACCCTTCAAATGCTGAGTGGTTAATAACAAAGATTTTTCCACTTGAATCCATTTTGGATTGTTTTTTTTTTAAACCCCATGTAATGGGTTCAAACCTACAGCAGAAGGACTTTCATAACATCTTTGCAAATGTTTGGATGTCTTATGGCGCAGTTAAATACAAATTGGAATATTCCATGCAAGCAGTTATGGTCCTCCCATTGAAGCTGAGATCAGATGAGCATACCTCTGATATGCAGAATGCAGTATTTTGCATGAACTTTAATGTTCAGGACTTTGACATTTGATGCAGCAGATAGATCTTAAGACATCAAAGGTGGAACATATCTAGCTTTTTATTCTGCCGAATGCAGAGCTTGCTATTACAATGCAATGGGCAACTTTATCAATCAACATGGTGTTTTTACAGAAGATGCTTCCAAGATATCCTGAATATTAAATACTCACAGGAGAATTAGTCAGAAATTTAAATGTCCTGTCAAGTTCAGGCATAATGTAGCAGACCAAAAGTCTTCATATGGTTCAAATAATGAACAAGATTAATGTTAGAACAACATAAGCTAACATGCAAAATGTCATCGGATAGAAATTTCAATTATCATATGGAAGATTGCAAACCAGTAAAGCTTACTAAAAAGATATGACATCTAGTTAGCTTCAGAGTCTTGACATACTTGGGAATCTTAATCAAAGTTACAGGAACTGGTGGTGAAAGGGTTAACACTTAAGTTGAAATTTTTAAAATTTGTGCCTTGTTCTGATAATTGCTTCATACCTAGAGGTAATAGGCTGTGCAAAAATCTGTAATCAACTAATTTCTATAAAAATAACAAACAAAAATGCAATGATATTTTCTGCTAGTTGTTGCTTAACTGGATCAGCTGGAACTTCAAACTGTCTACGCAAATATTAGGACCGCCCAAATGGTTTATAAGGTGAAACATCAATTTTTGTTTTGCTGATTGGACCCAAGGATTCAAATGGAAGCATCACTCTGACTGCTAGTTTCAAATCTTGTAGCTAATGTGTGCAAAGTAAGTTGGATGTTTATCATTAAACAGATTTTTATTGAGTTAAAATTAATTTGTTCATTATTTGACTCTTAAGTCCTTAATGTGACTGACCTTAAGCTCTTTTCATTGCATCTTCACCTTGTATACAGTTAAACGAGGTAGGAATCTTATTCCGATCTATAAATGACAAGGCATGCAAAGCAAATCAAGTCTTTTAGTGTTTCGTATATATCAACATCTTTCTTAAATTTATAAGATTTTCTTTTGATTTCATTGGATCTTGGTGTGACATGGACAAATGTTTAACTCGCAGTAATCAATAAAATTTCCTATGATTTACTGACATTTTGATCTTGCTACAATAGAATCAAGTATCAAAACATTACATCTGTATTTCCATATTTACCTTATTTAATCTGAACTAAATTACAAACATCATCTCTGAACTACCAACCTTGTTCTTAAATTACTGGTTGCTTCTTTTCCTTCAGAATGGCACCCCTGTGGTTCCTGGGTGTGTTTCTCACTGGCACTTTCCTGTCTCAGACTCAAGGAGTTAAAGAAGGTAAGTGGCTAAACCCAGATAATCTATGCTGCAATGGGCGGTGTGGACTTGTTGGGCCAAAGGGCCTGTTTCCACACTGTAGGGAATCTAATCTAATCAAGTAAACTCACATTGTATGAGGAGCTGAATCGGACTCCTCTGATATGGCCTGCTAGATCTCAGAATAGATCTCAGGCTGATTATCCCAAACTCCATCTCCCTTTGAGAGAGGCACAATAAGGTGATGGGAGAATTAAAAAGAAATCCTTCAGCAAAATATATGAAATTAGATGCCAGAAAGAAAACAAAATATGCCTTTAAAATGGATAATGCTTGAGTACAAGCACCAAGTCATTTAGGACGTGGAAATATTAATACGCGAAGCTTTAACACCACTTTGGTTGAATGAAGACATTGGATAAATTCAAAATTTAGTCAAACTGAGTTAATCCATGCTTTAGATAGTAACTTTAATATGTGAAGAAAACCATCACAGTCTTGATCTGGAGACTACTATTACAACACTGACTTTTAATAACAAACTAAACCACTGAGTCTGGTTTTATTTGATGGAATGTTGATCTGAAGATTGCAGTTGTGTTGAGTATGAATTATGAATCTCTGAAGTCTTTGACTTAACAGCAGAGATAGCTTAAAGAAAACATTTACGAAACTTCCATGTTGGAGGTTTTTGAGAATTAATGACAAATCAATTGAATTGAAAACTAGCTATGAGAAGGAAAGTATTTCTGGCTTCTGACACAATGCACAGGGCTGCGAATACTGAATGGATCGCAAACGATTTAATCCTGCAATTTGTAAATTTTGCCAAATTGCTGAAACTGTTCAGACTGATTTAAGCAGCTACCTTCCCTCTACTTCCAACCCACTCTTCAAATTTGTATACCAAAAATCTATAACCTAAGACTTATAGTCTTTACAAATTGAGGTACCGATTCTAAATCCAGGGATCACTAGGGTAAATATAAAACAAAAATCAACACAAGATAAGGAAAATGTTTTTATGAAGTAATAAGTTGAGGTAATCACACTGTGGGTGTAAAAATTAATACCTCCCCATGCGACAGATTAGGTGGATGGAGAGGAGAGTTGACAAGTGGGTGATGAGTGAGCTCCTAAGTGCTAGCATCAAACTAAATAGAACAGGTGAAAATGAGTGTAATTGATTTACCAACCATTCTCTGCAGCAGTGCTCCTCTGGAAACTGTTAAGGAATATCTCAAGAGATAATGGGGACTGCAGATGCTGGAGAATCCAAGATAATAAAGTGTGGAGCTAGATGAACACAGCAGGCCAAGCAGCATCTTAGGAGCACAAAAGCTGACGTTTCGGGCCCAGACCCTTCATCAGAAAAGGGGGATGGGGAGTGGGTTCTGAAATAAGTAGGGAGAGAGGGCGAGGCGGATCGAAGGTGGATAAAGGAGATGATAGGTGGAGTGGAGACAGACAAGTTAAAGGGGTGGGGATGGAGCCTGTAGAGATGAATATAAGTGGGGAGGTAGGGAGGGGTAGGTCAGTCCGGGGAGGATGGACAGGTCAAGGGAGTAGGATGAGGTTATGAAATAGGGAATGGAGGTGCGACTTGAGGTGGGAGGAGGGGAAAGGTGAGAGGAAAAACAGGTTAGGGAGGCGGGGATAAGCTGGGCTGGTTTTGGGATGCAGTGGGGGGAGGGGAGATTTTGAAACTGGTGAAATCCACATTGATACCATTGGGCTACAGGGTTCCCAAGTGGAATATGAGTTGCTGTTCCTGCAACCTACGGGTGGCATCATTATGGCACTGCAGGAGGCCCAGGATGGACATGTCATATTAGGAATGGGAGGGGGAGTTGAAATGGTTCGCGACTGGGAGGTGCAGTTGTTTATGGCGAACTGAGCGTAGGTGTTGTGCAAAGTGGCCCCCAAGCCTCTGCTTGGTTTCCCCAAGGTACAGGAAGCCACAACGGGTACAGCGGATGCAGTATACCACATTGGCGGATGTGCAGGTGAACATCTGCTTGATGTGGAAAGTCATCTTGGGGCCTGGGATGTGGGTGAGGGAGGAGGTGTGGGGGCAGGTGTAGCCCTTCCTGAGGTTGCAGGGGAAAGTGCTGGGTGTTGTGGGGTGGAGAGGAGTGTGGAGCGGACAAGGGAGTCACGGAGAGAGTGGTCTTTCCGGAAGGCAGGCAAGGGTGGGGATGGAAAAATGTCTTGGGTGGTGGGGTCAGATTATAGATGGCGGAAGTGTCGGAGGATGATGCATTGTATCTGGAGTTTGGTGGGGTGGTGCATGAGGACGAGGGGGATTCTTTTTTGGCAGCTATTGTGGGGATGGGGTGTGAGGGATGAATTACGGGAAATGCGGGAGACACGGTCGAGGGTGTTCTCGACCACTGCGGGCGGAAAGTTGCGGTCCTTGAAAAACGAGGACATTTGGGATGTATGGGATTGGAATGCCTCATCCTGGGAGCAGATGCAGTGGAGGCGGAGGAATTGGGAATAGGGGATGGAATTTTTGCAGGAGGGTGGGTGGGAGGAGGTCTATTCTAGGTAGCTGTGGGAGTTGGTGGGCTTGAAATGGATATCGGTTGCGAGGTGCCAGGTGGATTATTTCAATTTACAATTTATGTAGCAAGTGCAATTTGTGGAAATTGTAAGTTGTAAACCATCGTAATTACATTTTTAAAAGTGACAATTGCAGAACTTTCCTAAAAGTGAAAATATAACCCCAGTATTTTACAGCTATCAGCATATTTTTATTTTGTAATTATGCATCACAATGCTGTGTTGATTTGTTGCTTGCTGTTTTACCATTGTGAGATTATCCTAGATTCCCGACAGTATGGAAACAGGTCTTTGGCTCAACAAGTTCACACCAACCATCAGAGCATCCTGCCCAGAAACCCATCGTCCATTCCAATCATCACAGAACACTACAGGCAATTTCACATGGCCAATCCACCTAACCTGCACATCTTTAGACTGTGGGAGGAAGCCAGAGCACCCGGAGGAAACCCATGCAGGCATGGGGAGAATGTGCAAACTCCACACAGACAGTCACCTGAAGCTTGAATTGAACCCGGGTCCCTGGTGCCATGAGGCTGCCGTGCTAACCACTGATCCACCATGCCAGCCTAATTATGGTTTGACATACTCAATTTCAGTATTTCAACGAAAAGAGAAGGTCTAAAAGTGCTATGCATGAATTCCGTGTCATGCTTTAAAGAAATGGACCTGTCACTTAGTCAAAAAACAATATTTTCTGAATTCCAATTAACACTGCAGGCAGGATATTCAGTTCCAGGTTGGTTTATTCAGCTTTTACAGGTAACATATGCTCAAAATTGAAGCAATATCAATGAACCAATGCTCCATTCCTATTATAGCTGAGAAAAATAGCCTATGGACACTGTTGGAGTTTACACAAACATTTGAACAAATTGTAAGTTTGCTACTGGGAAGGCACTCAACAAATACAAAGTAATAATAACTGTTTAAATTGGAGCTACATTGGCAGCATATCGGATCAGATGTTGTCACAGCTCTGTTGAGTTATCCTGGTCCTCTATTACATTTCTGAGCCTTCACCTAATAATAGTTTATTGCTTCAAATCTTGCAAATTGATTCATTTATCACAAAGTAGCACTTGCATCAAACGAAACAGAAAGCAGTCACTCTTGCAAGTCTCTGCCACACTTACAACATACTGCAGACATGTTTTGATTCAGTTGACAAAATTAATGATTGGCATATCAATTCACTTCTCAACTTTCTCAGGATGTGACCTGTTTGGCTTAGAACTGCTTTGTCATTGTTATAGATGTTGCCCTGGGCAGTCCATTTGTGGAAAGAGCTGTACGTGAAGCCATGGAACTTGTGGACCAGGCCTATAAAGTGACCAGAGACCGGTAAGTAACTATTTCATAACCATTTCTATGAGATGTCTTCTCATAATATATTCAATTCTGGGGATCTGAAAGTCTTGACGCAACAGTGATCAAACATATACCTTTTGTGTTAAGGCTATAAATTTGGATTTGGAAATTAATTGTGATCATAGAAGAACATTCCCCTTTGGTGTGATGTAGCACAGAAAAAATGTTCGATATCAGAAAGTTCAGAAAAAAAGCTAAGAAAGATTTTTTTTGTAAGTTAAATTTATGAGAGGCTTGAGTGAAATTTTAAACTGGAATGTGAAATGTGACCATGAGGTATATTTTTGATCAAATATACCATTTGCAGTTGTATGGTTTTAGGAGTATCAAAAGTAGTTTACAACAAACGATTGCTTTTAACTTTCAAATGCTACTGCTGCTACATAGGGAAATGTTGAAATCAACTTTTGCATAGCATGACCTCTCAAACTGTAGCATGAACACATATGAAGTAGGAGCAGGAGTGGACAATTCAGGCTGTAGAATGTGCTCCTCATTCAGTCGGATCATGACTGATCTGATTGTAACCTTAACTCCACTTTCCTGTCTGTCCTTCATAACCTTTGACTCCTTTGTCAATTAGGATCTTGGAGAAAAGAAATTTCTCTTGATCTACATCTTAATTTTTTAAACTGTGCCCCTAATTCTAGATTTGTCCACGAGAGGAACCATTATGTCAGAATCAACCTTGTCCAGCCCTCTCAGAATCCTATACATTTCAATAAGATTACATTTCATGCTTCTAAAAGTGAACATGTATAGGCGTGACTTGCTCACCCCCTCCTCTTAAGAGAAACCCTCCATCCGACAATTCAATCTAATAAACCTTCTCTGAACTTGTTCTAATGCAAGTGTATCTCTCCAAAGGCAAGGTAATCAAAACTACACACAGCAATCAAAGACTGCAGTCACCAACGCCATGTGCAATTGTAGCCAGATTAACCCACTTATATACTCAATTCCTTTTGCAATAAAGGCCAGCATTCTGTTTGCTTTCATGATGACTTGCTATACTTTTTTTGATTCATGTACAAGGACATTGAGATACTGCCAATATTTGTCACTTTGCAGCCCCCCGTACACTTAAGTTATATTTTGCTTTACTACTCTTTCTGCTGGAATGGACAGCTGTTGCGTTTCCTCCATAATATTCTTATCTGCCCACTCAATTGACCTATTCATATCCCTTTGAAGATTCTTCATACCCTCCTCACAAATTTATTTCCTACCTATCTACATGTCATCAACAAATTTGGCTACAATGCTGATGGTCCTTGCACCCAAGTCATTATTCATAAATAGTTCCTGCCTCAGTACTCTACTAATTAGTGTTTGTCATCTTTTAAGTAACTTGTTTTTCCTAATTCTCTTTCTGTTAGTGAACCAGTCTTCTATCTATACTAAGATATATCTTCAACACAATAAGGTCTTATTTCGTATGATTACCTTGACAAGCCACCCTATCACACATCTTTTGGATATCTAAATACTCTACATCATGGGTTCCTCCTAATCTATTATATATGTTACATCATCAAAAGTCTTTAAAATATTTGTCAAACAAGTTTTCAATTTTACAAATCTAATTATGATTGAATTAAGAGTTTCTAAACAACTTGCTACTACCTTTCAATAATGAATTTGAGCACTGACCCAAAGATAAATGATAGAATAATTGAACACAGTTTTTTGTTTTCTGTTTCAGCGCCTTTCTTGAATGAAATTGTTACATTACCAGGGTATCTAATTTGCTGGCGCCTTTTCAGGCTCTAGGGAACTTTGAAAGATTTCAATAGGACAACTACTTCTTGTAAAACTCTGGGATGCAGGCCATCAGATCCAGGGCCCTTGTAGATAGTGAGGAGGGAGGCGGTAAATGGACGGTGTTATATCTTTGCAGGTTGCAGGGGAAGGTGCCATGGAGCTGAGGGGGTGTGTTGGGGGTGAAGGAAGAGTAGTCCAGGTTGTCTTGGAGGTAATGGTCCTTCGGTAGGTGTTCAAGGGAGGGGAGGGGAATGGATGTCTGGTGGTGGCATCACACTGGAGATGGCAGAAATGGTGTCCAATGATCTTCTGGATGTGGATGCTGGTGGCATGGTAGGTAAGGACAAGGGGACCCTATCACTGTTCTGGGAGGAAGAGAGTGGGTGAGGGTGGAAGTGCAGGAGATGGGTTGGGCCTGGTTAAGGGACCTGTCAATAACAGTGCTGGGAATCCTCGGCTGAAGAAGAAGGTGGACATTTCAAGGCTCCATTGTCGAAGTTGACCTCATCGGAACATATGCGATGGAAACAAAGGAACTGGGAGAATGGGATGGAGTTTTTACAGGAAGCAAGGTGAGAATGTATAGTCCAGGTAGCTGTGGGAGTCGGTGGGTTTATAGTGGATGAGTACCCGCATGGGCCCCAGTTAGGGCTGTCTCTTCGTGGGGTACTTGGAACATTCCTTGTCTATTCCGGATCCTTATATCGATCATGTCATCAGTGCTATTCTCTCTGTCTCGCCTGGAACTGAAAAAGTTCATTGATTTCACTTCCAATTTCCACCCTGCCCTGACTTTCACTTGATCTGTCTCTGATTCCTCCCTTCCCTTCCTTGATGTCTCTGTTTCCATTTCTGGGAATAGTCTGACTGCTAATACCCACTATAAACTCATTGACTCCCACTACGTTCTGGACTATACATTCTCGCACCCTGTTTCTTCTAAGAACTTCATCTCACTATCCCAATTCCATACTTCCGGTCTCTCTGTCTCCATTGCATCTGTTCAGATGAGGCCAACCTTTACAAGGAACCCTCCAAAATACCCATCTTTTTCATCAAACGATGATTCCCCAGCACTATTGTCAACAGGGCCCTCAACCGGGTCTGACCTATTTCCTGCACTTTTTTTCCCTCAGTCCCACTCTTCTGTCCCGCAACAGTGATAGGGATCTCTATCCCCTTACCTCCATCCCACCAGCATCCACATACAGAAAATTTCCGCCACGTCCCGCAAGATCCTACCACTCGGCATATTATCCCCTCTCCCCGCCTTGTCTGACTGCAGGGACTGCACCCTCTGGGACATCCTGGACCACTGTTCCCTCATTTGCAACAACCCCCACAGCTTGCCCTACAACGGCCAAAGGTGTACATCTAGCCATTTACCTCCTCAGTATTCAAGGGCCCAAACATACTTTTCAGATGAAGTAGCACTTTACCTGCACTTCCCACAATCTAGTCTACCGCATTCGCTACTCATAATATGGTCTTCTCTATATTGGGGAAACAAAGTGTAGACTGGGTGATTGCTTTGCAGATCATTGATGTCCTGCCCCCAAAAATGTCTCTGTCCACATTAACAGCAATTCTCTCTCTTAGCCAGATTGCTAGCAACTCCTTTGTCTGCCCAACAGTTCTTTCTGCTCTGGGCTCTATCCCCTCTCATCATTTATCCCTTACCGTCTCCTCCCACTATATCTTCTGCATATGAACTGATATTTTCCTAGCTACCATCAGTATGAGGAAGGGTCACCGGATCCAAAACATTAACTCTGCTTTCTCTCCACAGATGCTGCCAGACCTGTTGAGCTTTCCCTGAAACGTCTGTTTTTGTTTCTGCTTTACACCATCTGCAGTTACTTTTGGTTTTTACTTTGTTAAATGATCAGTGCGGGGAAACTGTAATCCAAAGTTAATGAAACAAGTGTTCTTAATTAACAAACTGTTATTTAACTCAGTCGCATTTTATCCTAGATTCATATTCATACATTGTCACCGTGGGAGATATCTCCATTTAGTATGAGCTCTTTCATTTCCAGATACAAAGAGAAGCTGAAAAAAAGATCCCTGCAAACAACTGACCTTCTGCGTTTCTTTAAGCAACCTCTAGCAGAAACTAGGACTGCAGTGCGATCTGCAGAGTACATGGAAACTGCACTGCACATCATCCAACACAACGTCCATCGAGTCCACAAACGCTCCCTGAATGCATCAGGTCAGTTTAGAAGTGGTATATCCACAGATGAGTGAAACACAAACTGAACCCAACCAGGCTGGAGTGAGTGTGACAGAAGACACAAACACAAAATGGCTATAGCATAGAACACCATTTTATCTGTGAAGAAAAAAAAATCAGAGTTAACATTTTGCTCCTCAGAACTGAAATGTTGACTCTGATTTTTCCTTCACAGAAGCTGCCAGACCTGCTGAGCTTCCAGCAACTTTTGGTTTTGTTCCTGATTTACAGTATCCACAGTTCTTTTGGTTTTTACATTATTTGATCAGTTGTGTGCATTCTGGTTGTCTGAAGTAGCAAATCACTTACTGTGACTTCCCTGCCTTCCCCTTGTAACCCTGCACATTTTTGCTTTACAGATAATAATCCAATTTCTCCTTCAGAGCTTTGATTGTACCTACCTCACTCTTTATAGGCAGTGCATTCCACATCTTGACCATTCACCACATAAAACATTTTCCCTTGAGTCACTATTTCCTCTTTTGTCGTCTTCTCCTCTACTGCCTGCCTTTCTCACAAGGTGAGAAAGATGACCAAGTAGCTGAGCACCTGTCTGTCAGGTTGTGAGAGTGGGTGGTAGCTGTATTCACTCCAGTCTGGGGCAATCCGAGTCCTGGGTGAAGGTGGCAAGTTAAAGGTTTCTCAAAACTACACCGTACTCTCACCTCGAACTCCCACCCTTCCCATGCTACCCGCTCCAGGTAAAAAAGGCTAAACAATGATATATTTTCTTGCAAATGGATACCTGAAGGGCTTGGGGACCGCTTTGCAGAACACCTCCGCTCAGTTCGCAACAAACAACTGCACCTCCCAGTCGCAAACCATTTCCACTCCCCCTCCCATTCTCTTGACGACATGTCCATCATGGGCCTCCTGCACTGCCACAATGATGCCACCCGAAGGTTGCAGGAACAGCAACTCATATTCCGCCTGGGAACCCTGCAGCCATATGGTATCAATGTGGACTTCACCAGTTTCAAAATCTCCCCTTCCCCCACTGCATCCCTAAACCAGCCCAGTTCATCCCCTCCCCCCACTGCACCACACAACCAGCCCAGCTCTTCCCCCCCACCCACTGCATCCCAAAACCAGTCCAACCTGTCTCTGCCTCCCTAACCGGTTCTTCCTCTCACCCATCCCTTCCTCCCACCCCAAGCCGCACCCCCAGCTACCTACTAACCTCATCCCACCTCCTTGACCTGTCCGTCTTCCCTGGACTGACCTATCCCCTCCCTACCTCCCCACCCACACCTTCTCCACCTATCTTCTTTACTCTCCATCTTCGGTCCGCCTCCCCCTCTCTCCCTATTTATTCCAGTTCCCTCCCCCCATCCCCCTCTCTGATGAAGGGTCTAGGCCCGAAACGTCAGCTTTTGTGCTCCTGAGATGCTGCTTGGCCTGCTGTGTTCATCCAGCCTCACATTTTATTATCAAAGAACTGCAGGTACTGGAAACCTGAAACAGAAGAAGAAATTGCTGCAGAAACTCAGCAGATCTGGCAGCATCTGCGGAGAGAAAGCTGAGTCCGGTGAACAGATCCAAAACATTAACTCTGCTTTCCTGCCACAGTTGCTGCCAGACCTGTTGAGTTTCCCTAGCAATTTTTGCTTTTATTTCAATCTACGTCTGCTGTTAGCCACTCTTTCATTGGTTGAGCAGTCTAGAAACCCAGGCTAATACTCTGGGGCAATGGGTTCAAATCCAAGCACAACACTGATGACATTTAAATTCAATTGTTTAAAAAAAATAGATCTGGTTATAGGAATTGAGACAATGAAACTACCACATATTATCATTTTAAAAATCCATTCGGTTCGCTAGTGTCCTTCAGTGAGCAAAATTCACCATCTTTTCACAGTTAGGATTATATGTAGCCACAGATCCACAACAATATCATTAATTCTGAGCTGCCCTTTAGCAGACCATTCTAATCAGAGACAGACAGCAAATGCTGTCCAACAACACCCACTTTCCAAGAGAGAAAAGATCTAAAAAGGCTTCCTGATAGCAATAACATGCAAAAGAAAATTTTGCAGCCTATTGCACATGCTAGTCCATTTTTTTAAAAAAATTAGATGCTTAAGAAATATTCTGGAGCTCTTGGAGCATTTGCTGAGCTCGTCCAATGTGCAATGCAATTGTGATGGCTCCACCCATCGCCAACAGCAGGCAATGGTCTAGTGATATTGTCCTTAGTGGGACTGTTAATACACAGATCTTGGTAATGTTCTGGGGACCTGGGTTCCAATCCCACTACAAAAGCTGGTGGAATTTTAATTCAATAAATATCTAGAATTAAGAGTCAGATGATGACCATGAATCCATTGCTGATTGTCAGGAAGAACCCATCGTGTTCACTAATGTCCTTTAGGGAAGGAAACTGCATCCTTACCTGGTGTGGCCTACATGTGACTCCAGACCCACAGGAATGTGGTTGACTCATGCCCTTTGGGCAGTTGGGATTGGACAATAAATCCTGGCCTGGTCAGTAATGCCCTCATCCTGTGAACGAATAAAGGGAAAAAAAACAATTAGTTTGATGTCAAGGAATCAGTTGGAGTGCTTCCATTGCTTTCCACTTTCAGAAGAGCAGGCTTCTGGTTGCAGTTTAAAGGAAAATGTTGAAATGATCAACATATAAATGATGCCAGTGCTTAGAGTCACCCCACTGGTCACGTTAGGTGCCTACAAATCACTCAAATATGCCCACTTAACCTGGTTTAAAGAAACCTGAAGGAAACATTTGCTGCATTTGACTGTCCAACCTACTTATTTCATTCAATCCCACGCCATGATCACTAAAATTTTGCAACAATTTTGCAAACTGAGTCATGTGAGGATAAGTTCCATTCACAAAACTACAATATGCATGAGGACAGTGTAGACACAGGCCAGGGAGTGGATGATACAAGGCAGAAGGTCCATCCAACTAGCTGTTCTCTATGGGCTGCCTGACTACATGGAAGACACTCCGTATTTTACTGATTTCTTCAGTTCAAGACTCTGCTTCATCCATTGAGTGTCACAGCCCTCCTGCAGCACATTTGAAGGGAGGCTGGGGAGTAGCTCTGAGTAAAATCTTTCCTGGGATTTCAGATCCTGCTCTGGCACTTGCCAAGTCCTGAGCTGCAGCTGTTATCCAATGTGAGGAGATGTGCACTTACAAAACACACCTGGAAGCAGCCTGTTTGAGAAACAACGAATTTCTCATTGAAATTGTGTGAAATAAAGTCAAAGGCAGTGGCACATAACAGTAGGTCACCCTACAGTTCAAACCCACAATCACAGAACCTGGAGTGGTGCAACCATTTGTATGCCTCCACAAACCAGAGGGGACAGCCAGTACCTATCAATGCTGTTGCTGTAGCAGACAGCCAAATTGTTGTTTAACTGATGCACTTTTAGTGTGTAAATTTCTCAACTGGATCAATAAGTGTGTGTGTGTTTCCTGCAGATTTGTTATCACCAGCTGATCTGGATGCCATTGTGCGTGTCACAGGCTGTCTAGCTATACGTCAACCCCCACTCTGTAAATACGACTGTTTTACAGATCGATACAGAACCTTTACATCTATATGCAACAACAGGTAGGAACTGATGCTGCTGGTGACCACTATCCACTGCAGTGATTGAGCGTTAAACAAATGTAGTTATTTATTAAATGTTTTCATTTTCATTTTGATTATTCATGATAAAAAAAAACATGTCCTCAGAAGCATTTATATCATTGTAACAAAAACCAAAAATGTTAGGGCAACAAGCAACATTGTGGATAAAATGTGACCATTTTCAGAGCCATTTTACATCACATTGATGCATGAGACCTGTGAATATTGTCAATGGTCTTAACTGAAGAGAGAGCGATGGAACAGGAAAAGGTCTCGAAACCAAGATGGATTGTAAAGATTTCGCAAAGACAGAGATTTGTTTGTAATAATAGATACCTGTTACTTTGGATAGATTTACACTGGGGGAGTGAAGCTTTTCCCACTGAGGTATTTCTCAACATTTTCTGTCAGATCACACAAAGCGTGGGTGGCAATGATTGCCCCCCGCCCCCGAACCATACGAAAAATTGCAACGCTATAAATCGCACTTGCGCCTTGTGATGAGTGGCTTATGAATTCTCCAGGCCTTCTACACATTTGCACCAGCCATCCAGTTATAAATTTTCCACTGGCTTGTCAGTACTTTTCTAGTTTCAAAGTATCATCTAGTATGTGTTTACTATAGTTATACTTCCTTTAAACCATCATAATTGATGGATGACTTTTTGAGTTTGTTTTTATTCATTCACGGGTTGTGGCCATCAGTGCCTGGGCCAGCATTTACTGTGGATTTATAGTCACTCTTGAGGAGGCAGTGGTGAGCTGCCTTCTTCAAACACTGCACTCTATTTGATGTAGATAGATCAACAAAGCTCTCAGGGAGGGAGTTCCAAATTTTGCTCCAATGACGCTAAAGGAACTGTGTCATGTTTACCAGTCAGGATGGCGAATGCTTTGGAAGGGAGATTGCAGGTGGGGGTGTTCCCATTTATCTCTTCCCCTTATTCTTCTAGATGGAAGTGGTTGTGGATTCAGAAAGTATTGTGTGAAATTACCCCACAAAGGTTGGTATTCCATTATTTACACATGAAAGGTCCTGGGCACTGGTCCAGCTCCCTCAGAACCAGCTGTCAGAGGGTCAGAATGTCTGACATGCTTCTTTTCAGCTGTTAGTCAGGAATCCCTGATTGGACCAGACTAACAGCCATAATCAGGAAACTCATATTCTATGCTGTTCACCTGGCTGACCTCATTAGAATCACTACACTCTATACAGAACTTGGCGAACTTCTGCACTGTATGTTGTCAATGGTGCACAATGTTGCTACTGAGCATTTGTGATGAAGGGAATAAATGTTTGTGGATGTGGTGCCAGCCAAATGGTTTGTTTTATCCTGCATCATGTCAAACTACTTAAGTGATACTGGAACTGCACTCATCCAGGCAAGTGGGGAGCACTCCATCACACTTCTGACTGTGTCACTAGATATAGGACCTGCTTTGAGGATTCAGGAGGTGAATTACTTGGTACAGGATTTCTAGCCTCTGGCCTACTCTTGTGGCCACTGTACTTAGGTGGTCAGTCCAATTGAGTTTCTGATCGAAGGTAACCAGCAGGATTTTGGGGATTCAGTGATGGTAATTCAGGAGTTGAGTGACCCTGGTGTACTCAATGAACAAGTTATTGATGAGCAGGTATTGGTTGATAGCATTTTTGGTGACACCTCCCATCATTTTACCAATGATCAAGAGTAGACTTATGGGACAGTAATTGGCCAGATTAGATCTGCCAAGCTTTTTGTGTCCAGGACAAACGTGAGTCATTTTTCCACATGTGGATGCTGGTGTTGGACC
This sequence comes from Stegostoma tigrinum, assembly GCF_030684315.1. Lineage (NCBI taxonomy): Eukaryota > Metazoa > Chordata > Chondrichthyes > Orectolobiformes > Stegostomatidae > Stegostoma > Stegostoma tigrinum. The sequence continues at coordinate 16,931,672 of NC_081380.1, forward strand.
TGTACTGGCACAGTTTGGCTATTGGTGCAGCAAATTCTGGAGCACAGATCCTCAGTATTATTGCCGGACTGTTGTCAAGGTCCATGGGCTTTACAGTATCCAGTTCCTCTGGTCATTTCTCAATGTCATGTGGAGTGAATCAGATTGGTTGAAGGCTGGTAACTGTGATGCTGAGGATCTCTGTCAGATGTCTAGAAATCAAGTCTACACTGACATCCGTGATAATGGGAACTGCTCCTGAGATGTTGCTGGGCCTGCTGTGTTCATCCAGCCTCACATTTCACTACACTGACATCTACTGGCTTCCTTCTGCTAAGGGAATTTTTGACTACTCTGGTCGCCTCTGGATTTTACAGTTCAAACCTCTGAACCATCTTATAATTGCTTAGAAATGACAACATGGAAAAAGGTTATTGATCAACATTGGAGTTTGTACTTCTCAATCAGGATCCATAACTTCTAAAGTATTGGATAAGCACATCCGTACTTATGTTTAATTATGAAAAATGTGTTACTTCAGGCAATATTTTCTGCAAACCAGCAAGATAACATTGTTGCTAAAGCTGAATGCCTGAGTAGCCTTAGGTTTAATACATTCTAGCTATTAAATTGTAAACTAAAACCTCTTGCCAAATATTTGCTTATTCAGGCCCCTCAACTATAGGTCAAAACTCTGAAACTGTGCAATTAATTATTTGAAAAGAGATCGTATATATAATTCTAGGTTTGTTGAAATTTTCCTACAAAGCAAAATTTGTGCAGTAATTTCTAACTCACCAAAATTTACCTTAACAAGTATACATGTAAGACAAAATGTAAATGTTTTTATTAAAATGTCATTCACTTATAGAAACATTATTTGTACAAGTTTCATTTAGACTAAGTTCTATTTTTGGATTGGCTACATTGACGGAAAGAAATTTAAAGTCTTGTCTGCCTGATTTCCAGGAGGAAGCCTCGCCTGGGATCGTCCAACACTGCACTCGCCCGATGGCTCCCAGCTCGCTACGAAGATGGAATTTCACTTCCACTGGGCTGGACTCCGGGAAAATTGCATGCTGGATCTCCTCTGCCACTGGTAATTATTTGCATATCAGGCAAAAATGAATCAAAATCTCTGTGCTATGCATTAAAGAGCTGTCTGTTTGCAGTCACCTGTACAGATCTACACCATACTGGGAGCAGATAATGAGGTGTGTTAGTGCAGTATCCCTTCTTTATGATCCCATTTGATATTATGACCGAACAAATTAGATCATAGATTATATTTTATTTTCTTTATATTTTTTTAAATGGTGACAGAAAATTAATTGACAGAAACACAGGCATACAATATCAAACATTTGGTTTTAATAATAAGAATGCAATTTATTTATCAAAATAAAAGAAGATTAAACCAAATAAACCAAGCTATTTTCATATAAGACAAACTATAATATTTCAATATCCACAGTGAAAATACTCAAACACCAGTTCTCTGTCACCTTTATGGATTGATCTAACTTTTCTTTCAATTCCCTGCCCTGAAAGTCGGATAGCCTCATCTTTTAAGCATTAACATGCTAGAGCTTATACTTTCTCAGCTTCAAATAATCACTGCAGGCTCTAACTAAATACCTCAGGCCTGGAGTTTCAAATAGTTTATACTGAGGAAACATACATCCTACAGATCTAATCTCTCGAGCGACTCCTCCAAACTGAAACCACAAGCAATGTTTTCAAAATGTTTCCAAACTATAAGTGTTTCCCGAAACAAAAAAAAACATTCTGGATCCTTCTGTCCGCAATTATAATGCATTTTACTCTTTACCTGACCATGGTTCACCAGGATCACTCAGCTTCCAAATCCCCATCACTAAATCCTAAACATCCTGCTTGTTACCTTTGATCAGAAGCTCAACTAGACTCGCCACCTAAGTACTGTGGCTACAAGAGTAGGTCAGAGGCTAGAAATCCTGTGTGAGTAATTCACCTCCTGAGTCCCCAGAGCCAGTTACTGGTTAATAACTCTACTAATGTGAACAAATTCCAGGAAACATATCCTCACACTTTACAAAAATCATGGCCCCAGAAAGTCTACCAAATCCAAACCCTATAAAAATGATGTTAAAATACATATAAATCTCGCATATTACTTCATACTGCACCTAGAGTTAACCAGTCAGATAGGATGAAGCACACTTTTTCACTTTCATCCTTTCATTGTTATTTTATGGGTCGTCTTTGCAAAAACTCAACACAGTCTTAGTGGGTGTGGAAACAAAGCACAAACGACTCCTTAATACAGCAGTAACTGGAAATAGATTTGCAGCATCTATGGAAAGACTGCAATGCAGTGATGTACTAAATGGCCCACTGGTTGGGCAAGTTAAAAAGAAAATCCCCATCACCTATTTAATGTCTCTAGCTAGATACATTCTTTGTGTTCTCATGACATTTCAGCCTTCATTGATGTTCCCTTTGTTGGGAACATGGTGTAGAACAGCAGAGGAGAGGACAGAAGGTTGATCATTGGATGAACCTTGACTTATTTTCATGTGCAGAATGCTTTTCAATTTTCCTCCAGGTTCGACACGTGTCAAACAAAATCCTGAAAACAGCCAATACAGACGTGATCTCAGATTTAACAAGAAGTCATTTTTTTATGCAGTGGGGTCAGTGGATTGATCATGATTTGAGTTTAAGTCCTTTTAGTGGCAGCCTCCAGACCTTCAATGACGGCATCAATTGTGAAAAGACTTGTGTTCGGCAAAGTCCTTGTTTCCCAATTCAGGTGAGACCTCTATTCTACTCCTGAAGTTCTTCATGCAGCATGTGATCTTTTCACTTCTTTGCAGCCTTGTTCCATTCATTTTATCTAGGCTCACCAGTGAAATCAGGAGTATTCAAATTTTTCCTGAAAATCCCACTCAAAATTCTCAACTATAAAATACCCTCTGACCTGGTTTGACCTACAGTCTTTACTCATAATGGATCAGGAAAGGTGTAACTGAATTTTTCTATAGCAACTGAAATATTAACTAAGGTGGAATAGGGAAAAGAGTGAGGAACCATGTATTGCATCCGATTGAAGAAGTATTGAGGAAAATGAAGGCCAGTTGAAGATAAAACTGTTATTATGCTCTAGAACTACATTGTCAGAATACACATCACTATTGAAAAGAAGTAGGACAGTGGGATTGCTTCAAAAAATACTTGTTTTTTTTCTGGGTCATATGTGTTCTTAGAATCTTTATTTACACTCTTCTGCAATGCTCTGCACTAAATCAACATGCAGTCAGTGTCCATAGTCGAATCCAATGGTTATATCAATGAATTTTTATAGTTAATGTAATTTATTCCTTGAGCTCTAGTGTTGTGAACTGTGCCTGCCCTTGATTTTATATTTATAACATATCACAGGTATTCTTCACTATGACATTTTTGCTAAATGATTAAATTTGTGCTTTTAAAAATAAGTATTTATTCGTTGTCTATGCATCGTTCATATCTTGCACCAACCTGCATTATGTCATGCTGTTTTACTCACATTAAAATCAACTAACTATTTCTTAGTCCTTTAATATATCTGGTCTGAACAGTTTGAATACTATTTACCTATTTCTAAAAGCTACCTGGCTATGTGCCTTAGTGTCATTAGGCAAGATTTAACAATTGCTTAAAGTCAACTGCTCCAAGTTATTTATTCTGTGAGCAGCAGAATGCAGACAAAGTCCTTGTCCCAGTCACTGATTATAGACAGGACTTCTTCCACTTTGGTCTAAAGTGTTCTGGGTCTTTCCTGACAGATCCCTCGAAATGACCCAAGAATCAAGGACAGTAGTACATGTTTGCCATTCTTCCGGTCAGCTCCTGCGTGTGGCAGTGGTGAGCTGGGCTCATTGTTTGGAGATGTCAACACTCGTCAGCAGATCAACGCACTTACTGCTTTCATTGATGTTAACGAAGTCTATGGCAGTACAGACTGTCTGGCCAACAAGCTCAGAAACCTCACTAATGAACTTGGCCTGTTGGCTGTCAATACGAAATTCTCCGACAATGGACGAGAATATTTACCATTTAACACCATTTCAAGCAACCTTTGTGGAAGTATGGGGGAAAGTTGTTTAACCAGTGAAAACTCAACTCCATGTTTTTTAGCTGGTGAGTAACAGCTGGGTTAATCCTGTCCCAATTAACTTTTGTATGGGGCATTCTTTTTACATACACAGCTCCAGGCTTACAATTGTTTAACACACATTAGAGGAATTTACATAGAAAGGTGTTAGGAGATATCCTGTAGCAATTAATTTTGTAAGATGTCCAAAGATGAGAATAATTGAAATATGAAAGACCATTACACCAAAATTTGCACCAATGATGTTAAAGTGGACTAGGAAAATAGCATTCTTATAGGGATAGGGCAATAGCAAGTCAAAAATGACTATACCTCACGATTGACTTTATCATTATTCATACAGTTACTGCTTTTATGTTTTTAGCTGGGCAAATCAGAAACATATCTTTATAGAAGAGAACTTATTTGTATTGTGTAAATGGATGTTGCAACTTGTGTAGTGACGGTGGTGAGATGCCTATGATGCACATTCCATCTTTTGGCATTCGGCAAAATAAGACCATTCGACTTAAGAGGAGAAGTAAGCCATTCACCCCTGCCATTTGATGAGATTTGATCAATCTCAACTCCACTTTTCTATCTTTTCCCTATTACCCTTGGTTCCCTTACTGATTAAAAGTTGGTCTATCTCAGCCTTGAATATATTTAATGACCCAATCTCAATAACATGTTGTGATAGAGAATTCCCACAGATTCACAACTCTCTGAGAGAAGAAATCTAAAAGAAAAGCACACCTCTCTTTTAAATGGTAACCTTTAACTCTGAGATTATCCCTTGTGGTCCTTGATTCTCCCACAAGAGGAAATAACCTCTCCCATCAACCATGCAAAGTTCTCTAAAAATCCTATTGTTTCAATAAGGTCTCCTCTCATTCTTTTAAACTCTAGTGAACATAAGTCCAGCTACTCAAACTTCTTCGTGTAAAAAAAACCTCTTAATCCAGGATCTACTTACTGAACCTTCTCAGAACTACTTCCAATGATAGTATATCTTTCCCTAAGTAAGGGGACCAAATCTGTTCCCAGTAATCTACATGCGATCTGACTACGGTCCTGCGTAGTTTTATACTTAATTCCTTTTTAAATAAAGGCCAATATTCCATTCGCCTTACCTATTAGTCTGTTGAACATGGATGCTGGGTTTAATGTATGAGAAGCCCCAACTCTGATTGTGCTCTGTCCTTAAGCAGTCTTTCTCCTTTAAAATAATATTCAGCTCTTCTATCCTTCTTGCCAACATGCATAAAATTGATAACCTCCTATTTTCAGGCTTCTGGTGAGAAATAAATACTGCTCTTAGTCCATCAAAAACAAAATCCTTGCCTGATGCTGGCAAATCTTTACCCATGTTGACTATCACAGAAAATATAAATGATTAGCTATTTTTTTTCAGGTAAGGCTTGGCAGATAAATAATGAACTATAGGAATGTTGATGTCTCCACTTCCAAAAGCATGTCAGTCTGAGAGGAAGAGGGGGGCCTTAGTTTGATACCTCATCTGAAAGCTAGCATCATTGGCAATGTAGCATTTCCTCAGTACACCCCACACTGCAATGCTAGCATTCTGTCAATACAATGCTGCAATTTATCCCAGCTGAAATTGCCTGGTCTCTAGAATGAAGCTTTGCCTTCTTGTTTTCAGTGGTGAGAATATTGTCACAAGGCCAAAGGTACATTTAATAACTCAATTCTTAATCATCTATTGACTACAGTTGTGCCTCTAAGTCTTTTAAATTGTGGTTTCCAGTTTATTATCCCAGAGACATGAGCACATAGTCCAGGCTGATGTTCGAGTGCAGTACTGAGGGGAATGCTCTGCTGTCACAGGTGTCATTCTTTGGATGATATGTTAAACCAAAATCCCATCTGCACTCTCGGGTTGATATAAATTATCTCATGACACTATTTTGAGACAGAAACTTCATTTGGTTGCTTTTTATCCCTCAACCAATACCACACAAAGTTTATAATCTAAACATTGTGTCTTGCTTTGACGGACACAAATTAGCTGTTGTATTTCTTACATTACAACAGTGACTCCACTTCAGCATTTTTTTTGTCTACACCTTGCTCTGAGATGTCTTGAATTTGTGAAAGGTGATATATAAATGCAGATACCTTAATATTTTGCCCTTACTATTTTCTTTCCACAACTATAGACCCAAAATCTCTGGTGCAAAAGAAAGTGTATCCTTTAAGTTTTCATGCCCCAAAGATTTTCAATGATGTAGTACGATCTTGCTGGTTATCTAGAATCAGTAATCCTCCCACATTGTCACCCTTATACTATCTAAATCTATTGAGATCTCCTACCATCTTCAATCTTTTTAATTCATTTTCAGGTTTTTTCCTCATTCATTTGTGGGATGTTGGTGATATTACTGAACCAAAATTTATAGCCCATGCTAGTTGCCATTGGGAAGGTTGTGTTGAGTTACTTTCATTATTTATTGGCTTTTAATTCTTTTTCTGTAGGATTGTAGACATAGCACTTTTCAACTTGAATGTAACTGTCTTCTCCCAGGAGATGTACGAGTAAATGAACAGCTAGCCCTGTTATCGTTACATACGGTATTTCTCCGGGAACACAATCGTTTAGCAAGAGAGCTGAAAAGGATGAACCCTCACTGGAGCGGAGATACAATTTATCACGAAGCAAGAAAAATCCTGGGAGCTTTTCAACAGGTACAGAGAAAATGTCACAAGTGATATCTATAGGAGCATGTACAGGTCATCTTTAATTAAGTTCACGGTTCTTCAAGTTTAATCAGACTGTAACTTTTTCAGTTATTTCGACACATTTTCCTTGTTTTTGTTCACTTAACATTTGTTGACATAATGTTGCCTTGAGTTTCAATTTTTATGAATATATTCCAGTTGTGAACTAGTTAGTTATGCCTAAACAATGTTTTATTGCCAATGCACTTCCAGTGGCACTGGGGTTAGAAATTGAAGGGCCCACTGCAAGTGTGTGCCACTGTCTGTGGTCAGACAGTGGGCGGTGCCCCTGCTCTAGGGTCAGGCAGTAGGGGGTGCCACCGCTCTGGGGTCAGGCAGTGGGGAGTGCCCCCGCTTTGAGGTCAGGCATGGGCATGCCTCCATTCTGGGGTCAGGCAGTGGGTTATATATGTTCTGGGGTTAAGGCTGTGGGATATCCATGGGGTGCCCTGCTGTGGGGTCAGATTTTAGGAAAGCCGCATTCTGGAGTCAGATAGTGGGATGCCCATGTTCTCAGGTCAGGCAGTATCTGAGCTAAGGTGGCCTTAGCGTTCAGGGAACTTCGCCTTGTTTCAAAAAGTTCAAATATATTAAAGTTGACAGGGAACCAGAATGGGATGAGGTGTACTCTAGGATATTAAGACCATAAGACCATAAGACATGGGAGTGGAAGTAAGGCCCTTTGGCCCATTGAGTCCACTCCGCCATTTAATCATGGCTGATGGGCATTTCAACTCCACTTACCCGCACTCTCCCTGTAGCCCTTGATTCCTTGTGAGATCAAGAATTTATCGATCTCTGCCTTGAAGACATTTAACGTCCCGGCCTCCATTGCACTCCGTGGCAATGAATTCCACAGGCCAACCACCCTGCGGCTGAAGAAATGTCTCCTCAGTTCCGTTTTAAATTTACCTCCTCTAATTCTAAGGCTGTGCCCACGGGTCCTAGTGTCCCCACCTAACGGAAACAACTTCCCAGCGTTCACCCTTTCTAAGCCGTACATTATCTTGTAACATTATATTGATGAAGTCTGTATGTGGTTTGTGGTGGAACTGTCTATAATTTTCCAACATTGGATTGCCAGCGGTTGGTAAAATTGCCAGTGTTGTCCACTTGTTCAGAAAAAAATGAGAATGATATGTCTACCGTCAGTTTGAGTTGAGGACAGGACCAAGAAAGCAGCAGTCACTTTGTTGGGTTTTTTTTACAGACTCTCTAATAGTTGCAGAGAAATGGAGGAATGGATTGGGACGCAGATACTGGAAAGGTGCAGAAGTCACAGGGTTGTAGTCATGGGCGACTTCAACATTTCAAATATTGATTGGAAACTTTTTAGTTGTAACAGCTTAGATGGAGTGAGTTTTGTCCCGTGTGTTCAGGAAGGATTCCTGACACAGTATGTTGATAGACCAACACGAGGAGAGGCCACTTTGGATTTGATGCTTGTCAATGAACCGGGCCAAGTGTTAGACCTGTTAGTAGGAGAGCATTTTGGCAGTATTGATCATAACTCTGTTACTTTTACAATAGTCTTGGAAAAGGACAGGTACATACATCATGGTAAGGTTTATAATTGGGGGAAGGGTAGTTACAATTCTGTTAGGCAAGAACTGGGTAACTCAAAATGGAAACAGATCCCATCAGGGAAGATCACTATTGCAATGTGGAAGTTGTTTAAGGAAAGCATTCTGTGTATGCTCGATAAGTTTGTCCCCAGCAGGGCAGGGAAGATGCGGTCAAGTGAGGGAGCCTTGGTTCTCTGAAGAGGCTGAACGACTAGTTAGGAGAAAAAAGGAGGCTTATATAAAGTTTAGGAAACAAGGAATGGAAAAGGCTCTAGAGGGATACAGTTATCCAGGAAGGAGCTGAAGAAAGGGTTTAGGAGAGATATAAGGGGGTCATGAAAAAACCTTCATAGATAGGATCAAGGAAAACGCCAAGGCTTTTTACACGTACATGGGGATTAAGAAAATGACCAGAGAAAGGGTAGGGCCAATCAAGGATTGTAAGGGGCGTTTGTACACAGAGCCTAAAGAGATAGGAGAGGTCCTTAATGAATACTTTTCTTCAGTATTCTCAACTGAGAGGGACCTAGTTGTAGAGGAGGACAGTGGTCAGATAGAAGAGGTTGATGTTAGTAAGTAGGATGTACTAGGAATTTTGAGGAACTTGAAGATAGATAAGTCCCCCAAGCCTGATGGAATTTATCCAGCGATTCTATGGGAAGCGAGGGAAGAGATTGCAGGGCCTTTGGCCATCATCTTTGCATCCTCACTATCAACATATAGTGCTGGAATATTGGAGAGAGGCAAATGTCATTCTCTTGTTCAAAATAGGGAATAGGGTTAACCCCGGAAATTACAGGCCAGTTAGTCTTACGTCAGTGGTAGGCAAATTACTGGAAAGGGTTCTGAGAAATAGGATATCTGATCACTTGGAAAGGCACAGTTTGATTCGTGATAGCATGGATTTGTGAGGTGTAGATCATGCCTCACAAGCCTTATTGAATTCTTTGAAGAGGTGACCAAACACATGGATGAAGGTAGAGCAGTAAATGTGGTATACATGGATTTAAGTAAGGTGTTTGATAAGGTTCCACTGGTAGTCTCATTCAGAAGGTAAGGAGGCTTGGGACAGGGGGAAATGTGTGTCAGATTGGATTCAGAATTGGTTGACCCTTAGAAGACAAAGTGTGGTTGTGGATGGAAAATATTCAACATGGTACTCAGTTATGACTGGTGTACCACCAGGATCTGTTCTGGGTCCTCTTCTATTTGTGATTTCTGTAAATGATTTGGATGAAGTAGTGGAAGGGTGCATCAGCAAGTTTGCGGACAATATGAAGATGTGTTGAGTTGTGGATCATGCGGAGGTCTGTTTTAGATTACAAAGCGGTATTGATAGGATGCAGAGCTTGACTGAGAAGTGGCAGATGGGGTTTAACCCTGAAAAGTTTGAGGTGTTTCATTTTGGAAAGACAAACTTGAAAGCAGAATACAGGGTTAACGGAAAGATTCTTGGCAGTGTGGTGGAGCAGAGGGATATTGGGGTTCATGTCCACAGTTCCCTGAAAACTGCCACCCAGGTGGCTAGAGTTGTTAAGAAGGCATATGGTGTGTTAGCTTTCTTTAATAGAGGGATTGAGTTCAAGAGTCATGTAGTTATGCCCCAGCTATACAAAACCCTGGTTCGGCCATTTCTGGAGTATTGTGTACAGTTCTGGTCACCTCATTACAGAAAAGATGTGGAAGCCTTGGAAAAGGTATAAAGGAGATTTATCAGGATATTGCCTGGAATAGAAGGAAGGTCTTACAAGGAAAGGTTGAGGGAGTTAGGGTTTTTCTCTTTAGAATGGCAAAGGATGAGAGGTGACTTGATAGAGGTGTAAAAAATGATCAGAGGGATAGATAGAGTGGACAGCCAGACACTTTTTCCTAGGGTGGAGGTAGCTATTGTGAAAGGGCATAGTTTTAAAGCGAGTAGAGGTAGATACAGGGAAGACATCAGAGGTAAATTCTTTACTCAAAAAGAGGTAGGGGCATGGAATGCATTGCCAGAGAGGGTAGTGGAGTCAGCCTCATTAGGAGCATTTATGCAGTTATTAGACAGGCATATGGATGATAGTAGAAGGTAGGGGTGGAGGTTATATAGACGTTAGGTTTAAAGTAAAAGTTCAGCACAACATCGTGGGCCAAATTGCCTGTACTGTGCTGTGCTGTTCTATGTTCTATGTTCTGAAATGACGAGGGAAGCTCAGCAAAAGAGTTGGTCATTTCAATCTCAGTGGGAAAGCTTTTAGAAATGATATTTTAACAGTCATTTGGGACAATTCAGAATAATTGAGGGAGGCCAACTTAAATTTTCAAAGGACAAATTGTTTTGAAGTTGCTTGAGTTTTTTGGGGTGCTACAGAAGCTTGTTAAGGTAATGCTGTATATATGGAAGATATAGGTTTACAGAAGACATTTGATAAAGTATTGTGCAACATATCAGTGAGGATACAAAACAGAAATTGCTAGAAAAGCTCAGCAGGTCTGGCAGCATCTGTGATGGAAAAAAACAGAGTTCATATTTTGGGTCCAAGTGACCCTTCCACAGAACTGTTCTGAAGAAGGGTCACTGGACCCGAAGTGTTAACTCTGTTTTTTTCCTTCACAGATACTGCCAGATCTGCTGAGCTTTTCCGGCAACTTCTGTTTTGTATCCTAATTTACTGCATCTGCTGTACTTTTGCTTTTTGTTTAATATCTGTGGGGATAGTTAGATCTCATGTAAAAAATGAGGCAGTAGCAAAATGGCTCAATGAAATTGCCTTAATGAACAAAAACAGAGTAGTGGTAAGAGACTGTATTTCAGATAGGGGGCAGGTTTTTAGTGTTGGTCTCCATATAACCTATCCTATGCAGATTAATGACTCAGACCTTAATGTAGAAGGCACAATTTCAAAAGTTGTGGATAATATGCAACTTGAAAGTTTTGTGAATCACTGTTGTGGTAAACTTCAAAAGAAGATAGATAATTTGTAATGATGTGAAATTTATTGTGACAAATGTGAGGAGTGATTTATTTTGATAGGAAGAGCATAAAGACACAATATGAAATAGAGTGCAATTCTAGAAGAGGTGCAGGAGCAGAGAGACCTGTGTGTATTAACCACTGAAGATGGCAGCACAGGTTAAGTGAGCAGCTGATAAAGCATACAGCATCATGAACTTTATGAATCCGGGTACAGAATAAAATCGCAATGAGCTCATGTTAGAACTGTATAATGCTCCAGTTCAGCCTCAACTAGAATATTGCATACATTTCTGGTCACCACTTCTTTGCAAGGACGTGAAGACCTTGGAGTGAGTGCAGAAGCAATTGAAGAGAATTATAGAATCCCTAGCATGCATATCGTAGCCACTTAGCCCATCAAATTTGCACCAAACCACCTGAAGAGCATTCCAGCTAGACTTGAGACTCAGTGGCCCCACATTAACTATGGCTAACCTACTTAGCCTGCATATCCCTGGACACTACATGGCAATTTATCACGGGTAATCCAGCTAACATGCACATCTTTGGATTGTTGGAGGAAACTGCAGCAAGCTCTCACAAAGACAGGGAGAATATGCAAGCCCCATGCAGACAGTCACTCGAGAGTGGAATCAAACCCAGGTCCCTGGCATTATAAGGCAGCAATGGTAACCACTGAGTCACCATGCCAATAATATTTCCAACAGTGAGGAACTTCCATTATTAAACGGAATGGAGAAATTGCAGATGCTTGCCTCAGATAAGAGAAGGCTCACAAGATATCTGATAGATGTTCGAAATTATACGGTGTCTGGTCAGAGTAGATAGAGACAAGCTGTTCCTATTGGTGGAAGTATTGTGAGCCTGAGGACACTGATTTAAGGTAATTAGTAAAAGAAGCAATGGCAACAAGAAGAAAAATGTTTCACACAGCAAAAAATTGAGATCTGCAATGTATTTCCTGAGAAATTGGTAGATACTGGTTTAAAATTGAAACATTCAAAAGGAAATTCAAATAAAACCTGAATAGGAAACATGGGCAGGGCTCTGAGGAAAGTTTGGGAATAGGTTGATCAGTCCTTCAGAAGGTCAACACAGATACAATGGGTCAATTGATCTCCTTTTGTGCCGTAATATTCTGATTCCGTTATTAATTTGAACTTCCGTACCCAATCATTACGTTCTGAGCTGCCATATCCCAAGTATCAGGGTAAAGAGTAATTCACATTCACTCTCCCTCCCAAAACTCAGCAGTGGTGGAAACATGAATACTTCTGTCTGCCAGAGCTGAACCAATTAAAATCTAACAATAAGCAGATCATTTTCTAGCACAATACTTACTGATCCCGTTAGATCAAACTACACATAATTTCTCTTCCTTCTACAGATAATAACCTACAGAGACTTTCTTCCATTACTTATTGGGAATGAAGCAATGCAGAAATTTCTCCCACCTTATGAAAGCTATAATGAATTTATCGATCCCAGTATTGCCAATGTTGTCTCAACAGCAGCTTTCCGTTTCGGACATGTCATCATTCAGCCAAAGATATTCCGCCTGAATGAGAGCTACCAGGAACACCCACAATTCAAAAGCATTGACCTGCACTTGACTTTCTTCACTCCCTGGAGACTGATCAGGGAAGGTAGGTAACAGCGTTTAATATGACAGCAGCAATCTCATCCTGAGACATTGCAGTGAGACTGAGAGCAGCCTTCCACTTCAGTAAAAGTCTCATGATTACACGAACTAGCATCTAAGTGTGGTGTGTCATATCAGATAGTCCTTATTTAATGTTATCGTCACATTTCTGAGAATTGCTACTTTAAGGGAAACAGCTTTAAATGAAACCCAGATTCCCGTAGGAATCTAATATGAACGCTATAGTAAGAAGATAGCAGAAAGCAGGAAGTATTAAAGCATTTAGAATGAAAGAATCCCTACAGTGTGCAAAGAGGCCATTTGGTCTATCTAGTCTGCACCAACTGACGAAAGAGCATTCCAAACCACTGGGTTGGGTCTGCTCTACTATTTGATCATGACTAATGTTTCTCAAACCCATTCTCCTGCCTCTCCCTATATCCCTTGATGCCACTCCTAATCAAGAACTTCTCTGTCTTTGTCTTAAATACACTTAACGACTTGGCATCCTCAGCCTTCTGTGGCAATGAGTTCCACAAATTAACAACCTTTTGGCTTAAGAAATTCCTCCTCATCCTTAGTTCTAAAGTGTTATCTCTTCACTCTGAGGCTGAGTAACTCTTAATAGGATCATACAGTCCTAGAGCACAGTGACAGGCCCTTTGGCCCAAACTGGTCCATGCTGGTCAAAATGTCCATCCACACTAATCACATTTCTCTGCACTTGGCTCATATCCGTCTAAATCTTTCCTATCCATGCATTTGTCCAAATGCTTTTTAAATGTTGTTAATGTACTTGCCTCAACCACTCCCACGAGCTGCTCATTCCATATGCATACCACTCTCTGTGTAAAAATGTTGCCCCTCAGGTTCCCATGTATTTTTTCCCCTCCTAACTTAATCTGATGCCCTCTAGTCCTAGATTTCACAACCCTGGGAAAAGACTGAGTGCATTCACCCTATCCATGCCTCTCATGATCCTATACACTTCTGTAAAGATCCCCCCTCAGTCTCCTACACTCTAAAGAAAAAAAAGTCCCAATTTGTCCAAACTCTCTCTATCACTCAGACCCTTAAATACTGGCAACATCCTTGTAAATTTCTTCTGCACTCTTTCCACTTTAACAACATTTCTCCTATAGCATGGTGACCAAAACAGAACACAGTATTCCAAGTACGGCCTCACTAACATCCTGTACAACTGCAATATGACTTCCTAACTTCTGTACTCAATGCCGTGACTCATGAAGGCCAGTGTGCCAATAGTGATCTTCACTGTCCTATCCACCTGTGACTCCACTGTCAGAGAACTTTGCATTTGAACTCCAAGGTCCCTCTGGTCCACCACACTCCTTAAGGCCCTACCATTCACAATGAAACTCCTATTTTGATTTGGCTTTCCAAAACGTGACACCTCACACTTATGTATATTAAACTTGATTTGCCATTTCTCGGCCCACTTCCCCAGCTGATCAAGATCCTGCTGCAATTTTTGATAACCTTCCTCACTGTTCATGATACCGCCCATATTAGTGTCATCCATAAACTTATTAATCATGCCTTGTACATTCTCAGTCATATCATTGATACAGATAATAAACATCAATGGCTCCATCATCGACCCCTGAGTCACACCACTAGTCACAGGCCTCCAGTCTGACAAGCATCCTTCCAGTATTACTCTCTGCTTCCTAACTTCAAGCCAATTGTATATCCAACTTGCCAGGTCTCCCTGGATTCCATGCAATCTAACCTTCCAGAGTAGCCCATGTGGAACCTTATCAAAGGCCTTGCTGAAATCCATTTGGATCCATACCCAAATCTATATTTCTAACAAATTTTTTAGGTGTGATCTCCCATGCTCAAAGCCATGCTGACTACTCCTAATCAAACCCAATCTTTCCAAATGCCTATATGCCTTATCCCTCAGAATCTTCTCAAGAAACTTATGTATCACAGATGCTAAACTTACTGGTCTATAATTCCCAGGTTTTTTTTGTTGCAGCCCTACTTAAATAAAGGCACAACATTCACTCCCCTTCAGTCTTCCAGGGCCTCATCTATGGCTATCGATGATGCAATGAGTTTTGGGCAGTCCTATTCCTCTAGGCGAGTCCTTGTTTGTTTTTGATCTGTTGTAACCTTGGCATCTTTGCATTCCATCAGGCCTTGCTTGCAGAAGCAGTTTATCTGATTTTATGTTGGACCTAGTTGGCCACTTGGCTGCACAAGGAATGATCTTAAAGGAAATTTTGCAATGGTCAAAGACCACATAGGTCGCATTAATTTAACAATAATAAAGTACAACACCATTAAATAGACAGCATTAAATGAGGACTACCTGTACTTCTATTTTGCAGTATGCAACATCACCAAATTGAAAGAGGAAACACTAAGGATCTCAAATGTTTGACTCTTCCACCATTTTCCACTTCTTTCAAAAGAAAAATAAATGTGATAGTAAATAACTAGTTTGATAAATGATAACACAAAACAATATCCTCGGGGTTGTGCTTTAACCCACACAACAGAACTCTCAGGATGCCACTAGTTTAGTTGTTCTTTGCTTCTGATTGTATGAAACGTTTTTCATCCTTCTGCTGGAATTTTTGTTGCCTGTCATTTGTCTTCTATTGGGCCTGTTTTCCCTAGTCTGTTGTCTTTAATATGTCAACTATATCCTTCTGTTATTTGTCCCCTAACAGTGGGGAAGGGAGGCATTGAAAGCCATTTCCCCCTCAATGGAAACTCTTGGAGGAATGGCTTTAATCTTCAGCATTAGAATAAAAGTAGTTGATTCTAATTAAATGATTGTATGCACCTTTTCCCATTTTCTGTCCCATTGACTTCAGCGGTTGTACCTGATAAATGATGAATGAGATAACTGAAGTTCAATGCAATCAATTTCTGATTGGCTTCATGTTGTACTTGTATCGGCAGATTGCCAGGCCAGCAAACTCGTCATTTAATAACTGAGAAGGAAAATTGCTCAATATTGGTCAAATTAAATTGTTAGCTGCTATGAGTCTGGCTGGAGACACTTGAAGGCAACGACCCACACTTTTCATGTGGGTTCTTCTTTCAAACCCAATTCTCTGAATAGACTATTTTAATCCACACCATCACTCATTGCAGCAGAGCCTGAGAACCTGAGTAAAGTGAGGTTTTCCTTTTGCCACAAATTGCATCCAAATATAAACTAATTGGTTACTCATCATCACAAAGGAACTGTACTCAAATACAGAAAAGTTTAAGGAATTGACATCGGAATTTAAGAGAATGCCAACTTTATCTCCTATCCTTGTTTATTTGCATGCTATTTTTGATTCCCCCACAGACAGTAGGTTATATACAATGCTTTTTAAATTGGCATTTAATATCCTTATAAAACTTGATCAGAATGGTAGAATATAAGAAACAAAGAGCACATTGCTGTATTCCAATGAAACAAGAAAATGTTGAAAGTATTTAGGTCAGGCAAGAGCTATAAATTGAGTTAACATTTCCAACATTTTCTCTTTTAATTTTAGATTTCTAGCATGCATAAATTTTTGCTTTTATAGACTTCTAGCTTCATTACAATATGCAGACTCAAAAACATGAAAATAACTTTCTATATTCTTTCTTATATTCTTCAAACTATCAAACTATATTTCTCTCGCTCTTTAAAGTACCACATAGCATTGCACAGAATTTCTGAAAACAGACTAGTGGAAGAGAAATGAATCCTCTGGAGAAATATCACAAAAGCCATTAATGTCAATTTTGCCATATGGCCCTTGAAATTATGGCAAGAAACTTGAATACTGCCTTCTTATAATTCAGACGTCTATCTGTTGGCCAAACACTATATAATGTTATAGAGTCTTACTTAAACAATGTAAGATTTTGTTGGGTAGTAATCTTTGTCATAGATATTTATGTATTTCTCCTACTCTGTCAACTCCACTAATGCTCTTCAAGGTACAGTTTAGACAATAGAATAATTACCCACGACATAGATTAACAACGTGTGTTTATTTATGTGTGTGTGTGTGTGTGTGTGTGTGTGTGTGTGTGTGTTTATGTGTGTGTGTGTGTGTGTGTGCGTGCCCTTGCACCCACATATGCTTTAGGTGGCGTTGACCCTGTCATACGAGGATTGCTGGGCAGGCCAGCCAAGTTGCAAGTACAGGACAAGATGATGCATGATGAATTGCGAGAAAGGCTTTTTGAATTGACCAGCCAGATAGCCATGGACCTGGGTTCTTTGAATATGCAGCGTTCCCGGGATCATGGAATTCCAGGTAAGTGGATAATCATTGTGCAAATGAAAAAAATATATAGAAATGTCCAACAATTTTATTACTAAGACTCTTAGTATGAAGATGCTAGCAGGAACAAGCGTAGAAAATACTGGAGGTGTTCAGAAGGGCTGGCAGCATGTGTGAATAAAGAATCAGAGTTAAATAGAGTCATACTGAAATCAAAATATCATTGCTGTCTCTGTTTCCACAGATGCTGCTAAACCCGCTGAGATTCACCAGCATTCACAGAATCCCTATCAGTGTGGAAGCAAGCCATTTAGCCCATCGAGTCCACACACAACCCTATGAAGACCATCCCACCTAGACCAACCACCACCCCGCCCTCCATCCCTACATTTCCCATGGCTAATCCACCTAGCCTATGCATCCCTGGAGATTGTAGGCAATTTAGCACAGCCAATCCACCTATCCTGCTCGTCTTTGGACTGTGGGAGGAAACCCATGCAGACACAGGGAGAGTATGCCAACTCCACACAGTCACCCAAGGGTGGAATCAAACCTGGGTTGCCTGTACTGTGAGGTAGCAGTGCTAACCTCTGACCCACAATGCTGTGCCTCAAAAAAAAAATTGCCTAAAGCAAGACATGAACCCTGTACTCAGATCAAAAGCCTGATGCTCTACCAATTCAGCTATCCAGGTCCACATTTTCTGTGTTTGTTTGAGATTTCCAGCTTGCATGGTATTTTGAGTTCCTTAGCTAGCAAGCACTAGTTTCACTCATGTAGATAATTTGTTTAACAACCCCACTCCAGGACTGATTGAAAATGATGTAAAAAGGCTGATGTATGAAATGAAAATGCTCAAAATAAAATAAAATGGGAAATGTACTTCCTGGTTTCTTAACTACTGAATTTGACTCCCAAATTTCCACCCCTTACAGTTATTAGCAGCCCTCTGGCCCAAAAGCAAAACATTACTCTAATCTTTTGAACTCATGAGTTTAGCCATAGCTTTTGGGGAAAAGCTGAAGTTGCAAAGGTTATTGACATGAATGGTGTTCAGAATGAGTGCCTTCAGTTGCCTGGAGAAACTACAGAAGCAGGGGTTAATCTTTGTAAAGCAGAAGAAAAAAAAACAGGGAGTCTTCAGGTAGAGTAAGTATTTGAGTCTGAGGTTGGAGATGCAGAGATGAGTCAGTAAAAAGTTGGACTTTCATCCTCAAGGCAGGTAGAAAAAAAATTGAAATATTTCCCAGCTTTGCATGCCTACCTCTGGAGGTATTGCTTTCAAAAGTGCAATCTTAGCTGGCTGCTGGTTACAGCCTACTCCAGAAAGAAAAGCTAGATGTAGCTACAGTTTCATTATGTTTTATTCTTGGCTGAGAGCCCACGGCAGGGAGAAAATATGCACTCAGTTGTTGAAATAGCTATGCCCAGCTTGATTGACAGCTCTGATCTCGATCAATTTGATAGTGTTGGTTCACAGAAGGTAAAACATTTCAGGTATTGAAACTTTAAGAAGTCAAGATGACTGATATTTCTGTTGCTCTGCAGTAGAAAGGAGAATGTTTTACGATATGTAATGAAAAATTATGAATGAATAACTTTTTAAGCTTTTGTTAATCTAACTCCTACTATGAAGAGCATTGTTTCTCTACAATGCATAGGTGGTGTTTGGGCCTGGAATTTCCATACCTTACAGTAGAGTGGCTGAAGGACCATGCAGGTTATTTGGTGAAGCACACCTTTGCAGGGGAGGAGGGTCTTTTGAACTTGCCTTTCAGTGCCTTTTGAAAGAAGAATTATGATCGTTAAGCCTAAAGGGAGACTTCTTGAAAAGATTTTATGGATAAAATGAGGGGGAGTCAGTTAGTGAAAGACTGAGTTCCAATTTCATTTTTGAAATCATTGATTTTTATTTTCCACTCCTTCCATTTCATGAGAGGTATGTTCCAGGTCATGACCACTTGTTGTGTAAAGGGTGTTCCTCCTCATATATGCCTGCATCTATTGCCCAAGACTTTACTCTTTTCCACCCAGTCCTTCTCTTATCAGCTAATGGAAATGCTATTTCCTTGTTGACCTCTCCCAGATCTGTCAAAATCTTGCATAACTTCCAGAATATCCCCTCAATCTCCTTTCACGCCAAGGTCCAAGTTATTTATAGGTAGCAAAAACGTATAATCCCAGCACTGACCAATCTTTATCAGTTCAGTCTACTCCACTCCACAAACTGTATTATGAAACATATCATCCGCTAGCCGTTGTTAGGGATAGTGTGCTCTAACCAGTTACAAAGGGAAACAGGGACAGAGTCATGGGATAGCAAGTATCTTTAAATGAGTACTGTCTCACAAGTAGAACAGCATTTGTGCTTTGTCTGGCTTAAGTAATGCACAGCTATCAAGATGTAGCAAGGCTGCATGGGGGCTGTAGTACAGGGCTCATTTACTCTCACATGCTCTCTTTCTTTTTCTTTTCACTTCTGCTTATTTTCTCTCAATTTTTTTTCTCTCCTTACTTTGAAGCCTTTTGCAGTGGGTTAGTCAATAAAATCAGAGTGGCATCTAGATCGGGCTGTATGTGGAACAGTGGCGCTTCCCAGCAATCGGAAGCTACAGAGGACAGTAGCAGGTACAAAGTTATCCTCCTCCTATTCAGAGCTGGCAAAGGCAGCAACAGAAAGACTCCTCCAGCGATTAGTAGCGGCAGCAGATTTCAAGATGGCGGCACTGACAGGGCAATGTCTCAGAGGAGGGCAGCTGGAGCAGGTGTTTTTGCAAGACAGAGGCCGTGGCCTGGTCTGGCAGCCGAGCCAGGGGCTCCTGGGCTCCTGGTTGCAGTAGGCCCAGAGCAGGGACTCCTGGTGCTGGCAAGGCAGCAACTGCAGCAGCAGCATTGTATGCCCAGAGCTGATGCTACTGGTGTCATTGAAACAGCAGCTGAGCCAGGGACTCAAAATGGCACTGGATTTGGCGACTGTTGAAGCTGGTCACCGAATTACCTGTGTTATTCACTAAAATGCAAGTGCGTAGCTCCATTAACTCTCTCTAAATTTTTCAGGTTTTAATGCTTGGCGGAAATTCTGTGGCCTTCCAGAAGCCGGGAATCGACAACAACTTCAAAGTATTCTCAAGAATTTGGTCTTGACAAATAAATTCTTCCAGTTGTATGGAACTGCAAACAATATCGATGTGTGGGTTGGGGCAGTCGCTGAGCCCCCTGTCAAAGGTGGAAAGGTGGGCCCTTTGTTGGCTTGTTTAATAGGACAGCAATTCAAGAACCTGAGAGATGGAGACAGGTAATGGATAATATTAAGAGCACAAAAACAGCTAAACACGCTGATATTCAGTACTCCAGAAGAATAAGACTTCACAATCAAGCAATCACAGTTCAGAGACACTGGGTTCCCTAGAACTCCAGTCGAACAGACTTAACTAAATTGATTGATTCAATGCATCACAGTTACAGGCAAAGTCAGTTATTGTAGTATCCCTACAGTATGGAAGCAGGTCATTTGACCCATCAAGTCCACACCAACTCTCTAAACAGCGTCCGACCCAGACCCATCCATATAACCCTGCATTTTCCATGACTAACCTACTTATGCTGTACATCCCTGGACAATT
This sequence comes from Stegostoma tigrinum, assembly GCF_030684315.1. Classification (NCBI taxonomy): domain Eukaryota; kingdom Metazoa; phylum Chordata; class Chondrichthyes; order Orectolobiformes; family Stegostomatidae; genus Stegostoma; species Stegostoma tigrinum. The sequence goes on from NC_081380.1 coordinate 16,952,543, forward strand.
TATCATGGCCAACCTAACTATCCTGCAAAATGGGAGGAAAGTGATGCACCCAGTCACAATGTGCAAACTCAGCACATATAACTGCCTGAGGCTAAAATCAAACTCAGGGCTCTGGGGCGGTGAAGCAACAATGCTAATCACTCAGCCACCCTGCCATTTTAGGTTGTGTTTATAAACAGTTGGCTTTGTGTTACAATCTGACTTCTGTGTCTGAAGGTGCAAGGTTCGCACTCAGCCTCGGGTAGTCTCAAGGCACCGAAATCAGTGCTCCTGGCTCTGAATTCTAGGTTGACATGCCGCTCTAATCTGTGATCCAGTGGGTATCATTTCTTGTTTCCATCTCCATTCCCAATTCTGAGATTCTATAAAGTCTTCCAGCCATATAAGATGAAGGACCATATTATGAGCTACGAAGTTGTAATGGGAGTGCTCAGCGTATCACATTGTTGATCAACCAACAAATCAGTCCATTACATCATGCCACTTTTCAGAGACTATGGAAATATGATTACAGTCTTCAAAATGAACCAACATGAATGAAAACTGTTCAACAGCTATTGCCTTCCTGTAGATGTACTTTCAGTCAGTTGGAAACTGTGTGATCACTTAGTATTCTGAAGAAATTTGAAAATTAAGTAAAGTGTAAAGCCAACATTACAATAAAAATGATGATACATTTCTACTTATAATTGGAGTTTTGTCAGAAAGGGCTTTGGCCAAGAAGCTATAGGATCAAAGGTTATTCAGGAAACATGCGACATATGCCCACAAGGGCAATGCTTAGATTGTCTGTTTTGGTTAAATGGTGACTAACAACAGAGAAATCGGTTTGTTGACAATGGTGACCTTTTTTATTATTCCTAACTCACCATTTGGGCTTGTTGAGTGAACTCATTGGACAGTCATAGTTAGATCTTCTGTCTGAGAATCTGAGTCTCTTTGTCAAATACGGGAAAGTTGATTTTCCCCTCCTGAGTTTACTAGGTACTACATTTGAAGCCAATGAATGCAGTTCCTGTTTGACCTTCTTAAAATAGCTGCTTTAGTCTAACTGAAAGTCAACTGTTACTGTGTTTAGGATAGCAATTACACTTTCTCTGCTGTGCATTTGCACTCATTGAATAAGTAGAAGCCATGGAAGTCACATTGTTAAACGAGGTCCCTTGATCCTTCATGCAAATATCAATGTTTGCCTTTCAACAAGGATTAACTACTCTGATCCCATTTTCCTGAATCATTTTATATTATTTCTTTTCAAATAATTGCTCAGTTTCCACTTATTATGGTCCAGACCAAACCCCCTTCAAAATATAAAGGAACTATGGTCTAGGCTAAGTTTTCTTTATTTAAAGAAAAGTGTAATGTGCTGTGTTCCAGATGTAATTTCATTGGTTATATTACTCGGCTTTAAGCAAAACACACTTAATTCTTACTCTACAGTTAAAGTAAAAGCAAGAAAAGATGGATTGGTGTAACATTAATTGTGTTGGAAAACTGAGCAGAATAATAGATTATTTGCTAAACAACAACTGTTCCGATGTGGTAACGGCACTTAAATACATTCTTGTAAATCAAATTCAGTAAAACAGATAGTCTCACGTGCAACATTTCTACAGTCCAGGAGGAAAGAGCATTAAGAAAAACATCTGGTAGAGGAAGAATGAACTCAAGCATTTTGCTGTAGCAGGGAGAGGTGTGTGGCAACTTCAAAACCCCAACAATTACTGAGAGCTAAACTAAGACCCTGGTTCTGTAGGAGTCTGCGTACACCCATTCATGCTGCTTCTATTGTTCCAACTTCTTAAAAAAAAGCCTCTCAAGCTGTTTACTTTACTGGCTTGGAACAGACCACTTGGCGCCCCTTCTTAAGCTTTCTTCATGAGAAAACCAGGACAAAATATACCTCTAGAGCCATAGTATGGTCACACATTTAAATGAATGATGTTTCAGTTTAGCCTGGTGGATGACACAGTACTCCATATTCTCACAGCTCTTTCCCTTTTTGAAAATATTTATTCTGCTATGGCAATCATCATTGGGAATAATTTTTGCACCCTGTGAAACTCCTTTCTTGATTATCCCTTATAGAATTGATTACTATTGATTTGTAAATCTCAAATAATTCTCAAAATATTGCCAGAATCCTCTTGTTTCCATGTGATTCATTCCAACAGGAAGCAGTCTCGATCATGCACATTGCATCCTGATCTAGTTTACCAATTTCAGAGATTTCTCTATGATGCTTTCCCTTTGATTTATCCGACATCAGCTTTAGCTCTCTGAGCATTCTCAGCTCTGAACTCAACTACCATAGGTTCAAGTACTTCACCGGAAGCCTACAGTCCTAAGTTACATCTTAGTGAATATTTACAGGAGTGCTGCACAGTCAGAGATCCATTTTCAGATAAAGTGCTAAACTCAGATCCTTCTGCCCTTTCAAGGGAAAATGAAGAGGTGCAAGGAAGCTTCCCATAAATCTGGCTAATATTTCTCCCTCTACACAGAGCATCTGGTCATTTATCTCACTGCTCTTTGCTATGCACAAAATTAGGTGTTGCGTCCCTGAAAGTGCTTTAAGTGTTTATCATTATCTATGATAAGCTGTGGAATATTGATGTTGTAAAGGGAGTAATGCATATGCAAGTTCTTCTTTTCCTGTAGATTCTGGTGGGAAAATCAAGGAGTTTTCTCAGGCAGCCAACGTCAGGCTCTTTCTGCAATCTCCCTGTCCAGGATTATCTGTGACAACACCGGGATTCAAGTTGTTCCTCAGGAAGCATTTAAGTTCAATCAGTACCCAAAAGACTATTTGGAGTGCAGCAAGATACCAAAGGTAGACCTGAGTGACTGGAAGGAGGATGCTCAAGGTATGGGATTAGAGGACTGGCACAGCCTCCAGAAAGCTGGAATTATCATTCATTTAGTTTTGAACTACCTGAACCTGTTGGTGTAATAAAAGGGCTAAGAGAAGCTAAGGTCTGGAACTTTGAAATCCATTTCTTTGTGATTTAGTCATGCACTTTGCTTTTTCAAGAGCAGGGGATCCACCTGCAGTTTCAAAATTAGATTTCTTGAGCTTTTAAATTTGCATTTTTGCATATAATTATCCCACTCCCACTTTGAATGAAAAGAGATGCTTCAATATCCAGTTCAAATGATGTCTGCAAAAAGTAGATAGTAGGGAAACTGTTATCATTGGTGGAAGGATCATGAACAAGAGGGCACAGACTTAAGATAATTTGCAAAAGAACCAATGACAATGCACAGAAAGTCTTCCTCAATCAATACGAGGTTAAGATCTGGAATATGCTGCCTGAGAATGGCGGAGGCATGGTCAACTGAGATATTCAAAATGGAATTGGACTACTACCTGAAAAGGAATGTTGTGCACGATTACAGGGAGAAGATGGGGGAACTGGCATTAGGTGAATTGTTCCTTTGGGGAACCAGTACAATCACAATAGGTCAAATAGCTTCCTTCTCTGCCATAATTCTGTGAATATCAACCAAGCACTCTCACTTTATTGTCATAATTTGCCAGTTGTTTTATTCTGATTTTTAAATACAAAATTTGTGAACATAACTAATAATCTGTCATCTTAAAACAACTGTAAGTGTTCACTGCTTGATCCCATAAGGATTTCCTTTCTCAATTGACATTTCAAGGCTGCCTGTAGGTTTCCTCAGACGCCGTTACCAGCATGAACTGATTTGCAAAAGAAGCACATTAAAGAAATTACTGAGTGTGGAGAACTGTTTCTAAATGGCCTAATATCTTCTTAATCCACTTACTCAAGAGCAGATAAAAATTTTCAATTTCAAGCTGCAATAAACAATAAAAACCATAGAGATCAAAATATTTCTCACAAGAGAATTTTGCAGTCCTTATCTCTTTATTGTTACCATTGTCTTCAAGATGTCAGAAGCACCCAAACACTCTCTAGCAGTCAAACCTTTCTATTTTTACCTTCCCTGCCTTGACCACAGAATATCAACCAATGAATTTTGTATCCATGTATTTTTTTTCTCTTAATACTCAATTACTCCAAATAATGTCTGGCCAAATTCCAGTCTTTAATGGTCAATAAATGTCAACTGTCCCAAAACTCTTTTGCAAGTTTACAGTCCACACAAGTAGCATTTTCCTTTCACCCCTATTTTGACTGATATGTCCCAGCTTTCAGTCCTCAACTTGCTATTCTTAAAATTTTTATCTTTGTGCTTTAGATTCTCCTCTTTCTTTCTTTCTCCAAAAGCTCTGCTTCTCGATATCTCTGAACTCTGCCATTACCTTTCTAACTGTTCCTCCTCATTTTATCCAACAATTGCAGGCTGGGCTTTCGTATTTTCAGTCTTCAAGGCCTACACACTGGAATATCCTCTCATTTTCTCAATGTTTTCATCATCCTCATTTCCTTCTAAGATTTACTTTTAAGACTCACTTGATCACCATCTTTCTGTCAATTTGTCTGACCTTTGGCTGGTCACCCACAATTGTTCGAACATTCTCTGTAACATTTCCTAATTAATGTCTGTTTACTCTCTTTACAGTGACCCCCTGTGGCTCTGTTCCTGTTGTGAGAAATGCTCATTTTTCACTCTGTAATTTGGCCGTCAAATACAGCTGTAAATCTGGATTCAAGATGGTGGGAGAGGACACAATAACATGTCTGAGTAATGGGAAGTGGAACTCTTCACCACCTAGATGCGTGGGTAAGAGTTTTAATAAGTAAGTGAATTAATAGATGTAGAAGCAGAGGAAAATAATTTCTCATTTTAGCAACCAGGAAGCTAGCCATCCAGGAGAGCCAGGTTATTCCAGGTGCAAAATCTCATTTATATAGAACTGGCAAGCTGGAAAGCTAAGGGCAGTGCTGGGTAAGCTGGATACCATGAAGGCAGCATTACAGTAAAACCTGTGGTAGGAGAAGGCTAGGTAAAGGCTTACAATTTCAGAAGTGTGTGAGGGTGTGCCCAGGACTGTAACCAAGAGGATTAAATTCAAAGAGCATTCGAGTGTTTTCTGGTCCCACAAAAAATAAACGTCCCACCTGCCACTGAGGGTATTCACTTCATGATTAACAAGCTCAACTAAGTGCATACAGAGGATACTTCACCAAAAAAAGGCTTTGCAGTCATTGTAAACAATGTCCTATTTCAAGTCTGTTTACAAGATTCCTAACTGAGCCTGATAGGTGTCTCAGACATGTGTTGTGAAGTTTGGCAGAGTACTTACGGATTAGGAGGCAGGAAGTTAAAATTTGCGGTTTATAAAATGTTAGGGGAAGAAAGCATTGCATGGTCCTTTAAAAGATGATGTGCTTTTTCTGTACTTAGAGATTCAAAATGGATGGCTGCGAGCAGGAGCTTGAAAGTTTGCAAGTACACAGAGAGCCCCAGATTGAAATGTTTGTATTAAAAGGCTGTACAGTTAATCGGCAAAGCAGCAGTTTTTACTAAGGCAATAAGTTTTGAATTTAGCCAATCAATTTGAACCAGGCACTTAGATACCAAAAACCAATTACATTAAAATCTGAGATAACAAGGTGTAAAGCTGGATGAACACAGCAGGCCAGGTAGAATCAGAGGAGCAGGAAAGCCAATTTTTCAGGCCTAGATCCTTGGTTTTGACAACATGGGACCAATCCTATTGTAAGAAATATTGATATGTCATCAAGGGTATAAAAGAAGGTGGCACTTATACAAAGACCAGAGAGCTAACTGTCATCTGCCAGAGCTAACAGCCATCAGCTCTCAAGAGAGGATCACTGGCTCTCACAGTCTCCTCTAAGTTTTAGAGAAAGTATAATCTAAATAATAAGGGCACATCTAGTGAATATTCCTGAAAGAAGAATCAATGGAGAAAGCACGGAGAATTCCAGAAGACAGGTAACCTGGTTATGCTTTTGAGAGACTCAATTCTATTTTTATTTTACACATGTGCGACCTGTATTTATTGGTATACCATTAAAATCTTGCTTTATTCAGGAATAGTTAGTAGTTAGACAAGATTTATTTGGTTTGTTAATAGTTTAGTTAATTTGTTCACTGTTAGAATTAGATAAATGGTAACTTGTTGATCTTGAAGTGAGTGTCAGGGTTTTATTTTATCTAACCACTAGAAGTTGCTGAAAGGCAGGTTACAACACTTTTCATACTCCTTTGACAAATTAAAGGGTGAGGCACTCTTCTTTGGGTGTTTCAGCTTTAATTCTCAGAGGGGAGATGTCAAGCTCCACAGTATAACACACGTCCCAAACTAACAGAGAGAGGAGCTGACTGCTTTGATGTTAATTCCTGCAGCGTCAAGTCTCTGCACAGCATCTAAATTAGCCTGAATGTATACAAAATGTACAAGCAAGAGAGGGGAGGTAAACAGTGGACATATATAAGAAAAGTCGATCAATCAAACTCAGATGATGTTAGTGGTCCAAAGTGAAAAATGCAAAAAGATTGGCCACAGGAAATCTGCCAGATAGTGGAATTAGTGTGGGAGGAGACTGAGTGAGGCCCAGGAATTTCAGGGATGTCAATTTTAAAAGTTTAGTGTAAATACTGATTCAGATCAGTGTTGTTACTGACCATCATATATGGTATGATGAAGTGAAATTTACAAAAGATGGAGTATAAACCTATATTAATCTCCATTGCCTTAGCCATCTCTGTATCTGTGGCAAACTGTAGTTCAGATTGGTCCTACCTCACTGTGTGCACAGCAAATGCACTTGGAAAGGATTAAGTGGCAGGTAATTGAGAGGAAAATGTAGACATCCAGGTGGACTTCATAGAATATGAGTTCCCTGATCGTGGCTGTTAATCTGATCCAATGAGGGAGCCCTGGTTGACAAATATGAACAGGGGTATCAGAGGTTCTGTTCATTCTGAGAGCTGACTCTGGGGAAGCTGGATCAGTGTCGAGGGCTCTCCGCATGTAAATAAAGGGTGGCTTGGTGATGGGATACCGGCCTTTGTGGAGTTATTTCAGAAAGGAAATAATACAATTAAAAGTATGGCCTCGGGTTGTGTTGTAGAACTGAGAGACTTAGGCATTTAGGCACATAATTCTTTGAAGTTTGCATCACATACAGGCAGTGTGGTTAAGAAAGCAGTTAGCACACATGCCTAGATTTACCTGGATGTTGCCAGGAATGGATGGTTTGAGCTTTAAGGACAGGCTGGAAAGGCTGGGACTTTTGTCACTGGAGCATAAGAGGTTCAGGCGTGACCTTATAGAGTTTATAAAATCATGAAGGGTATAGATAAAGTGAATGGCAGGTGTCTTTTCTCTAGGATGGGGCATTTCAAGACTAGAGGCTGTATTTTTTAAGGTGAGAGGAGAAAGATTTAATAATAATATGAGAAGCACTTTTTTATGCAGCAAATGGTTCATGTGTGGAATGAACTTCCAGAAGGAGTAATGCATGCAGGTATAGTTACATTCAAAAGAAATTTGAATAAATAGATGAATAAGAAATGTTTGGAGGGATATGGGCCAAGCACAGGCAGATGGGACTAGTTTAGTTTGGGATTATGGTCAGCATGGACTAGTCAGAGCAAAGGGTCGCTTTCCATGCTGTATGACTCTGTGACTCTATAACAGAACTATTGAATTAATTTCTGGTACATTTCACTAAATATCATAAATCTTTAGGTTCCGTACTGATTGTATCTGATTAAATTACAGGTGCAAGGGTCAAGATTTGCTCAAAATGGAAGCAATCAGAGAATGGGCACCTGGAAAAGGTAGACTTTTGGCAATTTCCTCTGATATGCCTGCAAGATTCTTGTACCTCATTTTCCTGTCTGTTTTTATATTCTGCATTGTTTTTGAAGGGCCTTGCACTGAAGAGAAGTTAGGAACCAGTATTGTTCTGTTGTTATTCAGACATTGGTTTTTGTTCTAACGTTTAGGGACTAAATCCAGCTCATAAGCAGATACTGAATGCAGGATCTTAATTTAGAATTGCATTATCATATCCTCAGGACTTTACTTGAGGAATGAATAAATAATCTTTTTTTCTTGGATTTGCCCTTATCTTTAAGTTGAGCTCATCCAAAACCTCACTGCTCACACCATAGTTAACACTAAAAGCTGATTTTCACTCACTTTAAACGCTGCAAAAAGGTATTTCATTGGCTGTAAAACAATTTGATACAACTTATAGTCATATATAAATGCAAGTCTTTACGATTTCTTTAAATGTTGGGGAAAACACTAAAGAGAAATTATTTAGAGTGGAGCTGGAAGAGCACAGCAGGCCAGACAGCATCAGAGAGCAGGAAGGTTGACGTTTTGGGTCAGGACTTCTGATTTCTGAAGAAGGGTCCTGATCCGAAATGTTAACTTTCCTGCTCCTCTGATGCTGCCTGGTCTGCTGTGCTCCTCCAGCTCCATACTGTGTTACCTCTGACTCTAGCTTCAGCAGTTCTTACTATCTCAAAGAGAAATTGTTTGGTGTTATTTCTATTTTTTTTTGCAAATTATGCATGATAACTTAAAGCAGGAGCAGAGCATTGAGATCTTTCAACTTGCTTTGTGAAGCCCAAGTTCAGCGCATTAAGCCTCTTGTGTTTTGGAGATAAATGTTTGTAAAATGTTGCAGTGACTTTGAGTGGTTTACTGTATAAAACTGTCCTCACTTAGGCCGTTCCACACCAAATATTTCCTAGCTGTCATTCATAATTTGTATATTGACTCTTAGCAATTTCTGATTTTAGCCTTTTTTGGAGGGATCCGTGCAAGGTGCAATACCGTTCACTTCTGCCAATACTGGGCATATTCATCAACTTTGTCACAGCTTCCTTTAGTGATGGCTTCTCAAAGAAATTCATTGTATGCTGGCCTCAATTATGTCTTAATTTCTTCTTTCTCCAAATAATCCAGAAGATGGGAGCTATGTTACTTAACAAGTGCAGGGAAATATCTGCGTATTGCAGGGTGCAGATAAACATGTTGATCTACTCTTTTTTAACAGGTGCATGGGGTTCCTTGTGAGAATCAAAGAATAGTAACAGTGGATGACAACTTTATTGGATCAGAAAATGATTAAGCTGGGCCGCTTAACAAGAGAATTATTCTGAAAACATCCAACTTTTTCTGCACATTAGGCAACTGAGAATCCAAAATTAATTGTACCGGTTCAATTCTATTATGTTATCCCTGATTTGGCTGTGAGACTAGTCATAGCTGAAATTTAACCCAAACATAAATGGGCATGTTTTGACAGAGTTTGGAGGGGTGGGGAGTCTAAACATTTTAAATTGGGTTCCAAACTAAAATGAGCCTTAAACTGACCCACTTTCAGATTAAACTGATTCAGGGAGGAAGTGGCTTATATCATTGTTGTTCTGGTTTTTTTTAGATTTAGTTTAGATTTTTTGATAGTCTTCCCAAACTTCGGTTGATGTAATCAGTTACTTAGAGGTAATGGTTGTTTGGATCAAAGAGCTGAATGTCCATTTGTATTTAACTCCTGGACCTAATTTGACAACCTGAGGAAATTCCACAATCTAGCACTGTCAAATTTGCGCACGAGCTCTCAGAACCTACACCCCTCATTAGAATTTCGAGCTTTCTCCTGATCCATTTGATCTGGGCCGTCAGAACTGTGAACCCTCCCTGTTCCTACTTCTGACTTCCTGATCCATAATAATCTCCCTCTCCAACTCCTGACCCATTCCATGAATAGCAGCCACTGAGTATTGCTCCCACAAACCAACTGATTTCCCTATAAGTAGAGTGAAGGTATGGATTTGAGATTCAGCTTGCTTAATCTGTGTATTTTTAGGTGCTTTTTGCAAATAACTAATCTGAGAGAGGAAAGCAATTATTTTGGGCATTGATACATTGGGGTCTGAAAGGAGTCACCTTGCACTGCTGCTGCAGAGATACACCCAATCTCAACATGCTGCCAGATTTAGTATCGACCCAGAAATCAATGATTAATTAGAAGAAGTGTCCTAACTATATTTGTATTAAAAAAAAGTAATTAATAATTAGAAATAAAAGACTTAAAATTAATTCCTACCGATAAATGTAACAATATGTATCTTAAATGGAATTTATTCATAAGCTGAGAAACCGCCTCTGCGAGATACGGGGCGAAACGCTTCCAATTCACTAACAGCTAAAACTGTCCTCAGGTTTCACATCCACAGACACACAGACTAATGAATGTAGGCCTGACATTCTATGAGAAAATTGCTTTATTTAATGTTAAGGCAATTTGTACAATGGTAAAGACCAAATAATTTAAGCATCACTGCATTATAAGCAAATTGAATTTTTAAATTAAAATATGTTTTAAATAAAAAGGCTTAATTCTGAACTTATTGTAAAATAAGGGTTATGTGCGGATGTTTTCCAGCTGAGGGAAGTGACTCTTTTGCCCACATTGGCCAGAATATGGACCAGTTTAAAAATGTTTTCAATTTCTGCGAAGTAGAAGCTTAAGGTGTTTTGGAAGGACCAGTTTCAGGACAGCATAGTTACGGACTTCTGTCATTGGGGACTTTGGCATGTACTGTCTTAGGAGAGAAGAAAATTTCCCATCCACAAATGGGAATCCAAGCTGAACCAGAAATCTGCCTTGTACCTGAATATATTGCTTAACTGTAATTGAGTGGAGGCTATTGTGATCCTCTTGAAAGCTTAGCATTTGTCTTCTGCTCGGTACAGTAATCATTATAGTAGTTGGATTACTGTGTTATGGTCTTTGCTTATATTCAATAAAGTTTGATATTATGCATCAACTAAGTGTTCTGCCTTACCAAATGGTACATCTCTGCCAAACTAGAATCATCTAAATTGCAGAGTTTAAATGGATTAACGTGAACCTTTTTTTAACAGTCTGAGTAATCAAAATCCAACAAACTCCATTTTAAGTCCCTTTGTTATGAAATAGGGATAGCACCTCAAACCAAACAGCCTCACTAGCACTGGATTTGCAGCACAGTGAAATTAAACATACAGTGACACACTTAAATGCTTAGTTGTTCCTTACAACAGTTCTGAGACACCAAGTTTATAAATTGATCAAAAATTAACAATTAAAAATTAACACACAGACAGGTGCACAGGATACAGTTGAGGGATAATTTAAAGAAATAAAAAATAAGAATCATAATTTGCCAGTACAATAAACTATTTAAAATGATAAATGCCAGGTCTTCAGAATTCATTGGACATTGGGCTATTCACAGGCAAGCAGATCTGTATGTCTTGTTTGAATTCCGAAGTCACCAGCTAATGCTGATTGTTTCAGTAGACTTCTAGAAATATTTGCTTATTTCTTACAGAATGGGATTCTTTTCTCAGGGCATTAAACAACTTGATGACTAGACAGAGACCAGAGAGGGAGCAAAGCAAAAAAATGACAGTCTCTGGAATTTTTCAAAAATCATTCTGCCTCCTGCCAAAAATCAGTCAGAACTGGTTCTCTCTTTCTCTCTAATATTTTCTATGGTTAACTGACTAGCACTGGTTCTAACTTGATCGACCAAATCAACGTCCAAACTACTGTTAGCCCTGCGCATGGCAACACCAGTGCCAGTTCACCTACAGTACCCTTACATCAATATTTACCAGGCTTCATTTTCCAGGCCAGTTCCCAGCAGAAAACATCTGTCTTAGTTCACTTTTAAAAGAAGCTGTTGTTTAGAGTTCAGTTCTTAACTTCTACTCACATTCCAAACCAAAACAATGAGAAAGATAAAAATAGTGATGTTCTCAACACTTATACATTCTAATCTGAGCTCACCTACCAGTAGCAGAAATGACCACTTTTCCCTTTAAAGATTACATGTTTTGCCCAACTCATAACCTAGCATGAGTTTTTCATATGTAGCAGCCTTCACTGGGCTAACAGAAGCCGAGTATAGTAATCAGGCTGCCAATGCTGTGGAGACAGCACATCCGACACAACTATAACTCCGCAGTCTGCACACTAATCACAATTTTATGGTTTTATGGTCAGGTCAACAGTAATCCAGGCCTATACACCTCACACAGGTGTGTTCACCTCTTGTGTCCGAGAAGTATATCATGTTTTCTATCTGTTATGAATTGCTAACACTACAACTGTTTCTTAATATAAATGCTTCTATGTGGTTACTTCATAACAGAACAGCAAAACATATGTTTAAAGCACTATATAAGTGCAAGTTGGAGTTTCTTCTCCAGATCTTTTTGTATTCTTTACATTCCTGGTATTTTTATTCTTAGGAAGTTGGTTATTTACTCACATTCTACGTGCTCGATATAAACAATTGTAAAGAATTTGTTCTGAATAAAGTGGGTCACGAAATATCATCTGAACCCAATGCTTTGACCAGACTCGAAACAGATTGTTTCAACTAATTTTTTGAAATGATAATTTCTCTGAAGGCATGATTGCATAGACATTTGAAACTTTTGTTGTACTGAAATCTTCAAAGAAAGCCAAATTCAAGCATAGATCTCCAGCTCAGCAACACTGGCTCCAAATATATTACATAAGTTCTAAGGTAAGGCTTTACCTCGAGTTAGTGTTTAAAACAATAAGTAAAGTGACAATAATCATCCCTAACATTTCAACTACTAATTTGGAAATGCCAACAAATGGTGGCTAAAATTATCACAAGTTGCAGGTGAGCCTTGATAAAATACTGGCCCAGTCTTAACTGGCTAATTTTAGAACTAGAAGCAAAAAAAACCATTCAGCTCCTCAGTTGTGCTCCATACTCCAGTGACCTCATAGACAATCCACTTGTGAGCTTCACTGCAATTTTCTGCTCGCGATACCTTTGACTCTTTTATTGATCAAAAATTTGTCTAATTCAACTTTACATATAGTCAATGACCCAGCATACAGCTCAAGGAATTTGGGAAAGAGAATTCTGAACACTAACAACCCCCAAGAATGGACATTCCTCTTGTTAAATCAAAGACCCCTTACTTTGAAACTGTACCCTATGATTTTACATTCATCTTGTAAGATGATCTCAGCATCCATCCCCTAACAATTTTCATGTTTCAGTGGGTCACCTCTTGTTCTTCCAATAAGTAGCCCAGCTTCCTCAATCTTTGCTCCAGACAAGCCCCACATCCCAGGAATCAACCTAGTGAATCTTCTCCGAACTTTATCCAATATAAATAGGTCCCTCCTGAAGTAAGATGACTTAAACTGTACACAGTATTCTAAGGTGGAGTATCATCAATTCTGTATTCAGTTGTGACAGGCTCCCCAAATTTTATACTCCACCCTCTTGCAAAAATGTCTTGTATCCCATTTACCTCATAATTACTTTATGTTCATGTATGCTAACATATTAAGATTTGTGAACAGGAAAGGTCAGGTTTATCTATATCACAGCATTCTGAAATCCCTCTTCATTTAAATAATGTTCTGCTTTACAAGTCTTTCTGTGAAAGTGGAGAATGTCACATTTTCTCATGTTCCATCTGCCACCTTTTTGCCCATTCTCTTAACGTATCCCTTCACTGACTCTTTGTACCCTCCTTACCACCTGCATTCAATACTGGCAAACACAAATAAAGAAGCATGTAGAAGACCTTGAGAGGTTGCAGAAAAGATTTGAGACAATGATTCCAGGAATGAAAGTCTTCAGTTACACAGATAAATCCATCACAACCAGAACTGAAACCTACCTGGTTCCAGTGAGATCAGACCACTGTACAGGATATCATATTATTATGGGAAGCAAATGTGATTGTCCTAGGTAAAGGTCACTGCCAGATACTTGCTGAACTCCCCCAAGATAATCCAGGAGTTTCCAAAATGAAGATGCTGGCAAGAATTTATGTCTGGTGGCCAGGATAGGATGCTACATTGGTGAGATAGTTGCCAAATGATCACCAAGGACAAACATTGTAGCCAGCACATACATGGGAATGACTATGTAAACCCTGGCTTCAATTACTCATTGACTGTGCTGGTCTTTTCATGGACTCAGTGTCCTAGGTCATTCTGGGTGACCGTTCAATGTGATTGGACATGCATAGAGTTTATTCGACAAGATTAGAGAAGACAATTAAAAAGCTGAGAGCATCGTTGACAATACACAGGCTCCTGGAAGTAGTAGCCATGGAGGATGGGGTGTCATTTTCCAGCAGGAATTTCGAGCATATTCTAAAGTCAAATGGCATTCAGCATGCTTGGTCATGTCCATACTATCCAATGTCCAACAGTCTGGCAGACAGCACTCCAAACATCAAAAGTGGCCTTAAAGAATAATGGCGTCGCCTCGTGCTCCCACAAGGAGCTTTAACAGTTCATCCACTTTACCAATACTTTCCACCCCAACCTTAAGCTCCCCTGGACCATCTCTAATGCCTCTCTCTCCTTCTTGGACCTTTTGTCTCCATCTCCAGCAACCACCTAGAAACAGATATCCATTTCAAGCCCACTGACTCCCACAGCAACCTAGAATACACCTCCTCCCACCCACCTTCCTGCAAAAATGTCATCCTCTATTCCCGATTCCTTCGCCTCCACCGCATCTGCTCCCAGGATGTGATATTCCACTCCCGTACATCTCAGATATCCTATTTTTTCAAGGACCACAACTTCCCCCCCTCAGTGGTCGAGAATGCCCTCCACTGTTTCTCCCGCATTTCCCGCAACTCATCGCTCACACCCGCTCCCCGCAATAATTTTAAAAAACAGAAACAGAATCGCCTTCGTCCTCACATACTACCCAACCAACCTCCAAATCCAATGCATCACCCTCCAATACTTCCACCATCTGCAATCCGATCCCATTACCAAAGACATTTTTCCCTCCCCACCCTTATCTGCCTATCAGAGGGACCACTCTCTCCGTGACTCCATTGTCCGCTCCACACTCCCCTCCAGCACCACCACACCTGGCACTTTTCTCTGCAACCGCAGGAAGTGCTACACCTGCCCCCACCACTCCCCCCTCACCACCATCCCAGACCCCAAGAAGACTTTCCACATCAACTGCAGATCTGCTAATGTGATGTACTGCATCCACTGTTCCCATTGTCGCCTCCTCTGCATTGGGGAAACCAAGTGGAAGCATGGGGACCGCTTTGCAGATCACCTATGCTCGGTTCGCACTAAACAACTGCACCTCCCAGTCGTGAACCATTTCAACTCCCCCTCCCATTCCGCTGACGACATGTCCATCATGGGCCTCCTGCAGTGCCACAATGCTGCCACCTGAAGTTGCTGGAACAGCAGCTCATACTCTGCTTGGGAACCCTGCAGCCCAATGGTATCAATGTGGACTTCACTAGCTTCAAAATCTCCCCTCCCCCTACCGCATCCCAAAACCAGCCCAGCTTGTCCCTGCCTCCCTAACCTGTCCTTCCACCTATCCCCTCCTCCCAACTCAAACGCCACCCCCATTTCCTACCTACTAACCTCATACTGACCCCTTGACCTGTCCTATCTCCTCTCTACCTCCCCACCTACACACACCTTTACTGGCTCCATTCCTCTTTGATTGGTCTGTATCCTCTCCACTTGTCCTCTCCTCTATTCATCTTCTATCCACCTCCCCATCTCTCCCTATTTATTTCAGAACCCTCTCCCCCTCCCCCATTTCTGAAGAAGGATCAAGGCCCGAAACGACAGCTTTCCAGCTCCTAAGATGCTGCTTGGCCTGCTGTGTTCATCCAGCTCTACACCTTGTTATCTCTTAAAGAAATTGCCTACAGCTTTACTCCACACCAAGATGTTTCGTCTCCTGTTTGATTACAGGACTATCCCTCATGCAACAACAGGAACAGCTCCAGCAGAGCTCTAATGGGGAGAAGACTCCACACCAGGTTATACCTGATATTCCCAGACCTGGGGGAGGGGGGAGGATTTTCAAACGATATGCATCACATAGCTGCCTCAGTCAGTTTTCTGGATCAAAAGCCCAACGGCATTGCTTTCCTCTGTTGACTCTGCTATAAGCTCTGTGTGGCTACATCTAGTACTACTGAATCCAGTAATTCAAAGGGTAATTCAAGGTATCCAAGGAGCCAGGAGAAATGCTAGTACCACAGCTTCATTAGTGGCCATCAGTGGTCTATTGTTCATTGCCCCATTGGAACTGAACTTTCTTTCAAGGAACATCGTTTAAAGGTCTTAGTATCATGGTCAAGTGAAGTATGTTATCTGCGCCAATATCCAAACAGTCCTATAAATTTCTGTGCCTCAGTCTTGCTAGTTGGAACAGCAGTTTATTGTATTTATTCTTTAATTTTTCAAAGATGACCCTATCCTCTTTTGCCCACTGAGCGCCTGAAAACTGCACTGATTATGCTGGACCCCGCATCTTTCTCAGGTTTACTTTTTTTAAAATTTATTCATTCACTGGATGAGGATGTTGCAGGCTAGGCAGCATTTATTGCCCATTCCTAATTGTCCGGAAGGCAGTTAAGAGTCAACCTGGAGTCACATGTAGGCCAGATCAGGTAAGGATGGCAATCTCTTTCCCTAAAGGGCATTAGTGAACCAGATGTTTTTCTTTCCCCCCAACAATCGACAATGGGTTCACGGCCATCATTAGTTTCTTAATTCCAGATACTTATTGAATTCAAATTTCACCATCTGTCATAGCAGGATTCAAACCCAGGTCCCCAGAACATTATCTGGGTTTCTGGATTAATAGTCCAGCAATAATACCAATAGGCCATTATCTCCCCACATCCCAGCATCTGTCGGGCATATGTTGTACCAGTGTGGCTAGAGCTTTCACCACCACAATTTCTGTTAGCCCATGGATCAATATGTCATCAATATAAAGTGCTACATTAATGTCCAGTAGAAAGGGAAGCCTCCTGCTCTTAGCCCACAGCGTAAGTTTGAGCTGTGTAGATATCTTTGTGGTAGCTGGCAAAAGGTATATTGATGAGGTTCCCATGTAAAAGCTGAGCTTCTGATTCCCTGGCTATCAGTTTCAAGAAAAAGGCACTTGCTAGATCAATAATGGCATGCCAGGCATCAGGCCCCTATCACAGAGTTTCTATAACAGTGATCAGATCAGGCACAAACACCAGCAGTGGAGGAGCATATCTGCCGAGTTGGGTAATCAACTGTCATTCACCACCTTCCATCAGGCTTCCTTACAGGCCACTCAAGGCTATTGTACGCAGATACCCCCGCATGTGTCACAATGTCCGCAGCCAACAGCCCCTTTATGGTAACCCTAATCTCTCTGTGTCCTCCTGGAATACGTGTGGACAGAGGAATAATGAGGGGTTGTTATTTTGCCTTGCTGACAGTAATCATCACAGATCGTATATCAAAAGAGAATTTGCCCAAAGGGTTTGCAGGGTGGTCCATACTGATAATATTTCCTGGTATGTTGGATATCAATATTAGGACTACTCATGGGTGTCCGTTCCCCCAGGCCATTCTAATATTTGTTCTAACTGCCAGTGTTATTGCTCAACCAAATCCATTAATAAATCATTCTGAGCCCTACATGACTGTGTGGATTTCCATATATAATAGTAACTTCTGCCCCGGTGCCTAATAATACAATGTCTTGTTGTACCTTGCTTTTCCTCCAATAAACAGTGATAGTGGCATGAGGCCTCAGGTCTCTGGTCGTCCTACCACATGCCCTTACACAGACCCTGGAGTCCTGGCCCCACCCCTCACTGATTGATTAATTAGCCTGCCTGACCCCCTCCAGGCTAGGGTACAGGGATGTTGCGGGAGACACAGTCAGTGCAGTTTCCTTTCCTCCCCCCACATCTGATGTAGTCTTTCTCACTTCCTTACTCTTTGGAGAGTAGTGCATCGCCCACATATTGTACATGGCATCTGTGTGTGTTTCATCTATCTTCCTTCTCTCAGTTCCTGCTTTTAATAATGCCGCAAACATTTCTCTTCTAGTTATTTTTGTTTCAACTTTGAACCTACTCCATCTCCAACTTGTCGTCCCTGTTTGTTGCTTGCTCGAGCGGACCCCACTCTTCGCTTACCAGCCTCCACATCCTCTAACTGTCCTAACAGCAAACATACCTCTCCCGCTGCCTGTCCCTGGGCTGGCTCAAACTGCGCTAACAAGATCATACCTCATCCAGCCTGGACCACTTTGAATTAGCCGGCTATTCATTCCAGCTGCAGAAGCTTCCTGGTCTGGCCACTGAAACTGTGGGGAATACGTACCCGCTTGCGTAGCTATATCCCTCAAATGTTTATACCTTCTGGTATGCACTCCCATTTTTCAGCATCACCTTCCCAATCTATCGGGTAAGGGTAGGTGTTTCCTATTGTTATTGGGAGTGCGTTCCACAATGATCCAGTTTGCGCAATGTTTCTAAAGACACTGCTCATATATGGATCAACACTTAATGCTCCCAGATTCCCTCACTCTCTGGCACTTAGCATAATATAAGCAGCTCCCTGGTCCCATGACCCTGTCAGCCAAGAGGCCAAGGGTTCACCCCAATTCTGTTTAAAGCACGGCCCCAAATTCTGCCGGTCGGATGTATTTAATCTCTCACTATTCTCGAATTTTGGGGGTTCCGTCCTCCTACCTGTTTTGCCTTATTTGTTATTAGGGGTCGTGCTACGAGTCCTTTTTCTGAGGATGGCTTTGAAGGTGGAACATCCCCTTCCCCATCTGTCTATTCAGACTGTAAATCAGATGAATACCAAATGTCTCCATCCCCATGGTTGGGGTCCCGTTGTGAGGTGAATAATGTACACATTTTGAATGGATCAATTTTCGAATTGCACTGTTTTGCTCTCTTTTTCTGCTGCACCATCATCAGACGGTACACAATCTGGTTCTGTTTCTCCTCCAACTTCTCAGCTTTCCCCTGCGCTGTCTTAACTGCTTCTGCTAGGGTGATGTTACGCTGTTCTATCATCGTCAATGCAGCCTCAACCAGCCTGTTTTTGGCCTGGCACACCTCCAATTGCCTACGTGTCGAACACAAAGCAGTTAACAAGCACTTGTGTATGGCAGCCTGTATGACTATTCCTCCTTTCTCTCTATTTCCAGTATAACCGCCCCCCATTCTTGCAGGGGTCCTAGTTGTGCTAACAATTTAGCTACAGACTCGAATCCAGAATCTGCCGCATTTCATGCTGGAAGGTCTCTGGAGCATCTGGTAGCCTTTTCCTTCTCTTAAGTATTTTCTCAAATCCCATCCTCATTGCCAAAAACACCTTACATCGCAGCGTGTATCCAAGCAGTTCTTTTGGATTGGCTTAAATATAACTAAAAGAAGGCTCGACAACAGCGATTTGCTTAAATATGAATGTTTATTAAGTAATAACAATGATGATAGTTGTAAAACAAATGGAAATAAAAAGAGGAAAAGCAACAAATCTCACACCCTTCCCTCGATTGATGGCCCGTCTGGAGGTTTAAGCTCATTCCTGCCACTATCCATGATCCGGTCTGAGACAATGTCCGACTCCCGGAACAAAACTCTCTCTGTCTTATACCAAGTAACAAACAGCTTCTACTGAAATAGCTATAGCAAAAAAAAAAATGCTGGTGTCGTCTTCAGTCTGTAAAATAATATTCACAGGACTCATTCAAGGTCATGCAGCTCTGAAATATTATCGTTAACTTCCCCAGCTATTTTCCTGTCCTATACAGTTTGGGCTCACAAAATTGAAAGACCTAATGGACGTGGCATTGCTCTCAAACCATACGGTGTGGTGTTTATGAAAATGAAGGAATTCTACACAATTTATATGAAAAACCCTGTTAAAATTGGTGACAACTACATGCTGAATTTATTTACCAATTCCTCTTGTGCAGAACCAGACATAGGTAAAGTAGGGAATTTAATTCTTGGGGACCCATTCACGCTTAGACACAGGGAGCAGTCGCGATAACTCCTATCATCCTTCAATGGAAAAGAAAATCCAAGTGGTGTGTAACATTTTGGAGGGAATGGTACATAATTGGACTTGTAACCCAAAACTCCAAGCGAATGTTCTGCCAGCATGGGTCCAAATCAGATGGTGAAATCTGAATTCAATAAAAAAAATCTGGCAGTGGCCTAAAGGCTACCACGTAACTATTGTCAATTGGTGTAAAAGCCCACTTAGTTTACCAGTTTTTTTTTGGGGAAGTTTATCTGTCATCCCTTAGCTGGTCTGGCTTACATGTGAGTCCAGATCTACAGCAATGTGACAAATTGTTCAGTGTTTTCTGGGTATTTAGAAAAGGGCAATAAACGATGGCCCACACCTTATGAGGAAAGGAAAATGGACAGCTGATGAATTATTTCAACAAACCTTAACCAGTAAAACATTGGTTTGGGGTTACTTTTTGCATAATCAGGCAAAAATGAAGCATTGCAGGGTTTTCATCCAACTGGCACAGATAGTTCTCAGGGCCTATTTATCAGAGATATTTCTCTGTTCAATGGGCTTATGTTACAGCATTTTTTAAAAATGCTCACAACAGCTACAATGAGCTATTTCACAATACTCACCAAGGCAAACCCACACCTCTGTGTGGAATCTGGAGAGGTGTTAGAATTGGAGCTGAATATGGATAATGTTTGATTAATTGAAGGTCTGAAAGTTACGTTGAAATTCCAGATGTCACTTTGAGTCCTTTTATTTCAAAGCAAGATTCTATTAATCATGAACTAGGTCATTTAAAATTGATGAAAATTGATGGTTTCAAAGCAAAGGCTTTATTTGAAAATTGAGGCAAGTACCTCTGCATGCACACCTCCAATGTTATATTTCATGATATTTGGATTTCGTCTTCAAGCTTTTGTAGTTTCAAATCTTCTGCATAGCTACAGCTTAAATAAAAAAAACTGTAAAATTACTGTTTGCTACATCCCTCATACATGAGTGACATTAGATTGACAATGATGTGGCTGACATTCTGATATTCTCATATATACGTACAGTGTATTCAGTTTGCAGGCTACTCCCCAGTTGATGCAAAAATCCTAACATCTTCATGTCTATAACAACATAAGCTCAGTTCTGTACAGTTCAGTGGCTTTGCCTCTTTATGACGCAAGTTGGCAATTACACTGGTACGAAAAGAGATTAGTGTGCTGTGCACACATTGTTCAAACAGTGATGAACGCTATTGACATTAGTTTGGAGAAGTTGATTGCCTGGTACTACTATGTACAAAGCACTATGTTGGAATGGTAGTAACTGCTGTTACTGCACCCAGATTTGAGTTCAGTGAAGCAGACTTCTCAGTCACACGTTCACACTATATGTTTCCTAGGGCTTCAAGTGCTCTACTCCGTGCCCCCTGTACATGAGCACCCTAGTTGCTTGATTGCAATCCCTTTGCATTAATCTTTCTTTGGAGGATGGTATCAGCAAACTCCAGAAATAGTTGCTAAATAGCAACTGGAAAAATTAATTGAAAAATTCCACATTCTAAATGATTGATAATTTCACATGATAAAGGAAGAAGCAAGTTTGCAATTGCTTTTCAAAAATTTATCTTCATGTTGAAGAAATGCTTAGTGTATTTTTAAATATGTAGATAGCTAAAAGTCCTTTCTTGAGCTTCTTCTCCCATTGAAATACTGTGTGTGTAAAAGTCCCTTCTTTGATTGCTTGAAATGCCACTCCTGGTCAAATTCATATCCTTCTCATTGTTTCCCAGATATAACCTCCTCCCTCTCTCCCCAGTACATTCCTACTTTTCATCACCTTTGTTACATTTATAATAAGCTATATGCCAAAAATCTATCAGTGTGCTGCATTTGTTATCATTTAAGTTGTAAACCTGTCAGAAAACCTCCCTGTCTGTAATCAATTTCAATGCAAGTTTCAGTTCCCAAATTACTTCTAATTCCCAACTCTAGTATCCCTAGTTAAAAATCAAAGATGTATCAGTGATAATGGGAACTGCAGATGCTGGAGAATCCAAGATAATAAAATGTGAGGCTGGATGAAAACAGCAGGCCCAGCAGCATCTCAGG
This sequence comes from Stegostoma tigrinum, assembly GCF_030684315.1. Lineage (NCBI taxonomy): Eukaryota > Metazoa > Chordata > Chondrichthyes > Orectolobiformes > Stegostomatidae > Stegostoma > Stegostoma tigrinum. The sequence continues at coordinate 16,974,450 of NC_081380.1, forward strand.
AGCACAAAAGCTGACGTTTCGGGCCTAGACCCTTCATCAGAGAGGGTCTGATGAAGGGTCTAGGCCCGAAACATCAGCTTTTGTGCTCCTGAGATGCTGCTGGGCCTGCTGTGTTCATCCAGCCTCACATTTTATTATCTAAAAATCAAAGATGATTGTTTCAGTTTGTAATTGAAATTAATTCTTGAGAACATCCATACACAGCCTGAACACTTGTCAGAAACTAATCCAAATTTCTTTCCATTTTGCGAATAACTATTCTTGAGGACTGGGATGTGAATTTTGCAAATCAGATCTGCTACTGTCCACGTATGCCTAAGCTCCAGCATGAAGATAGTGGGTCATGAACTCTCTATCAATGCATAAGTCTCCCATAATGCAGTAGGCTGGCAGGCTCCAAAACCGCCAGCGTTTCTCTGTCGAATTAATGGGCATTTTAACTTCTTAACATGCCAAATGATCCAAATATTACACTATCCATGTCAAGGTGTGGGCAGCTGAGTGACAATCTACCATCCACTTTTCAGCACCTTCAGTGAAATAAACATGGAGGAAGTGGGGTTTAGAAATGCTTTGAGCACATTGGGGCATACTATTGAAATAGTTACTGTCTGGGACGTGAGTCTAGCATCTCACATAATAATAGTAAACGAGAAAATGTGACTGACAGTCTTGGAAGGTGAATGATTATGACTTAGGTCACTGAAATCCGGTCATATAAATCTGTATATGCTTCCTTAATAGATAATAAACCAGTTGTTAAATCCAGAGAAACAACATCAAATGATATTATTGCATTGTTATATTCATGGGATATCAGATAAATTTGAATACATCTTGAAAGCTTTCAATGGTTAATTCAATCCCAAGGAGCAAAAAGATTATGGAAAGCATCAAATTCCATAAAGACTTTAGGAACCAGGTAAACTGCTGGATATTTTAATTAATTACCTTTACAGGCTGGTTAATAGATTTGTGTATGGGCACCAAGAAGCAGAATTAATATGAGATTGCATTGTAGTCAGTATTACTGATGAATCTCTATCAGATTTATTATAATCTAAAGAAGACCTCACCTGAGAAAAGACAACATAGTTGCTGCCAAACAGAGCTGTGTAAACAAAACAGAGCAATACTAAGAGGTGGAAAAAACCTTGGCTCAGGAAATGTCCAGTGGTCAGACAGCTTAAACTTAGAAAGATAAACAAAAGCATCAGAAAAGAAAGTACACTTATGAGGGAAAATGCAGGACATCATAAAGCTTCACCAGGGCTAAGACCATGCCTTTAGCTGCTATGGTTCAATGCTCTATAATTCCATAATAAATCTTTCTTCCTCTCTTTTGTCTTTAAGACACTCCTAATCCTATCTCATTCATCAATTTTTGTCCAGATGCCTTAATATCTCTTTATATGGCCTAGTGTCTAATTTTATTGCTACTACTCCAAGAAGAGTTTTTCAGACATTTATTATGTTAATAGTGCTGTGCAGATGCACATTGTTATGAGGAATCTCACCAAATGCCTTACAAAACTTCAAGCCAGCTACATTAGTTGAATACACTACACCAAGTAAAATATTTAGTTCCTCAAAAATCTCCGATACATTGTGAGACATAACCTAGGGCTTCAAAGTTCACACCTATGAACATACAAATTAGGGGCAAAAGTAGGCCATTCAGCTGATCAAACGTGCTCTGCAATTCAGTAAGATCATTGTTGATCAGAGTATGCTCTAAGTTTCACATTTACATCTGCTCCCAATACTCTTTGATTCATTTGCCTAACAAAAATCTATCTAGCTGTACCTTAAAAATATTCAATGGCTCTGCTCCCAGTGCTTTCTGTGGCAGAGTTCCAAGGTTGCACAATCTGCTGAGCAGTCTTTTTTTGTTGCAATGCCCTTTACATGATTTCACTTCATGTAAAATATTTTTATGCATTGAGTACTACTTATATTAGGTTCATGATATTTGTGTGCATTAGTCAGTTTCCAAGTTAGAATGCGTGGCCCTAGATTGAATCTCGATTGACTGTATAGTGTGAGATTTCATTTGTGCTATCACAAAATCTCTTAACATAACCAAACTGTATTTGTAAAGTTGAGTGCCTCCCTGTATATTAGTTTTGGGAAAATGCCCATTCCTCACTTTTACCTCCCTATGTCTTGCTGTGTCTATGAAAATACTGAATAATTCAACAATCTTCAAAATCTTCATTGCTATGTGTTTAAGTGAACATCTTTGGGCAGAGAGAGAACAGAATTGATAGGATTTGAAAATAAAGGAAAGGAGGCAAAAGTACAGCCTGGGACATAGAGTTTTAGGTGTTTTTTGGAGTAGGAATGCAGTGATTTTGGGAGGAAATTCAAAAGGCAAGAATGGCTGAAGGATCAGCTACAGATAATGGAGCGGAGAGATTCAAGGGATTAATGGTTATCAGAGGAGCAAACAGTAAAAGGGATGATCAAAGTTAATGCTCAATTCTGGGGCTGGTACTGGTATTGAGGCTGAGGCTGAGGCTGAAGTTGGTGCCATGGGAAAAAATAGCATTCCAATCTGGCAGGACGGGATGTAGATTGTAGAATTGGGATTGCAGATGATTTTTAAGTAAAATGAACAATTTTTAAGTGAAATTGTTGGGGCATCTGTAGGTAAAGAAACTCAGCAATGACAAAGATAATGGGTCTGGAGGGCACTATAGAGGAATGTATACAGGCCACAAGTTCTCATTTAGCTAAGATGTGTTGGTTTGGCAGTCCTACAGTGACATGGGCATATTTAAAATCTATAAAGATATTAGCAAAGTTTTTAATCATTCATTGCAATTCTTCCAGTAAAAAAAAGACATATTTTTGTTGGTGCACTGATCTCCACACTATTTGTTGCATCTCCACTTATAAACTAATGTTAGATAATAAAGTGTGAAGCTGGATGAACACAGCAGGCCAAGCAGCATCTCAGGAGCACGAAAGCTGACGTTTCAGGCCTAGACACTTCATCAAGGGTCTAGGCCTGAAACGTCAGCTTTTGTGCTCCTGAGATGCTGCTTGGCCTGCTGTGTTCATCCAGCTTCACACTTTATTATCTTGGATTCTCCAGCATCTGCAGTTCCCATTATCTCTATAGACTAATGTTAGCCTGATTTCATGATTGCTTCTGTGTTGAAAGTGTGTTCTTTTTTTCAATTACTCATTTAAGTTGCTGCCCTATCAATCTAAATGCCTTGCTTATCTAAATGCCTTACATCATCTTCACAGGAAACTCCCTTCTTGCTAAAATTTAAATTTGGTTCAGAAGGTCAACATTTCATTTGATAACTGAATACCGTATAAAAACACCAAAAATACTAATTTTGTGAACGTCTTGATAGAGAGATTCAGCAGGTGCGACTGTTGGTGTCATCTTCATAAAGGTAGGTAAATGTATTAAATTAGTTACTTTTAAACAGGTTTTAATTAGAAAGCTAGTTATCTAAAGACAACATTAACTTATTATTTATAAAATTTGAAAGAACTGTGGATGCTGTAAATCAGAAACAAAAACAGAAGTTCCTAGAGAAGCTCAGCAGATCTGGCAGCATCTGTGAACAGAGATCAAAGTTAATGTTTTGGGTCCATATTTTCTGTTTTCTGCTTGAGCTTCAGGACTTAATATCGAGTTCAATAATTTTAGTGCCTGAACTCTCCCACATCCTTACCCCTACTCCACAAACCAGGCCTTGTTATCATATTGTCTGCCAATGCACACTACCTATTATTACACACTAACTGCTCCCCATTAACAGCTATTCACCCTCCTCGCTAGATTGTTATCCACCCCCTTGTCTGTCCAACTGTTCATCTCTCTTTAGGCTCGATCTCCACCCATTGCTTACTCCTGTCCTCTTCCCCCCACCCTACCTTCTGCTTATTAATCAATATTTTCCTAGCTGCCATCAGTTCTGAGGAAGGGTCACTAGACTTGAAACATTAACTCTGAGTTCTCTTCATAGATACTACCAGGCCTGCTGAGCATTTCCAGCCATCTGTGTTTGTTGGAATAATTGCAGTTTACCAGGTCTGTGTGCTAATCTGTAGGTACATGGCGACAGAGCTGAGAGTGTAGGATATCGACTGTTTACTGGTTTGTGGACAGGCAAAATTCTCAGGTATTTTTTATTGCTGCAAGGTAACCTTATTGAACTGAGGCATACATTTGACAAACTGGCAAGGCAAAATATTTGTGCCAGTTAGATGTCAACCCTGGAATGCCTTATTTATACTTGATTATGTAGATATAACCTCAAACTAAAGTTTTTGTGGTTCAGCTTTGTTTAATGGTTAACCTAGCTGCCTAGCATCAATCAGGTTAATTTATCTAAGTCTAAACAAGTAGCTTTAACTCTGTACTGCACCCACAGCTGGGAGTTACTAATGGATAGGCCAAGAAAAACTCAGAGTTAATCGCGTACGAAGTGAATACATAGTTGACTTGGAGCTGCTCGTGAAACACAAACCCCAGTTTTAAGCAAAATCACGTGATGAGCTAAGACAAGTTATAAGCAAATCCAGCTCTGGCTGACACCAGAAACTGAATCTAACTCCCACGGACACATATGATAAACTGAAAGTGCCCTAGCTAACTTAGCAGTTCGTGATGATGCAGAAAGCTCAAATGTATCAAATAAGTGAAGCTAAAAACATTGAAAAAAAAAACACATAACTCCAAAATTCCATATCATGCTAGGATTTCTGATCTGGTGTAGCTACTTGTTCAAAAATATTTGAGTTTATTAGCTGAATTTTGCATTCTAAAACATGGATTTTAAAATCTTAATTGAAAACTCAATGGGACAAAGGAGTTTGAACTAGAGGTAAGATTCAATCGAAATGTCAAAGAATTTAGCCTGGTGATCATCAACCACTGACCAATAAACTGTCATAGGTAATATACAGGAAACAATAGACTTCCAACACTTCGACACACACTAACCTACAGGCTACGAATGGACACAGACCAAAGATAGCTTTCCAAGTTTGGCCCACACCTACCAAAAGGCCAAATTAACCAGTACATTGCCATGGCTCAGAAATACACCACAGCAAATTGGTAAAGATCAGCTCAAAGATTTCCTTCTCAGATTAGACCATTGTTACTTCAGGCATTCTCTCCTCTTCATGAAACCTGGGACGGATATGCCCAACCAAAATTTAACCTACTCTCCTAATGTTTCACTGAGGTTTCAGATACATAAAACATCAATGATTTTACTGTTTCTTTATCTGCTCCCTTAAAAGATGGCAGATACCTAATACAATTGTCAAAGGTTAGATTTGCACCTACTTCTAAATAGTTGGCCACCACTGCAAAAACAAATAGTCATTCTGAAGGAGGGTCCCCAACCAAAACATCAGCTTTCCTGCTCCTCTGATGCTGCCTGATCTACAGCTCCACACTGTTATCTCTGACTACAGCATCTGCAGTTCTTGCTATCCTAGTCCCAACTTCTAGAAGGTTTAGAATTGTCACATGATTTATTCCATTTAAGAGGAAGGCAGGGTATAAACAAATCATTTAAGGTTAAGGAAATCTTGGCCTTTATCTCAATTGGGCTTGAATACATTGGAGGTAGACAATAAATGCCAGCAACACTCACGTGCAACAAACAAACTTTAATAAAGTTTCGTAAAGCTCTCGTTAAATTTTATCCAGTGTTTTGCATTCATTTCTGAACAGCTCACCTCAGGAGGCATATAGACCCTGGAATGGCTATGGTGCAGAATCACCAGAATGGCTAAGACTGCCATGTTTAGAGGACAGGTTGCACACCCTTAATATTTATACCTTTTAGTATAGTGGGATAAGAAATCTATTTCTGAAGCTCTTTGACTGATTAGATTATTAGAGAGGGTTGAGTGATTTGTTTATTACAAACTTCATCTTTGAACTGATGGAGCCAAATCCCTACAATATGGATTGAATGTTTTTCTTCTAGAATGGTGCTGAAGTGGCTCCTGAGAATGTCTTTCATTGGATTTCTCCTGACTGAGATCACTGGAATTCCAGCAGGTAAGAGACTGAATCCAGTACAGAGGCTTTAAAGGGAAATTGTCATTGATAACTTTTTGTTTCAGTGAAGTTGAATAAATAAAGTGAATGCAGTCAATGTAGTAATGTGTTTTAAGAACTCAAAATGACAACTTACAAAAGACTCCTGAGCAAAATTCAGCAATATATTGTCGTGAGAAAATATGTGGATGGAAAGTTAGTTGATGAACAGGAAGCAAAAAGACAGGATGTATGGGTGGATTGATCTAGTGACATATTGTGAAAAAAAATTACAGGTTCACCAGATTGTACAAAAGGGAGTTGTTCTTAAGATTGTTAATTTTTAAAAAAATATCCAAATTTTAAAAGTTATGTAAAGCATCAGACTTTACAATGTAGCAGAATTTGTTTTGAATGATTTTCTCATCCTGATGGCAAAGGTAGTGTTAGGGATCAGGCCAGACCCCTCAAAATATGTTAAGACTGAAGCCTAGAACCTAACTTTTTTCTTAATTTTAAGAGTAAATGTTACGTGCGTGTTCCAGATGTGAGGCAAATGGTTAAACCACTTGGCATTAAGCAAAACACAATTCAGTTAAACACTACAGTTAAAACACAAACAAAAGATAGTGGAATTTAGAAATGACAACTGTTGGAAAACTTAACGGAATACTGATACAGGACCTTAATTAATTAACTGTTCTAACATAATAATATCCCATAAACACACCCCTTGGCAAAAAGGTAGATTCAAACACAGATTCCTACAGGCAGGAGACAACATCCAGAGGGATTTCGGTGAAAGTCAGTTAGAAATCATTTACTGAAGCTTGCAACACTTCTGGTATCCAGAGCATCTTGTGACTGCTACAGCTAAAATAAAACTATAAAGCCTGAACTGGGAAAACTGGCCACTCTCCCTCTATTGTACAACCGAACTAAAGAAAAACCTAAAGCCCTCCTGAGATTGTTGACTTAGGCAGTCTCTTGTAGCTATTTTTCACCTCTGCCTTGGCAACCTCACTTCAAAGATAAACCCAGAACAAAATAACCTTTTGAAAGTGAAGGTTTCAACACAGTAGCAATGGTTCTAGTTCACCATGGTGTGCCTTGCATCATCACAGGATAAGGTTGAACTTCCAGACTCTTGATATAAATCCATTTATGAAGCTGCATGTTTAGCCAGCATAGATTAAACTGTCTCCTCTACACAGGGAAGATGAAGCATTGGGTGATCTCTTCATCTTCCCCGTGTAGAGAAGATGGTTTAATCTCTGCAAAAGAGACCCTGAGGTTCCAGTTGCCTGCCACTTCAACATGCCATCATGTTCCTTGGCCAACATCTCTGTCTCAGGTTTGCTGCAGTTCTCGAATATTCTGAGGAAGGGTCATGGGACCCAAAATGTTAGCTGTTTACTCCTTCACAGATGCTGCCAGATCTGCTGAGCTTTTCCAGCAACTTTGTTTTTGTTCCTGATTTACAGCATCCACAGTTCTTTTCACCATTATACTAAACTTCACCACTTCCTCTGGTAGCTCATTCCAAACACACACCACCCTCTGCATGAAAACGCTGCCCCTTAGAACCCTTATAAATCTTTCCCCTCTCATCTAAAACCTATGCCCTTTAGTTCTGGACTCCCTCACCCAAAGGAAAAGAGCTTGGCTCTTTACTCTATCCATGCTCCTTATGAGTTTAAAAACTTATATAACGTCACCCCTCAGCCTCTGGTGTTCCAGGGGAAAAGACTTCAGCCTATTCAGCTTCTCACTGTAGCTCAAGGTCTCTCACCTTAACAACAGTCTGGTGGATACTGTCAGGAAGGACATACTAGCCTTGGAGCATGTCCAGCAGAGATTCACACGGATGATCCCTGGATTTAATGGTAGGTTTAACGTATGATGAACGGCTAAGGATCCTGGGATTGTACTCATTAGAGTTTAGAAGGTTGAGGGGAGATCTAATAGAAACTTACAAGATAATGTATGGCTTGGAAGGGGTGGACGCTGGGAAGTTGTTTCCGTTAGGCGGGGAGACTAGGACCCGTGGGCACAGCCTTAAAATTAGAGGGGGTAAATTTAAAACTGAAATGAGACGACATTTTTTCAGCCAGAGAGTGGTGGGCCTGTGGAATTCATTACCACGGAGTGCAGTGGAGGCCAGGACGTTGGATGCCTTCAAGGCAGAGATCGAAAAATTCTTGATCTCAGAAGGAATCAAAGGCTACGGGGAGAGTGCAGGGAAGCGGAGTTGAAATGCCCATCAGCCGTGATTTGAATGGCAAAGTGGACTTGATGGGCCGAATGGCCTTACTTCCACTCCTATGTCTTATGGTCTTATGGTTTAAATCTTTCCTGAACCTTTTCATGTCTCACAACATCATTCCTATGGCAGGGAGACCAGAACTGCACACAGTGTTCCAAAAGTGACCTAACCAATGTCCTGTACAGCTGCATTATGACCTCAAAACTACTACACTCAATGCACTGACCAATAAAGGCAAGCACACCAAATGCCTTCTTCACTATCCTATCTAACTTCGACTCCACTTTCATGGAATTATGAACCTACAGTCCAAGGTCTCTTTGTTCAGCAACACTCCTCAGGTCTTTACCATTAAAGTGCATATGCCCTGCCCTGATTTACCTTCCCAAAATGCAGCACCTCATATTTATCTAAATTAAATTCCATCTGCCACCCCTCGGCCTAATGGACCATTTCATCAAGATCCCATTGTACTCTGAGGTAACCTTTTTCACCGTCTACTACATCTCTAATTTTGCAGTCATCTGCAAATTTAATAACCATATTGCCTGTATTCACATCCAAATCATTTATATAAATGACAAAGAGCAGTAGGTCCAGCACTGATCCTTGTGGCAGACTGCTGGTCACAGGCCTCCAGTTTGAAAAGCAACCCTCCATCATTACCGACTGTCTTCTACCTTTGAGCCTGTCCTGTAGCCAAATGGTTAGTTTCCCCCTGTATTCCATGTGCTATAACCTTGATAACCAGTTTATCTTGAGGAACTTTATTGAATGCCTTACTGAAGTCTATGTGCAACAGGTCCACTGCTCTGTATTCATCAATCCTCTTCATTGCTTTCTCACTGATATACATGAGCTCCAGGCCAAGAACATCTTGATTTTAAATTTCTTGTCCTTAGCTGGGATTTTGTCAACAGTGCATCATTTCTAAGCATGACTGAACTGTGCCTTTTACACTCTCTCTACTTCCCATTTCCCACACAATTGCAATGAATATGTTATGTACCAGCAGTGTGCATGCAAAGCAAATCATGTCTGTTTCAATGACGGAGAAAGCATTTCATCAGTAAAATCTGTCATCAGTTAAGAATGCAGTAGGTGCAGGGGTGCGAGAGGAAGTCTCTTGATTAAACAGGAAACCTCTACATTATGCCCAAGACATTCTGCCAACACTTTTTTGCCCAACTGCACTTCCATTAAAATCTGGCTTGAGAACATAGGGGTGGCATGGATGGGCCATATAATCTAATGGAACTTGTAAATATTTCATGTAACATTGGTTTCACTTTACTTATCTATGAATAATTGTTACTTGGTGAGACTAGCTAAGTCAGAGAATGAAATTTGCTGCCACACCCTCATGTTTGCATACTCTGATGCTTAGTTCGAGACATTTCCATTATCATGGTTTTCATTCACTCTTTAGAGGATCTTCAGGCTAGTGCCCAGTGTTGTACCTGGCACTTTTTCAGGCATGGCTGAAATAACAGGCTACGCTGCCCTCCTTTCCATGCAATGCAAGGGACATTGTTTGAGAGCAATCTCAGTAGGATAGTCAAAATGTTATAAATGCACCCAAAGTCCTGTGAGGACCCTATGAGCTAATGCACATTTCCATAGTACTGACACCATCCTTTAAGATTCTCATTTTCTTACCTTGGCTGACGGTTCCTGCCAATCACCAACCCCACTCCTTTCTCACCATAGTTAGTCTTCCAGAACCTTCTCACATTACTGCTCCATGCCCCCAACCCTGCCTACTAGGCCTTTCTTCTACACCAAGTTGGAACCTGCCATACAAGACAAGCATGCAGCTGACTTTATTACAATACACTGTCATGAACTCTAAACTATACATCTCACCATATTTCTAGTTCTCCGGGGCTCTATATAATCCCACAATACCTTCACTAACTCTTCTGGTCAAACCCCCGAGATATCTGTTCTCATCTTATTCTGGTTTCTTGACTAACCCTGATTTTAATATGCGTATTACTAAATTTGGGGAGGCATGGTGGCTCAGTGGTTAGCACTGCAGCCTCACAGCACCAGGGACCCGGGTTCGATTCTCACCTCGGGCGACTGTCTGTGTGGAGTTTGCACATTCTCCCTGTGTCTGCGCGGGTTTCCTCTGGGTGCTCCGGTTTCCTCCCACAGTCCAAAGATGTGCAGGCTAGGTGGATTGGCCATGCTAAATTGCCCATAGTGTTCAGGGGTGTGGGTTATAGGGGGATGGGTCTGGGTGGGATGCTTCAAGTGGCAGTGTAGACTTGTTGGGCCGAAGGGCCTGTTTCCACACTGTAGGGAATTTAATCTAATCTAATGTCTGTGCCTTCAGTCGCCTAAGCCCCAAGCTCCAGAATTGTGTTACACTTCTATATTTCTAACCTCTCTACCTGGCTTTCCTCCTTCAACAGTTGAATAAGGAGAATATTGGGATGCTGGGAGTTGAAGTGTAACTTGACAAGCTCATGAACAGGGAGAACTAATCTTGGCAGTCTTAGACATGCACTAAAAAAAATAGTGTTCGCTCTTTATACATGCCATTAGTCACATGTTCCGTCAATCAATTCGACAACTTACAATCACATGTTAAACAGGTGCTTAGTTCCTTGTACCTGTGTGCACATTCTTTCTTCTCATCCATACAAGGTTTCCTATATCTCACTGATTGCGCAGTCTAGGCTGCTGCCTTGTTTTTATCATCCACTCTCTGGCCTGCTCTTTGCCCTAGTCTCAATCCTTAATCTGTCTAGAGTACATTTGCTGATATTTTCTTGAAGAATACAGAAGCTGGGTATTACTTAAGTGGAATAAGACTGCAGAATGCTGCAGAACAGAGTACTCTTGAATGTGTTTTTTAAATGTATTTACTGAATGGCTATGTTCCTCCTATGTGTACAGATTCCAAGAAAGTTCTGGGAAGTCAGTTTAAGCAAAATGTTTTGCAGGAAACTATCAACTTGATCAGCAAGTTTTATGAAGGGCTCAGTGATGGGTGAGTATTAACCTCAATAACTACAGTTGAATTGGATTTTCCAACAATTTATACAATTAGGATAATTTGTTTTGGCTGAGCTATACACGTCTGTGATTCCAGCTCAGATTTAGTTTTGCTGCTTTTAGTTTTACACTGAATACATCGCCAATTAAACTTCAATAAGCATTATCAAATTATTAACTTGCTAATCAATATTCGTTATTATTTCACTGTCATATTCTAACTGTCATATCTAGGAGGGTCTAGTGGTGCTTGTTAGTATCCCCACCTCTGTATCATAACATTCCTGCTTCATAACTTGCCCAAAGATGGTGCTTTGAAATTGTTATTGCAACTAACCTACAAATAACCATGTGTATTACAAATGTATTGTGACATTTCATGGTTTAACCTCATACAATCTCTTTTATGTAACATCCCACATAATTTGATATTATCTGCCTCACTGTAGCATCACATACAACTTCACGATGACACTGTCAGCAACAAAAGTAGTACGACTGTAATGAGAAACAGTCATTTCAGTGTCTTAGCCAATACAATACATAATCTCATAGAATAGATTCACATTTCTTTCTGTCAATGACTACAGTCATTGTCATTGCAGTTTAGACACATATCATGTGGTATATCATATCTTTACTGGGGCCTTTCTGCCACATCATGGCTTAGTCTTATTCCACACTTCTCCTTACTCCCACTCATGTTCTCCTTTTTTAAACATATAATTCCCTTTTTAAGTATCAAACACTTCAACAACGGTTTATACTATCCATATAAAAGGCACTTTTCTCTAATTCCCTTACTTATGTTTGTGTTCTTATTTTATATCAGTACCTCCTCCAACAATTGGTAAGATCTATCACTGTTTAATTCATTAATGCTAAGAGCCTGTATGAAGTTAGCCTTAACATTCAAACAAAACATCCTAGCTTCTCAAAATGGTGTGCAACAGATTTCTTTCTAGATTCTAGTCAAGCCACTATCACTTTGTCTATTTTGTCAATGCACTGAAGGGGCCAAGATTGCTATGTATTCTCTCTAATACAAGTTATCTCTTGGTATCTGACCAAATTTCCTTTAATTGAGGCACTGGATCCATGGGGCACAGAACTAGGCTAAAAATGACTAAAAATCGAAGCTCCAAATGAAAAGCCCTGATTTGCAGTCTCACACCTACGCTAGAATGTTTAAGTCTGAAGTTTTCTCATGCTAAAAATCCAAGTTCTTACATAAAATCTATACCCCTATAGTAAAATCAAAATCTATCAGAAATCTACCGTATAATTTATAAAATTATTGAAATACATAAAAAATCTGAAACACTTCCATTAAAATTCAAGCTTTTAGCTTTATGTTTGCTTCATCTCTGGTTTGCTCATCTATTTTCTGATCTAGAATGTGGTCATTTCTACAATAGTCTTTGTTGTATTTTGTGCTGTTGTTTATTCTATTATCACACAATTCATTTCAGTAAGAAAGATTTAATCCTTTATTAAAACACCCCACATCTGGAAGACATTTTCTTAAGATGTAAAAAGGATTCTTCTGAGACAGACCTCCTGGATTCGAATCTTACCTGCTCCAGCAATGAGTCATAACATCCTTGAGTAGGAAATAAATAAAAGTTTTCCTTGTCATTGGGCTAAATGCATCAACAAGGAATATTACTTATTGGTGAATAATCAGAGAATTTAACCCTTCCAGCTTGCAAATAGCAGAGCAGAATCTTCTCAGGCTCTAAACAACATGGGTTATGCCAAAAACAATGAGGAGATTCAAGTGAAGCCTTTCTCAAAACTGGGAACAATGTGTCACATTTTCTAAATAACTCTGGGTGTCAAGACAGGATTTCCAATAGTGAGCAATGGAAGGCCTTTTAATGAGATTATTGCCCTCATCATTACCTAATATTACTTCATTAATATGTAGGCTCGTATTCTACCCTTCTTTAAATAGAAACTAGACATGAAGAATTCCTGACCTCAAAGTCAATGTGGGAACCTGACAGCTCCAGTTTGTCGCTTACTCCTCCAGACCACCAGCTTGGACATGCAGCATCAACATCTCAAAATATCTCCATGGGTAGTGGTTGCATGTACCACACATCTGCGAATGTTGGCATATGACATGTCCCACCCTCTCCACATCATCAAGTTGTATCGCCAATTTAACTCAATGCTGCACTTTCAAATGCACCAGTGTCTCCCATTGGAATGCTGCTGCAAGGACATTTTCCATACAGGGACACAAACACAGCTCATAGATCAAACCAGGATGCATCACAAAGGTGCTCACTTTCTCTCCTAGTGCATCCTTGCTTAGTGTCTACCTGGATGCTCACAGCATCTGTGCCTTGCCTTGCATTTTTTGCATTAGGCTACCTCAGCCAGAACATAGAGGGTCACAGATAACAAAGTGTGGAACTGGATGAACACAGCAGGCCAAGCAGCGTCTCAGGAGCACAAAAGCTGACGTTTCAGGCCTAGACATCCTTCTCCAGCATCTGCAGTTCCCATTATCTCTGATCACATAGAGGGTCACAGTTTGTTGCATTACCTTGCAGTTTAGCAGAGACACAAAGTCAGACAGTTTGTCACACTGGTCAGCAGTCATCCATGAAGGGGTGGACATCTTGCAACCATGGTAAATCCACTGCTGGAAGCAAAAGGACGTGCCTCCTAGTCTAAAGAGAGTTGTCTACAGTCAAGTCCAGGGAGACACTGCTCAGTCAGGGGTCCCAGCACAATCAGTTCAAGGCAGTCTGTAATATCAGTACAGGGACTTAGGCACAGTTAGGCATCTGGTCAAAGCAAGCCAGTCAGGGATTCCATCCCTCTACAATATGGGGAGTGGGGCACATTCAGTGGCACGTGTGGATCCAGCGCAACCAGTCCAGGGAATCACAGGAACACAGTTGGGGAACTGTGCAGTTATCAGTCAGGGGTGTGGTCATTCAGGCTAATTCCCTTGAGGGCAGAAATGTCAATTATTAGGGGATGTAGGTTTAAGGTAAAAAGAGAGATGTTTAAAGGAGATGTGAGAGGCACCCAGAGCACCCCGCCAGAAGAGGTGGAAGAACAGTAGCAATGTCTAAGAGGCATCTGGACAGATACATGAATAGGCAAGGAATAGAGGGATATTGAACACGTAGAGGCAAAAGGGTTTTAGATTAGAAAGTCAAAATACTTCCTAAGTGCAGGGTCAGCGAGCCAAAGGGTCTATTTCTGTTCTGTACTTTTCTTTGCTCTTTGCATAGTGACTGGAGAATCAAACTAACACTGGATGCAGGGAACATCATAGGGGCGTAGTAAGTGGTTAATCTGAACAGATGGGACAACTGTGTGAGAAAACATGCTAGGTGTTGGGGAGAGAGTTCCAACATGAAGTTCAGTGCAACTGACACTTGGCTAAAATTTGGTCAGATTCAGCCCCACATGTTAGGGTGAACAAGCTGACAGGTTGCGTGCTGGACACCATAAGCACCAACAACTACAACATTGCTGAACTATTTTATGGATCTTTCACAGGATACAAGTGGAAATTGGTGATTCAACATCAGTTTTACATCAGTATCTTACTCAACAGTGGGGATGGAGAATAATGCGTGGGACCAGCTATTTGGTAGATACTCAATTTGGTGCTATAAAAGAAAGGATTTTGGAAACTTGCTAATATTCACAAGCTTCAAGATTGTCCAACTCTCTTATGGCCTTTGTGAAACACATCAAATTATTTTCTCTTCTATATTTGCAGTGAAGGAAATATTAATAAAGCATCACAAACTTCTCTTGATCTCCTAAACTTCTTCAAGCAGTTTAGATCATCAACCAAGTGCCAGCAAGCTTCTGGCTCAGTGGAGACTGCCTTAAGAATCATCCAACACCATGTACTCTTGAGCCACCAGTGGTCATTCAATGTATCAGGTCAGTTCAAAGGTGACTTCAACCACAAACAAATACTCAAACTCAAAAATGATGAGTTATAGATGGTAGACATCTTGAGGGTTTATTTGTGGCAGCTAACGAAAGATTGACAGATTTATATGGTCAAAAAAGTATACCCCATTTCTCAATTATTTTTAATGTATCAGTACACATGAAAAACCCAGCTTTCTCCATCCCAGGCTCTGCAAACATTTTTAATACGCTCAAATTGAAATCACAGGGCAGACAAATATAAGAAGTCCACTCAAGCCTGTTTTGCCAGTTGTTAAGATCAAAGTTAATCTGAACATGGCTTAGACTCTATTTTCATACCTGCCTCCCTTGACTCTCTTATTGATCAATTACCTATCTAACTCAGCCTTCAAAATATTCAGTGGCACAGCCTGCTTCACAGGATAGACAGTTCCAAAGACTAACCTCCCTCCAAGTGAAGGAAATTCCTCTCACCTTCACCTCAAATAATCTTTATTTTAAACAATGTTCCCGAATTAAGAATCTCCCACTATGGGAAATGTTTGTTCAAGGTCCACTCTGTCAATCCCCATCAAAATTTTATATGTTTCAATGAGATCACCTCTCATTCTTTAATGTGATTCGGTCCAACCTGCACAAAGTTTCATCTTAAGATAAACCCTATCAAAACTTCTCTGAACTTCTTCCAATAGATGTGTGTCCGCTTCTTTAGTAAGGTAATCAAAATTGTACACAATATTACCAGTGATGGAAAGGATAAAACCATAGTTAATTCAAGATCATGAGGTGGGTAACGTAGGGTCTTAAAAGTTTAGATTTCACTGATTAGGCAACAAATTTTAAAGTGAGTCTGAGAAAGGATGAATTTCAGTATAAAGGAAAATTGGTGATCAAAGTACAGAAATAATGCACAGCAGAAGTTCACCAAAGATCCTGAGACAGCACCTTTCAAACTTACAATATCTTCAATGTATATGGACAAGGGCAGCAGATACATGAAAACAGCACCAACTGAAATTTCCCTCTGAAACACTCACTATCTTGACTTGGAAATATATTGCCATTTTTTCAGTGTTGCTGACAATATCCTGGAATTTCTATCTAAATAGCATTATGGTTCTACCTATACAAAATGGTTTGCTGTGGTTCAACAAAACAGCTCACCACCAGCTTCTCGAGGCTGACTGAGAATAGAAAATAAATGCTGGCCCAGCCAGGGGTGCTCTCAACCCACAAGTGGTACAAAAGTGTATAGTTGCATCCAGCCACATCTAGTTGCTATGATGACCAACAAACAATTTAACCTCCATAATCCTTGGATCAATTTACAAGGTCCTTTCCAGGTAAAACTCTCTACGGTTAATTCACTGAATGAGTTCTCAAATAGGTTCCTTGATCATCAGGATTAAAACTTGCTTTAAACAAAAATCCATTATTTGTTTTATTATTAAATTCCCAATGTAATGCATACAAAATCTCAATCTACCTTCAATTATCACCAGTTAATGATTTTTTTTGTAGATCTTTTAACCTTGACTGACCTTAATGATCTGATGCCTAACACAGAGCATTCACCTGTTGTCCAATCCTCTGCCTGCAAGAAGGACTGCTGGTCCAACCGTTATAGATCCATCAATTCCAACTGCAACAACAGGTACCTGAACTGAAGTATTACTCATTTATGGTTCACAATAGCTTATATTATGGAAAAGAAACAAGAACCGGTGAACTATTGTTAATTACTGTGCATGGGCTGCATAAGTAAACTGAGCCAAATGTCATAATTCCTAAAAACACCATGAATAGTTTTACGGATATATAATACAATCTCTTAGCACTGCATCTAATAGAAACAGCAACAGCAAAACTGCACTAAACAACTGCTTAAACTTATATAGTCCCTCAATAGAACAAAATGTTCCAATATTCTTCACAGTCATGTTATCAAACAAAGTTTGACACCAAGCCACATACAGCGATGTAGAAAAAGTGATCAATGGCTTGGCCAAAGAAACTGGTTTCAAGGAATATCTTAGAAGAAAAGATAGAGTTAGAGAGATGAAAAGAGTACATATTATTCACCAGAAGCTATTATGCAATTGTACCATTTGAAGGAGTCTGCAATAGGAGACAAAAGGAAGCCATTGTTTGCACGTGCAATTAAAAATTCTAGGTTTCTTTGGCCCTTTCTATCCTGAGAACTTCACAATACTTTCTTGATTCTGCTCTTTCCAGGAGGGCTCCAAAACTGGGGGCAACTAATACTCCTTATGCCCGTTGGCTTCCTGCTCAATATGAGGATGGATTTTCACTTCCAAAAGGCTGGATAGAAGGGAAACTGTATTCAGGATTTCCCCTACCACTGGTAATTATCATTGTTTCTTCCAAATCAGAGAGACTTCAACACCAACATTAATATGGCTAATTATTGTTATTAAAGATTATTATTTAGGTGCGATAAAATTTTTGTTTTAAAATTTTCTGAAGGTCCATTGTGCTGTCTACCAGGAAGGGTGGAAATCAGAGAAGTTGATGGGATCAATCCAGAAGTATGGAGTAGCATAATGCTAATGTTATTGGGTGATTAATCAGAGGCCCCGACTCAACGGAAATGGGCTTATGACAGTTGGTAGAATGAAAATTCAATTAATTAATGTGGAATATAAATCAAGCCTCAGTAATGGTGACCATGATAACTATCACTGATCATTGCATAAATCTATCTGGTTCACTAACCTCCCTGAGGAATGAAAATCTGCTATACTTGATTTGACCAATGTGGGACTCCAGAAGCACGCATTATGGTTGACCCTTAACCACTCTCTGAACTGGCCAAGCCATCTCAGTTCAAGGGCAGCGAAGGAATGTTCAATGCGTTGTTTCTCTCATGTTTCAGTTTAGTTTAGGATTTTGTCTTTGTAACCACCTGCCATTTTGCTCCAGTGTAATTTGCAATGGTCTCAATTGGCAAATATAGCTCACTTAAGAGCATCAGCTTTCTCACTGGCACTCAACCAGCAGCACACGGGATACAATCCAGGCAGGAGCCCTTGTGGGCACCCAGACTGCGACCCTTGTGAAAGAGTACTCAGTACGTGACATTGAGAAGGGGATGAAGTGTCCACTGAGAGCTGTCCACTTGCCCTTGAAGCTGCCTGCCATGGCTCACCCTTCCCTTTACCTCTGATCTCCACTCTGCAACTCCCCCTCGCCATTTCACAACACCCAGCCTTCAGTTGCCTATGAACTGGTGTCTCTTGGCAGTCCAGGGCCTGGGTGCACTGCTAGTATGTGATGCTGTCCCTACTGATACTGCTTACAATGGTCAGTCGTGGCCCTTGATTATCTATCAGCACTTGGTGGAGAGGAGTAATGTAATTTCTGCCCCCAAGATCCTTGATCCCACATCTGTCCACATAAATGGCTAATTACTTAATCAGTCAGCCATGTCATAAAGGAAGCAAAGCAAGACCTAGACTGGCTCTGCAGTCAACAGACGAGATCCCCAATGTTTGTATTGATTACCACCCTGAGTATGGCTGAGGCAGAATGCGCTGACCCCACCCCTCTCTTCCCTATTCACAAAGTAGATGAAATCATAGAACAATTAAGCATGTGTCTTTTCCAACATGTGGTGATTGTACATTGAGCTGTAGAATAATGAGACATCAGCAGAACGTACAATGATCACAATCTTTAACATAATAAAATGATGCTATCGATATCACATGATTACATGGAGTGATTCCGCAGGAAGCAGAAACTCTACCATAGTCTAAGAGAATGCATGCATCCACTATATTGCAAAAATATTTAAGAAGTGAAGAAATAGTTCTTGGGAGATGTGAGCTAGTTGGATGCTGTACGCATAATTAGACACCGTCAAGGTAGGGTCTTATAATGTTAATTTAAAGTAATTTTAAAATGCTAGACTTTGAAGAAGTTCATCTACAATTACAATTGGGGAAATGTTATTTCTTCACTTAGGGAATATGCAATGAGATGTATCAAACTAATGTCGTTATGAGTAAAGAGAGCAATTAACATAACTTTACATAAAAAGGGAGTGATCGAAGGTGAGGCCACTAATTATTTTAAGAAAACAGAATAAACACTTTTTAAATAAAAACATGGGAGAAACCAGTCTGTGTTTAGAGAATCAGACAATGGTATTTACTTTGGGAATGATCTAACACACTTGGGACTAAATAACTTTCTTTTGTGCCACAAACTAAATGGCCCCATCTATAAGCTGCTTATCAATCCTGGAAGAAGCAAATGGATCTACATCAAGCACATGAGTTGCTTTATAATGATTTATAATGGAACAGCCATGAAGGTATGAGTGTGAATAGGGTTTCAATTGTACGTTTCATCTCAGAGGTGTTTGACTGAGAAATAAGGAAACATTGACTGTGAAGAAATATCTGTAAAGCTATGTGAGAGCTTTTGTTGCAATTTGTTACAAGCTGCAAGTTGTTACATTCATACCTGAACCATTCACCCTACAACACAATACACGGTGTACAATTCTTCTCCTCCAGAGTGGGCTTGTTCTCAAACCCTACAAGTAATGTGCACAGCATGGAGACACATGATCATCCATTGTCAATTTCAGATCATTGTTTTATTCTGGGATGATGTTTTCAGTGTCAAAAAGAGCACACGTCCTTGACCATTCTTTTTCAGTTTGTTCTCAGCAAGGATGATGGTAAAGCTGGGTTTATTGCTTAGCACTGAGAAGTTTGAGCTAGTATCCTTTCTGGAACTATTGCATTACATTGAACCATTGTGTTACTGGTGCTCCACAGCAATGTTTGGTAAGAATTTTTATGGTGTTGTCAAATGGCAGTGAAAGAATAATTAGTCTTTCTAAATCAGAACTGTATGCGAGTTTTAAGAGAATTTGTAAATGATACAGTTTTCATGACATGCTTCTTTTTGTCCTTCTTGATAGAGAGGTTATGCAAGATAAGCTTGGTGAGCTTCGGCAGTTCTATAAACTTCACATACTATAGCTCTTGATAAAGTGCCCAATATTGGAAGGGTTGGCTATCTGGGCTCATGTTTTACATGTCAGTTGAATGCGTTGTTTTGTCCTGAATTGTATTAGCTTTTGGATCAGTGTTCAGCTGTACCCATCTCAGCTCTTGTGTAGTGTTGATATGGTTGGATCAACCAGGCTTCTGGTCAGTAGCAATTTCCAAAATGTTGGTGCAAAGAATTTGGGGACATTGGAGTGTTAGTGAATGTGTTGGGTAATAATTGCTATTCCAGCACTTTGGAGTATCTATTGTTACTTACTGTTATTGGTCAGCCTTAGCCTAGTTCCGTCTGTAGATCAGTAGAGACTAACTCATTGTCAAAGGAGTGGACAATTAGGTTTTATGCTATGGACTCAGCAGCATATATCCCCTACTCCGTGTGAGAAGAGGTCATGAAGCAACTGAAAATAATTGAGTCAAGGTCACTGATCTGAGGAACTTGTGGCATTACAATGATTGGTCATAACCACATTCCTATGAATTGATTATCTATATATTTGGGGCTAAAAGAAGTGGCTAAGGAAAAGCAGCCAGACTGAAGGTGGTTGAAACATGACATGTCTGTTTGGCCATTTCTCAAACAGGGGCAATTTTGACATTAAGCTTGCTCCCTATCTAAGACCAATGTTGCACAGAAGCCTCCAAATTTGTTTAAAAATAGGTGTAAGAGAAAAAGTGACACCAGTCAGATATCTATTTGTTAACATTGTCATATCAATAGACATAAAGTTTGATTCTATCAATAGAGGAAATATGCACTTTATGAACTGTGTGACATTACAACAGATGTCTAGAAACAGAAGCTGCTTTTAAATTCAATAATGCTAATTGAGTAATTTCTGAGGATGGGTCAACAATTTATCTTGATGGAGAAAGGAGCCAGGGGCAACATCTGCAATTACAAAATAATCTGTCAGCATAGACTTGTGATATTGCAATTATACCCCATGCCCAATGAAAGTGCTGCAGTGGCACCATCACTGGGAAGATAAGTTTACATAGGTGGGTTCCATTATAAATCTGAATGAAGAGCTTCAAAATTGAAATATATATAAAAATTTAGACAGGACATATGAATTTTGATTAGGTAACTAATCTGAGGAGAGGAACATCACCCTTTGTTGTAATAGTGCTAAATGTGGACTATCACATTTTAACTTCTATCATCTGGTGGTTATTGCTGAGAATTTCCGTGGATGAAATTTTTTTTAAAGCAGAAGAAATATGGAACTAACCATGTTGCAGAGATCACCTGAGTTCCCAGAGTAAGGCAAGCTTGGCGATATCCATGTGGAACACATGGAGTCATCTGCATTCAGTTTACCATTTCACCGAAAGACTTCAAAACCTGCTAATTATGTAAATGCAAGAAATTTGCATTTTTTGTTTAAATTCACACTTGCATGATAATATCACCCACTGGAAGTTTTTTTAGATTCGATTCCCTACAGTGTGGAAACAGGCCCTTCAGCCCAGCAAGTCCACACTGCCCCTTGAAGCATCCCACCCAGACCCATCCCCCTATAACCCACACACCCCCGAACACTATGGGCAATTTACAATGGCTAATCCACCTAACCTGCACATCTTTGGACTGTGGGAGGAAACGCACGCAGACACAGGGAGAATGTGCAAACTCCACACAGACAGTTGCCTGAGGCGGGAATCAAACCTGGGTCCCTGGCGCTGTGAGGCTGCAGTGCTAACCACTGAGCCACCGTGCCACCCTTAACCTTTACCTGCCAGTTGCCAGTTTGGAAAGAAATTGGAGCTACAATCCATAATACATACTGAGTTACATTTTAATTTTAAGCAGCAACGCAGAGACAAGAACATGGAATCTGTAGGAGCGCTTTTCCTTACACCACCCAAGACATTTTTCCATCCCCACCCTTGTCTGCTTTCCAGAAAGACCACTCTCTCCTTGACTCCCTTGTTCGCTCCACACTGCCCTCCAACCCCACCACACCCGGCACCTTCCCCTGCAACCGCAGGAAATGCTACACTTGCCCCCACACCTCCTCCCTCACCCCCATCCCAGGCCCCAAGATGACTTTCCATATTAAGCAGAGGTTCACCTGCACATCTACCAATGTGGTATACTGCATCCATTGTACCTGTTGTGGCTTCCTCTACATTGGGGAAACCAAGCGGAGGCTTGGGGACCGCTTTGCAGAACACCTCCGCTCGGGTCGCAATAAACAACTGCACCTCCCAGTCACAAACCATTTCCACTCCCCGTCCCATTCTTTAGATGACATGCCTATCATGGGCCTCCTGCAGTGCCACAATGATGCCACCCGAAGGTTGCAGGAACAGCAACTCATATTCCGCTTGGGAACCCTGCAGCCCAATGGTATCAATGTGGACTTCACCAGCTTCAAAATCTCCCCTTCCCCCACCGCATCCCAAAACCAGCCCAGTTCGTCCCCTCCCCCCACTGCACCACACAACCAGCCCAGCTCTTCCCCTCCACCCACTGTATCCCAAAACCAATCCAGCCTGTCTCTGCCTCCCTAACCTGTTCTTCCTCTCACCCATCCCTTCCTCCCACCCCAAGCCGCACCTCCATCTCGTGCCTACTAACCTCATCCCACCTCTTTGGCCTGTCCGTCTTCCCTGGACTGACCTATCCCCTCCCTACCTCCCCACCTATACTGTCCTCTCCACCTATCTTCTTTTCTCCCCATCTTCAGTCCACCTCCCCCTCTCTCCCTATTTATTCCAGAACCCTCACCCCATCCCCCTCTCTGATGAAGGGTCTAGGCCCGAAACGTCAGCTTTTGTGCTCCTGAGATGCTGCTTGGCCTGCTGTGCTCATCCAGATTCGCACTTTGTTATCTTGGATTCTCCAGCATCTGCAGTTCCCATTATCTCTCCACATTGATACCATTGGACTGCAGGGTTCCCAAGCAGAATATGAGTTGCTGTTCCTGCAACCTTCGGGTGGCATCATTGTGGCACTGCAGGAGGCCCAGGATGGACATGTCATCTAAAGAATGGGAGGGGGAGTGGAAATGGTTCGCGACTGGGAGGTGCAGTTGTTTATTGCGAACCAAGCGGAGGTGTTCTGCAAAGTGGTCCCCAAACCTCCGCTTGGTTTCCCCACAAAAAGTTAGCATACAGGCAGGATTCAGGCAAGTGGACGATGTTCATTCAAGCAGAAACTAGGGGGTGGGCCAAAGGATCTTCCCCAAATCTGGCTTTGAAAGACAGATCAACGATGCACCCTTTGCTTTTACTAAGAAACACAGTATTTTTATACATTTTGTGATGCAGCCAACAAATATAATGTCATCACCATCCTTCCCCTTAATTCAAACACCCAATCCTGTGGGACACCTAATTAGTGACAGGCATTTCCATGGACAGCCCTAGGTTCCCATGATTCGATGGTATTAGCCAAACATTGTAATCTTCCTGTGCATTCTACTCATTTGCATTCCAAACGTTTGGAATGGCTTTACTCCTTCGCATCTTTCTCAGCCTTGCTTATCTGGAAGGACAGCTCAACCTCTAGTACCCATTGTGTTTTGGTGTTTTTTTTAATCACATCCAGTTACTCCCTTTATTTTCCCCCGTCCCAATTACATAATGCAAAAATAAAACGTCAGTTCGTTTTAATTGATTGCTATCAGGTTACCTTCTGTTATAAAGTCAATTATAAGTGTAATGACAGAACTTCTAACATCAGCATTTTGTAACTTATGGACTATCAACAATCTATGTTGTCCAGGGCATAAGAGAAGGTGTCTTTTAAGGCTAGTAAATCTTTACATCTAAGCTTAATTTTTTTTTGAGGCTTGGATTATATTCTGGTTGTGAATTGAAACCAACTTCTATGATTAGAGCATTTTAAGCTAGAAACTATTTAATATGGCTGGTAGCTTCAAAGGGGCAACTATTTACTACTATTTTGGAGATAATGTTAGCCGTTATTGAGCAGCTGCTTCTGACCTAATCTAGTACCTGAAGTTATTCAGTTATGGGACAATCATCTTTTCATTAATAAAGGTGGAATTGGTCATATGTCTGTTCTGAGGCATCCTTTTATCAGAATTGTCTTGGATGGAAACATGCAGCATTCCTTTACTGACCTTCTAGTAGTTCTGTTCAAAGGTACCATTGTATTTCTCTGTGGGAGCAGTTTGCTTAGATCTGCTTAGCTTCTGTCTGCCATTTTGTCAGCAGGCATGGGCCGCTTAATATGGTCAGGTACATGCCATCTTACATAGCCAGGTACAGGTCACCCCTACAGGATCATAAAGAAAATCTAGCAAGATTCTCTCACAATTCCTGTATCTCTCATCATCTCAGGAAAAAACAGCACTCTGGAAGAACAATTTAGGAAAACTTTAAATCTCAGCTTTAAAAGCTAACACCGCAAAGACTCGAAGGACATGTAAGTTCTGTCGTATTATTTCTCCTTGTCTGGCCCAGACTCTTTCTCTTTTAACAAAAACAGAAATCATGGGAAAAGACTCAATACATCAGGTAACATCTGTGGAGAAAAAGCAGAGTTAATATTTCAAGTTTAGTGACCATTCTTCAGAACTTATTACCTGTGTTTGTGAGTATGTTTGACATTGTTTTTTTTATTTTTTTCTCAAGGTTTTTAGATAATAAAATCACTCTCTGCTTTTGACAGAACCTTAGTTGAATTTTCAAAATTTTGAATTTTTATTCTTTTATCAAATTTGGTTTGGAGTTGTGAACTTGAAATTGTGAACTGGAAATGATTTGTAGACTTTGGGACAGCTTGCGGTAAAAGTCTCTAAGAGTGGACATGGTTCTCCCTTCTCACCTGGTCACAACAAAATTATAAATGGGTATAAGTAACTGGCAGCAAACATAGCAAAACTGTAGCTACAATTTGGAATTTTAAAATATGGAAATATCTGGGACAGTTCCAGCTTTGGATATTGTGCTGCAGGGAGATGGGGTAGTGGTATGAGATATAACGGAGCTGCATTTCTAAACTAACTCCTAGAGCAGTTGAATGTTAGAGAAATCAGAACAAAGTCAGTGAATGAAAAGAGAGACAAAATAGAAAACCAAAAAACCATAAAAGTCTTTTTACTATACAGTCCATTGATGCCACCCGAAGGTTGCAGGAACAGCAACTCATATTCCGCTTGGGAACCCTGCAGCCCAATGGTATCAAAGTGGACTTCACCAGCTTCAAAATCTCCCCTTCCCCCACCGCATCCCAAAACCAGCCCAGTTCGTCCCCTCCCCCCACTGCACCACACAACCAGCCCAGCTCTTCCCCTCCACCCACTGCATCCCAAAACCAGTCCAGCCTGTCTCTGCCTCCCTAACCTGTTCTTCCTCTCACCCATCCCTTCCTCCCACCCCAAGCCGCACCTCCATCTCCTACCTACTAACCTCATCCCACTTCCTTGACCTGTCCATCTTCCCTGGACTGACCTATCCCCTCCCTACCTCCCCACCTATACTCTCCTCTCCATCTATCTTCTTTTCTCTCCATCTTCGGTCCGCCTCCCCCCTCTCCCTATTTATTCCAGAACCCTCTCCCCAACCCCCTCTCTGATGAAGGGTCTAGGCCCGAAACGTCAGCTTTTGTGCTCCTGAGACGCTGCTTGGCCTGCTGTGTTCATCCAGCCTCACATTTCATTATCTTGGATTCTCCAGCATCTGCAGTTCCCATTATCGCTAATGGATTTCTGTTTTGTTTATACTGATCTGCATTGTATTGCTGGAAACGGCCAAAAACAAATGTAGTTGATGAGGTTCTACTCAATCCTGTGATTTGCCAAGTGAACCTATTGAAAATATGTAAGGTGGACCCAGGAATACTAAAAGTTAGCTATTATTTTCCTTTTGCTTTGCAGGCCCGAGAGGTTTCCAATAAAATTCTGAAAACAAGTATTGAAGATATAATTGAAGATTCTGAATGGACTCAGCTCTTTATGGAGTGGGGGCAGTGGATGACACATGACATGAGTTTAATCCGCCCAGCTCAGAATCTTGAAATGTCTAGTAACAACATCAACTGTGAAAGGTCTTGCGTGCAAAGAAGTCCATGTTTCCCTATTAAGGTGAGGCATTGAATGTCTGTTTAGAACCAACTAAGGATTCTGTTGGAACTAGATGTTCATTAATGTTGGGTCAAATTTTCATCCATGTGGTCCATCCTAAATAACAGGTTGTTGACAGACTGGCTTAATTCTTGTTAGAATGCGATCATCGGCTTGTATTCCACGAAATACTAACAGCAAGCAAAAAGCAGGGTAATGTGAAATATAAGTTTATAATACAGCAAGTCATTAGGACCTGGAGTGATGATGGAGGCAAATTCAACTGAAGTATTCAAGAGGGCGCTGGATGATTATTTGGATAGAAACAACATGCAAGAAGATTGACACTTTTTTGAAGAGCCTGTGCAGGCATGATGGGCTGATTGGCCTTCATTTGTGCTGTAATAATTCTGTGGAAAGTCTTATATGTCCTGATAATTTCTTACATTGTGATCATCCCCATTTCCATACTGATCTCTTCTCTCTATTTTCCCCCTCATCCTTCTTGAGATTATCTTTGTGTTGTAGAAACGGGGATATTAACTGTAGCTAATAACCACTGTATGCAGTAAAGATTGTAAACAGTCAATGTTTAAGATTGCATTTGAGTGGAGAAGAAGTATTCAAGCACAAGGTTCCAATGCTGACAGATGCATCAGCTCTGGCTCCTGACAGTCTTTGTAACTACGTCTAACTAGTTAGTCTAACTGATACTATTGTTAATTATATAGACCCTCAGACTTAGCACAGGAAGGAGGATTTGTGGCAACATGCTAACCCAACCATATAATACATCATAAAAACAATATGTGATCAGCAGTGGAGAACACTGCATAAGTACCTCATGGTAATAACAGTGGAAAAAGAAATCTAATGACTGAGGAGAAACATTTTTAGAAGAGCACAAATACTTTAAGAATTTTATTGCTTTAAGACTACATGATAGTTTTACATATTCACGGAGAAGCAGTCGGCAGTGTTCATGAAATGTATTAATGTTTATATTAATACTTATATTAGGCAAAATGAGTTCGTCTTTAAGTCTTTAGTGAGAATGTTTATTAATAATCTCTATAACATGTTAATTCCAATTTGACTCGAACAGTAACTTTGAAGACCATAACATGAAAGGTCAATGTGAATTACCCTTGCTCAAAAAAAACTCTAAGTTGCCACGTCAACAAACAACTGCAACACTCCTTTCAGTAATAACATACAATCTGTATTTCAAGGCAAGCACATTCCACATATTCACCAGAGATAGTAGGAACTGCAGATGCTGGAGAATCTGAAATAACAAGGTGTAGAGCTGAATGAACACAGCAGGCCGAGCAGCATCAGAGGAGCAGGAAAGCTGTCCTCTCCTCTGATGCTGCTTGGCCTGCTGCGTTCATCCAGCTCTACACCTTGTTATCCACATATTTACCATGTGTGTTTTTTCAGAAAACAGTTAAACACGTAATGGGAGAATTTTTCACCTCAATGCTGTAGATGGCACGTTGAATCTGAAGAAACATGTACAGATTAAGGAGCAAATTACTGCAGATTCTGGAATCTGTACTGAAAACAACAGATACTGAAAATCACAGTGGGTCAGACAACATCCGCGGAGAGAAAGCAAGCTAATATTTCGAGTCTAGATAATTCTTTATTAGAACTGGTCTGGTCAAGGAATATACATGATTACACTCCCTCAGAAAACTAAAATAGTTTTGACTGGAGCCTACAATTATGAAGCTCTTCTGTGTAGCTGTAGTTGAGAATGCTGTTCTTTTTCTATGTGTTACTTGGCACTGATATCTCAAGAAAGTAGATTCTTTGAGGGGACAGAGATTATTGAGCAAAGCAAAGTAATTTTTGAGGAGGCAGTCATTCTTGACAAAATCAAAGAATTTTTTCAAAAGTAAAGAGCATCTTGGATAATGAGCTTCATTCCTCACTTCAATATTACTGTTGGATGCATTCAAGGAAAAGATTATAATCCCTCAGATGCACGACAAATTTTCTCTAAACTAGATTGTTCCTTGCTCTATATCGGGAGCTTGAGGATATGCACTTAGTGTGAGATTCACTGATTAATTATTTAAAATATTTTAGTAGTTTTTAATACATATTTTAATTAAAATTAAATTTCTGTGGTGGTGTTCTTTCTTCTATTATTATTCATTTATATGTAATGTATTTTTTAATGAACAGGAACATGCAAAATGGAATAAAGGTGAAATTGATTGAAAATTGCAATTAGAAATGGGAAAGTTTCTAAACTGATCTACATGATTATACAGACAAGATCTGCAACTGACAAGTGCCGTTGCATAAGTAAATCACTACCTGAAAAAGACCACTTCCATCCTGACACAGCTTTAATAAATAATGGTTCCCTATTTAATGTTAAATATCGAGCACTAAAGTTCAAAAGAGGCGAATACGCCTCAAAGTAATTACAGTACTTTCAAGGACCTGAGTATTCTGAACTTTGGCAACTTCCCCAGACCCATATATGTCTTTGTAAGATAGCTAGGATAATGTATCTCGGTCAGTTGCCACCATCGTGCTACAAACACAGATTGAAAAGTCATTTGGCAAGAAAAGCCCTCTTCGAAACCACAGCAGGATTATGGGTTTTCAATGCTCAACTACTGTACAGCTTAGTCCTCATCTTTACACCTGTGAATATCTGCCTCCCTTACCATTCTGGCTTTTCATCCACAGCTACCACATGGTGATCCACGGAATACAGGCACTTATCCATGCATGCCATTCATTCGATCAGCTCTTGTATGCTGCCCAGGGTTTTCAGGCCTGAGTGGATGTGACCAGATCAATATGCAGACATCCTATATTGATGCCAGCAGTATTTATGGTAATATGGAGCTCCAGGCAAAGAGACTCAGAGATTTTACTAGTGACCTGGGCCTGTTGAAGGTCAATCCCACTTTTTCAGACAACAACTTGAAATACCTGCCCTTTGAAAACCATGGACCAAAGGATCCCTGTACCATCGCCCACAACAGCTCCTCTTGCTTTGGCATAAGAGTTCCCTGTATGTTAGCTGGTAAGAAACCATTAAATGGTGAAATTGTATAAGCATCTAATAGCTTGGTGAACCAAAGCCTCAGTGAAATCAACACAAAAGCTGAACACTCTGCATCATATCATGTAATAACAAGCGTGCGAGAATAAGAATCAAATATGATCATCTCGACAAGTTCTGATCTGGTCAGTTTGGAAAAATTCCTACGTTTTCCAAATGAGGAACCTTTAATTAAGGGGCATGGTTAAAATTGGAGTCAGACTTTTCAGGAATTAAATTTAGGAAACAATATTTTACACAAGGGATGGTAGAAGTTTGAAAATTTCTTCCAAATTTATGCTAAATCACGCATTGATTTTAAATTGAAATTGGTTTATTTTTGTTGGCCAAAGATACCAGGAATGTGGGGGGGAAATTGAGTGTATTAAGTTAGATTACAGATGAGCAATGACTTAAGTGAATGTTGGAACAGACTTGAACAGCAGAATTGTTTACTCCTGTTTCCATGTTCCAACTCATTCAAATAGTGAGTAAAGCCTCCATGACACTACGTCTATAATGTTCCTATCCCAAAGATCTGATAAGCGCCTCTTAAACACCAGAACACATATTGCCATTTTACAAACCGTACATCTAATTTTACTTAGTTCACTACTAACTGGAGTAGAATATTCAAACCCTCAAGCCTGTTCTACCTTTTAACAAGATCAAGACTAATCTGTGACCTAACTTCATCAACCCACACCTTCCATATCCCTTAATACTCCAGTCAATAACAAATGATCAATTTCCATTTTAAAGTTAAGAGTTAATTTGGTATCAATTGCTATTTGCAAATAATATTGAAATTTAACTATTAATTATGTGCAGATGTGTTTTCTAATTCTATTCCTGAAAGGTCTGGTTCCAATTTTTGGACTTTGTCCACAGTCCTAGTTTCCCCTATTGTGACGCAGCCCATAACACAAACTTACTAATCACAATTGATGAACGGTATCAAGTACTTATATTCTTTTTTGATCAATGGTATGTTGTGGGATAGATTTCAGACCAAACAGGGTTGTATCTATTGGACAGTTATACGACATCATAATACGTTCCCGCATAAAGGTACCCACTTGGCCTTTATTATCACTGTCTGTAATGGAGTCAGTTATGCAATGTTTAGCCAGTGGTACAATGTACAATAACTTCAGTAAGCACAGAATCCTGACTACATCTGTATGCTTGTGATATGGAACCACGCAAATTAATATTGTTGATTATCTCAACGAAAAGGCAACTCTATGTGGCATATCTTAGGTAGATTAAGATGTTAAAAAAAAACCATAAGTGAACAGTAAACTATATACCAACCTAAAGAAGAGTTCTACATGGTCTCAGCAGATAACACCATTTCAAATGCTCTGTCAGGTGTTGTCTTGCATCATTTCCTGTGGTAAAGATATTTCTAACTATATGCATTCAATGATATGATAATTGGAACACTGTACCACATACATTAAAGCAGTCTCATTTCACAAATCACCACACACAATTTTGCCATAACTACCCTAATTGTTGAAAGCATGAATCCAAATACACCTTTTCATCTCCTAAACTACAGAAAAGACAAGCTAATTGTGTAAACTCTGCTCATGGTTTAACCCTTAGTGTGCAGGTATAATTTTGATAAGGCCATGCTGCTCTCCTTCATGATCAGTGTATATTTCCTAAGATTTAGTGCCTAAAAGTGCATTCCATATCTGGTTTAACCAGCATTTTGTGTAAAAGAAACAAAATTGCTGCCCCTCAGCATTCCAAAAGGCTTTTTGAAATATTTTCCATAGCCGTTCATGATGTTTTATTAATTCAGGTACTTGAATCCCCAAGTCCTTTTGGACCTCTACTGTTTCTAACTTTTCACCATTTAGAAAATACTCAGTACCATCCTTTCAGTTCCTAAATATATGTCTTTATGTTTGCCCTCATTGAGTTCCATTTACCAGAATTTGCCATTCACTTAATCTATCAATGCCTCTCTATAATTCTATGCCTCAACCTATATAGCTTGTGAAATTGCGTGTCCTAATATGACCAGTAAATGCAGATATATCTTTCCAAGCCATCATCTAAGTTATTAATAAATAAGCTGAATAATTCAGGCTGCAGCACAACTCTTTGTGGGACATCGGTTAATGTGTTCCAAATTAATTTCACTTAAAGTCTATTTACAGTTGTTGCGTGAAGGAAAATGTTATCCTGTCATTTGGGCTTACATGTTAGCACAGGTCATTAAAGTATAAAGTTGTTTGTTGACCCACTGCATGACCCAGGCCATCATTTCAGTGTCATACTTTCTTTACTCACTGGCCTGGGCTCTTAGGGCTCATACATCATGGGATATATTCAGTCTTGCTATCTACATGTTATTTACGCATGTTAATTATGTTCACATAGGCGATAACCGCGCAAATGAAAACCTGGGACTACTCAGTTTTCATACATTATTCCTCCGGGAACACAATCGCTTGGCGACAGAGCTGAAAAAGCTAAATCCTCACTGGAGTGGAGAAACAATCTACCAGGAGGCAAGGAAAATCATTGGGGCATTTCAGCAGGTAGAATCAAATGGAGGCTTTAGGATGAGAGTGTGTAACATTGTGCCTATGTTTGTTATAATCTAATTATTAGAGATTGAGTAGTATGATTAGTCAACAACGCTATTATCATTCAAACGTGTTAATATCAAAGTAGTGGAGGATGAAGTAGATAGATCCTCATGTCTTCTTCATCTAGCATTTGACATGGTTATGTCTCTATGCGTTGCTGCATGTGAGACTCCATGCGTAGGTGTGAAAATCCCTTACTCAAAGCCATTCTCTGAAATGACAGAAATGAATGACTT